>NC_050576.1:413013645-413388020 GCF_011100635.1 Trichosurus vulpecula | reverse complement strand
CTCCTCCAGTCACCCCAGACCACCCCTCAATCCCTCCTACAATCTTTGGGTATATAATCTCCATCTTGCCTCCATGAAGGTGCTCAGATTCAATCTAATTCAGTAGGTTGAATCTGGCCCACTTGTGAAAACAGGTGTCACAAAGGGGGGGATTTCTTAAGGCAGCCCATTGTGGTGAATCCCTAATAAACTTTGTCTTTTCCCTTGGAAAAAAAAAAGAAAAAGAACAAGAAGAAGAAATTGCAAGGGACTTACTAAAGTTGAACTGCTTTGTTTACATTCCTACATGGAAAGATGACGTGTATGATTCATGAGACCTCAGTATTAGGGTAGTTGAAGGGAATATGTGTTACGGGCTCCCGAAGTCTCGCAACTATACTCGGGGTTCCCCCCAAGCCCCAGGCCTTTGCCTAGCAAAGGACCTGTTCTTGCAGACAATGAATGGGGCGGGAGCTGAAAGATGCTGAATGACTCCGTTCATTATTTCAGCAAGCAGTACTTTTATATCTTTAGTGACGCAGGTACATTCTTTGGTTACCTGGGTGAAGGATAGGTAAAAATCAATACACCCGAGTAATAAGACAGCCCCGACTCTGCCTACTCTCCTCCCCTTCTCTTCCCGAGCTAACCCGAAGCTCCCTGCGGGGCAGGCAGTCCAGGCAAAGAACCAGAAACTCCAGGTGCTCTGGCAAGCCCAGACAGAGAGCCGGAAGTTCCATGTGGTCAAGCAGGTCCGGGCAAAGACCTGAAATTGCTAGGGAGGCAACAAAGGTGGGACCCCTCCTCCTGGCTCCACCCATATCTCAAAGCCCTGAGTTTATCTCAGCAGGCCTCTGGTCCTGGAAGTCCGAGGAGGACAGGGCTCAGCTCTAACTCGGCCCCTGACATCTATGCATATATATATATATATATATATATATGTATATATATAAATGAATGTGTGTATGTATATATGTATATGTATATATATATATATATATATATATATATATATATGGAGAGAGAGAGAGAGAGAGAGAGAGAGAGAGAGAGAGAGAGAGAGAGAGCGGGCACAGGGTGAATTGAAGATGAAGGGAAGATATCTAAAAGAAATAAAATAAAATTATGGGATGAGAGAGGAATATATTGAGAGAGGGATATAGGGAGAGATAGAATGGGGTGGATTATCTTGCTTAAAGGTGGCAAGAGGAAGCAGTTCTGTGGGAGGAGGGGAGAGGGCAGGTGAGAGGGGAAGGAGTGAATCTTGCTCTCATCAGATTTGGCCTGAGGAGGGAATACCATACATACTCAATTGGGTATCTTACCCCACAGGAAAGAAGAGGGAAGAAGATTTAAAAAAAAGGGGAGATGAAGGAGGGGAGGGAAGATGGGGGAGAAGGTAATCAAAAACAAACACTTTCGAAATGGGACGGGGTCAAGGGAGAAAATTCAATAAAGGGGGATGGGTTGGGAAGGAGCAAAACTACACATGAATCTTTCAAAACATGAGTATTGTGGAAGGGTTATACATAATGATACACATGTGGCCTATGTTGAAGTGCTTGACTTCTCAGGGAGGGTGAGTGGGAAGGGAAGAGGGGAGAGAATTTGGAACTCAAAGTTTTAAAAACAGATGTTCAAAAACAAACAAAAAAATGTTTTTGCATGCAACTAGAAAATAAGATACACAGGCAATGGGGCATAGTAATTTATCTTGCCTTACAAGAAAGGAAGGGAAAAGGGGATGGGAGAGGAGTGGGGTGACAGAAGGGAGGGCTGACTGGGGAACAGGGCAACCAGAATATACACCATCTTGGAGTGGGGGGGAGGGTAGAAATGGGGAGGGGAGAGAATTTGTAATTCAAACTCTTGTGAAAATCAATGCTGAAAACTAAATATATTAAATAAATAAATAAATGAAAATGAATACATATATATATATATATATATACTAGAAATGTTAGTTTGTTTTTTTCAATAGGAGAAGAGTAACAAATTTTTAGAATCAGAATAAGCAGTGAGGAAACAGCCATCACTCTTTGCAGATAGTATGATGGTGTAAAGGCAATCAGTAAATAAGAAGATCTGTCCCACCCATTTGAATAAGCTTGGACAGGGAGGGCAGGGAAGGGGCTCTCAGCGTCCTAGGGGAGAATGGCTAAGACTGGAGCAAATGGTACACACCTGAATTCTGGTCGTTCAGATGACGTTCTAGTCGATGGGATGACATCTGGTGACTATATAAAAAGAGAGAACACAGCTTGGAGATTGAGAAAAAGTGGAGAAAAAGGAGAAGGAGAAGCAGCACAGAGGCAGTGGCAGCAACAGGCGCTACTAAAAGCAGGATTGACCCTCGTGCAGACTGAAGAGTGCTGAACGAGGGCTTGAGAGCAGTGGGTAAACTTCTTACTGAAGGGCCCTAGCATTGGGGGGAAACACCAATATGGCTTGGCTTGCTGCCATAATATTTTTCTGTAACCTCCTGTTCACTATTGTGGGATGGGCATATGGGTTTTGAAAGCTTCTTGTTAGGATATGAAATTGGGGACACTGGTCCGTGGGTCTGCTATTTTGGAGCTTGAAAGTTGCTTTAACTCCTCTGCCTTCTACTTAGAGAATTCCTTATATCCTGTGATTCTGGACCATTCAGGCATATTCATGATTTTCTTTCAAATCATGAGTTCTGCCTTAATGGTATAGACGGTAAACCCAGAGAATCCTAGACAATCAACTAAAAACCTACTTGAAATCATTAACAACTTTAGCAAAGTTGCAAGCTACAATATAGACCATGTAAATCATTGGCATTCCTAAATATTACTAAAAAAGCCCAGCAGTGAGACATAGAAAGAGAAATCCCGTTTAAATAGCTGTAAACAATATAAGATATTAAGGAATCTACCTGTCAATACAAACCCAGGAACTATTTGAACACAATTACAAAACACTTTTCAAACAAATAAGTCTAAATCTAAATGACTAGAATAGTATTAATTACTCGTGGATGGGTCAAGCTAATATAATATAACAGAAGCCTGGATTATGCCTTATTACTGTAATGATAAATTATGACATTCCTGGTATTTAATTTTGGAATGAACTACTTACTTATCCTATTTCGCCTTTTAGTTTTTCGAGGCAGAAGATTAAATTGTTGTGTTAAAGAGACAAATGATGAAAGCTCATTGGTTTCTTAATGAGAAAACAGTGACATGATTCCCAGGTCTAACACTTCATTTATATATGTAGAGTTTGAGCAAGTCACTCAACCTCTCAGAGCTTCAGTCTCTTTAATTGTAAAATTAGTACAATCTATGAGTAATACAGATTGTACAACAATTCAATGTTAGCTTCTGGATAATGAAAAGAAGAGTTTTGGAGCCAGCTTCTAGTCATGCATGACTTAGGGATTAAAGACTCACAATATGTTACACCAAAATTACTACATTGGCTGCTGAGCCATAGGAGCTAATGACTCAGTGATTTCATAATTTAAATCAAAAGATATTTATTAATTGGTTACCATGTGCCAAGCTCTGATTTAAATACTGAGTTTACAATAAAAGGCAAAAAGAGTTTCTATCCTTAAGGAGCTCACAGTCTAATGGGGGTACAAAATCCATTAAATAGAAAGAATCAAGTTACCACTCCATGTCTCACTTCTATTCTGGTTCCCTGCATAAATGGTTTTGGGAAACCCTACAGGAACACCTCATTATCTTAACCTGACCTCCATGTGTCTGCTTTGTCATAAAGATGTCTTATCCCTGTCTTTGATCTTCATACATGGTACCCAGTTACATTCCTTTTATTTTATATTTGTTATTTTAAAGGAACTTTTTAGAAAATTATAAAAAAATATTTAAAATAACATATTACATTCATTTTTTTTAAATTTTGAGTTCCAAATTCTCTCTTCCCTCTCTCCCCTCATCTCTCCTGGAGAAGGCAAACAATCGAAAGTGATTATATCTGTGCAGTAACGCAAAACAGATTTCCCTATTAGGCATGTTACAAAACAAAGAGACCAAAAAATGAAAGAAAGAAAGAAAGTTTTTAAAAAAGTATGCTTTGATCTGCATTTGGATTCTATCAGATCTTTCTCCAGAGGTGGGTAAGCATTTTTTATCATAAGTCCTTAAAATTGTTTTGGATCATTATATTTCTGAGAATAGCGAAGTCAATCACAATTGGTCGTTTTATAATAATGCTGTTTTACAGCAATATTGTTGTCTACAATGTCCTCATGGTTCTGCCACATAATTTTAAATAAGTTCATGTAAGTATTTCCAGGTTTTTTGGGAAAGTATCCTGTTCATCATTTCTTATAAATTGGTTACCATGGTAACCATCACAATAATATACCACAACTTAATCAGCCATTGCTCAATTGATGTGCATCCCCTCAATTTCTAATTCTTTGCTACTTTGCTACTTTTTGTACCTACAGGCCCTTTTCTGTATCTTTTTAATCACTTTGGGATATAGATCTAGTAGTGGTATTGCTGAATTAAAGGGTATGCACAGTTTTATAGTCCTTTGGGCATAGTTTTAAATTTCTCCCCAGAAAGTATGTTCTGTGATGTCAAGGAAGTCCACCTATTAGCAGGTAGTATCAGGCAAAAGTATAAACTGAAAAAGTTCACACAGAAATTAGTGGGTGGCAAATTGAGGTAGGTTTCCTCCATTAATCAATTGAAGGAACACTTGTAGTTTTATAAATTTAAATCAGTTCTCTATATATTTAAGAAATAAGAGCTTAATCAGAAATACTTGCTGTACTTTTTCCAGTTTCCTCTGGTTTTCTTCTAGTATTGGCTGCATTGGTTTTGTTTGTGCAAAACTTTTTTTTACTTCGTATAATCAAAATTTTCTTTTTTTTTTATCCTGTAATGCTCTCTATCCTTTTATTTGGTCTTAAATTCTTCCTTTATCCATAGTTCTGACTGCTTTCCTTAAGTGGTTATATCACTAGTCAAGTCTAAATCACATACTCAATAGGACCTCTTAGGTATATGGTGTGAGGTGTTGTTCTGTACCTAGTTTCTGCTAAACTCCTTTCTAGTTTTCCCTGCAATTTTATTCAAATGGTGACCTCTTGTCCTCAAAGTTTGGATATTTATGTTTATCAAACACTAAATTACTATCTATTGTAAACCTAATCTATTCCATTGATCCATCATAATTTTTGAGCTAGTACAAGATTGTTTTGATGATTACCACTTTGTAATACATGTTGAGATCTGTTACTACTAGATGACTTTCCTTCACTTTGTTTTCATTGATTCATTTGATATTTCTGACCTTTTGTTCTAGCAAATTAATTTTGTTATAATTATTTCTAGATCTAAAAATAATTTTGTTTTTTTGATTGAATAGCACTGAATAAGTAAATTCATTTAGGTAGAATTGTCATTTATCTTGCTTTGGCTTATCCTGCCTATGAGCAAACAATATTTCTCCCATTGTTTAGATCTAATTTTATGTAAAAAATGTTTTGAGTTCATACTAGTTCCTGGGCTTGTCTTGGCAGATAGACTCCCAAGCATTTTATATTGTCTGTAGCTATTTGAAATGGAATTCTATCTCTCCCTACTGGAAGATGTTAGAAATATATAAAAAATGCTGATGATAAATATGGGTTTATTTTATATACCATAACATTGCTGAAGTTTTTATTTCAATTCATTTTAATAGATTCTCTATGATTCCTTAAATATACCACCAAATTGTCTGCAAAGAGTGATAGTTCTGTTCCTCTGTTGCCTGTTCTGACCCCTTCCCTTTTCCTTTGTTATCTTATTGCTATAGCTAACATTTCTTGTTGTCCTTAATTCTCAAAGAGTATCAAAATGACATCACTATATTAGGGTGAAGTGACAGAGTGTAAGACTGTGGCTGATCAGACCAATAAAAGTTCAGAATGCTCTACCACAGGTTGGACACAAATCATCCATGTGAACATTTGAGGTGGAGTCTCTGAATTTGCGCATCTCATATTTCTTTTGAACTACTGCAATTCTCTTTTGCTCATAAATCACAGCACTTTCTCTCATGGAGGTATGTCATGCTGGATGGTCTTTTGCCAGTGTGTCCCACCTCATGCATTCAATTCCAAAGTTCTTAAGAAAGACCTTGAGAGAGTCTTTATTTTGCTTTTTCTGACCAGATTGCGAGTACTTGTTTTATGTTAGTTCTTAATAAAATAGACTTTTAGGCAAGTTTATGTTTGTCATTCAAACAATATGGACAGCCCACTGGAGTTGACAGTTTAGTGCAAGAAAAGATTTCAGCATCTGGTACCGTATCCTGCCAAGTAATCTTCAGAATCTCCACTTCAGAGGCTGCATTGAGTGCATGATCATCTGCAAACAAAATAATAATAATAATAATAATAATAATAATAATAATAATAATAATAATAATAATAATAATATACCAACTACCCCTCCACTTTAGTCTTGGTTTGATGCCTTTTCAAATTCAGTAGCTCTGTATTTGAGAGGCTCCAAAGGAAGGTGTGGGAGATAAGAGGTATTAGGCTGCCTACCAAACTGAAGGTCAATGGAGCAATTGTACTAACCTGACTGGTGTATTCCTGTGAAACCTGGACCAGTGCCATGGCAGGAAACTCATTCACTTCCATTTGAGTTATCTTAGGAAGATTCTAAATATCATCTAGCAAGATAAAGTACCAGACACTAAAGCCCTTTCTTGAGCTAAATACAAAGAATTAAAACTCTACTACAGAGAGCACAACTCCAATGAACTGGTCACATTGTTCAAATGCCAAATGTTTGCCTAAAAGACTATTTTACGGAGAACTCACACAAAGCAGGTGCTCATATGGTGGTCAGAAGGAGTCAAACAAAGACACTCCTAAGATCTCTCTGACGAACTTTGGAACTGATTGTGAGAGATAGGATATATACTGGCAAAGGAATGCACAGCATGACAGGCCCACATCAAAGAAGGGGCTGTGCTTTATGAGTGAAACAATTTCATTAGCTCAAAGAAATGTGAGAAGTGTAAATTTAGAGAAATCTTCACTTCAAATGTTTGTATGGAGTGCCTGACTTCTGGTAGAGTCTTCTGAGTTCATATTGATATGATCAGTCATAGTTATACATACTGTACCTTGACTCCAGCATAGTGATATCGTTTTGGTCCTCTTCAAGAACAAAGGACAACAAACAACCAAACAAAATAAGTCTATTTTACGCATCATGTTTATGGTTACATACCTTATATTTTGCAAAAATAGTAACTGGAATGTAAAGAGAGAGATATAGAGAAGCTTGGAATCAAGAAGATGAAATCAAAACTCTGGCACTTACTGTCTGTGTGATCCTAAGAAAGTTACCTGGGAAAGTACCTAAGTCAGGCTCCCTAGGATTTGCTTATCAAGGCACTGAGAACTGGAAATCTGCTTTGGCAGCAGAGATTTCTATCCCAATGAAATCACGTATCCTTTGTGAGCCTGTATTTCACTAGGACACATTTGTCTCTGTTCAGGGACCAAATTAAATGTTTTTCAGCCACTTAAAATGACTGATTCCTATACAATAGATTAAATTGATTGTGCAGTACTATGGTTCTGCTATTAAGTTGTCCAAAGACACTAGAAAGATTATTTCTTGATATAGTGTTTCCAAATGTATAAACATTGCATAGATAAAGCCCATATTTGTTTTCAAATAAAACTATTGATTATGCTTAACCATCTACACATTCCAAATAATCTGGGCTTTGTATTATCTCTACTCCATCTCTTTTCACTCAGAGCTTGAGGGGAGAAAAAAAATAACATGAAGTTCAAACCATTTATACTGTCAGTTGCTTGTGCTCTACACAAAGTTTGAAATGGTAGAAAACAGAAATATGGAAACTGTGTGTGTGTATGTAAATATATACAATTTTGATCTAAAAAAATAAATAAGAGAGGGGAGATAGTATGATGTATTGTACTTACCATAGTAATAAAAGACAGATGATGTACATTCAGTATCTTGTCTCTTCTATTATTTATCTATGTGACTTTAATAATCCATTTAAGGAAAATTTTGAAGAAAGTGACTGGCCTTAAAAGCATCTTGGAGCAGATAAACCAGGTAGATTAAAGTACCAAGAAAAGTGTCATGTACCATGAAACCACAACTCTTTCTCCAAATTTCTTCTGATGATTGTCTATCCAAAATCATTATGATGTAATTTGGTGTTTAGTCACTCAAACATTTATGGTAATTTGAATAGTTTATAGAAGATAGCAAAAATGAAAGTAGATTAAGTTTCCCAAATGTTCTCTCTGTAGTTCCCCTACCTCCATCTGATCTTTTGTTGTTTTCAGTAGGTTCCCAAGCAACATATAGTAACAGCTAGAGGTAAAGGAGGAATGAGAGAGACAGACACACAGAGATTTGGGATCCTAGCCTTAGAGCATTAAGTATAACTAGAGCAAGGTTCATGACCTTTGTGTCATCGTCATTTTTCCTTCTTGTTCATTTTCTACATTCAATCAGTTAAGTATTATTTATTACTTTAATCTATCCTCTTCTGTCCACTCTTTAGCCATAGACTTCAGGAGTTTAGAACCTCTCAGGTGGATTATACAATAGTTTCACATTTGGTATAATTGTTTCAACGAATACCCTTCTTTAATCCATTCTCTAAATAGTTGCCAAATTCCTAGAACCCTGTCATCATACACACCACACCACACACACACACACACACACACACACACACACACATACATACACACTCAAATATTCTCATTGTTTTTGCCCACTCCCTCCAAGATATAAACTCTTCAGCCTGGCATTTTAATCCCTCCACAATATTCCTTATTTCATAATAATTCCTTTCTCACATTCTCCCAAGTGGTCTGCTATATGTTCCCTTTATACACCACTTTATTTTTCATTTTTCCTTTGCAAAGTGACTACATATACTTGGAATGTACATCTCCTCCTTAGCTCTGCCTAGTATAATTTCTAATTTCTTTTAAATTCACCTTAGGTTCCTTCTGCTACAAGAAACATGTCTTCATCCCTTCATCCCTCCATTTATTACACTTCTGCTACAAGAAACATGTCTTCATCCCTCCATTTATTACACTTTCCCCCTTAGAAATAGTTTATATTACTTTAAATATACTTTGTATTTATTTACCTATGCATATTTTCATTTTCCTAATATAATGTAGGTTCCTGTAGTTTATTGCTTTTTTTCTTTCTGTCCCCAGCACCTAGTACATTGCTTTGCATTAATGGTTGACCACTAAGCATTGATTTGAATGTACTTCAGAAAGTGGTACCTAGGTTTAAAATAATTTTCAGAAAATTGTTTATTTTGTTAAGAAAATAATATCCTATTGAAATGCAAAGATCATCATACCTTCTTCCCAAAAAATCTCCTTTCTAATTTTGGATTTCCAATAAACAATATTTACTTGTATAATTCCTTTCCCTTGTACTATTCATCCTAAGAAGTTCAAAGGTAGAGTGTTTTTGAGCCTAATAAAAGAAAATGTAAGCAGATAAAGATTGATTAAACTGAGCCATTTTCATTTACATGCATATGTAATTGAAGGAGAAATGGTGGGGGGGAACACAGAATTTTGTTACAAGATGGAAATGTCTGATTCTCTTTATAAATAATGTGATTTCTGTTTTGGTAAAGCAACAGTTTATATCTAGTCATAACGTGACACATTCTAAACAACCCTCCACGTAATATATAATTTTACAAAAAAAAATCATTACACAGATGGCATTCATACTTCAACTTACTAGACTGAAAATTATATTATATGTTGCTTTTCTTCTTAAAATACATCAGTTTTTAATTTTTAGAAGAACTACAATTACCCTTACAAGTAGGAATATATTAATCCTTTTATTATCAACCTTAGGCCAAGTTAATAGACCCAAGATTGACTTCTTACATCATCTAAAGTTACTGAATAACTATTCAAATTTCTTAATTTTCAGCAGCATAGACTTGGCCTGATTTAAAAAAAAATAATTAATTTTCCCATAGCTTATGAGAAATGCTAGGAGAGTAGGGTGCAAGGTTTTCTATGAGTACAAATCCCCTCACCTTACATGGAACACAGAAAATATGCTATGCATGTGTAAGTAAGGAGGATTTTGTTATACTTTTTAGAGTTTAGCTTCTCAGGATCCATGGCCATGGCAACGTCTAGCTTCCAGGTGTTAGATAATAACTCCCAGAATAGCCCTAATGATCCTAGATAGTAATTGCTAGAATTACAGTGATAGTTTTACTGAGACTGTGCAGTGAGATATGTGGTGACGTAATGTGATATTTACTACACTTTCTCTGAATGACGATATTGCTGAAATTAATCTGTGAACTTAATGTTGGCAAGATGCCTTGTCTGTTGCTCTATAAAGCAGGTGGGCACTGATTAGTGAGGGGGAAATCCATTTGGGATTTGGGCAATGCATAGGGGAATGCCTGTTCCTGCCTCAACTGGCTCCTTTTGAGGCTTGAGGGGATTTAGGAGAGTGCAGAAGCTGGAATACTGTGGCTGTGACGACTGGTCCCAGTAGGGGTCAGCCCCTGCAAGAAGGGTGATTAGGGAATGCTGTAGAAGCTGGTGCTCCCATTGTCAGCAACTCCCTCTTGAGAAGACTAGACTAGAATAAAGTAATCCTATTAACCCTTCCAAAGCTGTCTTCCTGTCTGACCAGATCAAGAGTGTACCTGTAAGAGGCTGGATTTCAAATACTCCAGTGCCTTCCATGTGTTTTTTTGTAAAACATGTTGCAAAAAGATACAGCCATACTAAAAGTTGCAGTGATTACTTACAGAAAGAAAAATTAATAAAACTGTATTAAAATTCAGCAAACAGAATCCCTAGCTGAATGGGTATATATGCATGTGCATTATATGTGTGCATACTTGTATACATACATACATATGTGTATATGTGTGTGTGCATATATGTACACACATACACATATACAATCATAACTGTTTGAAAGATTCAATTCAATCTCACAAATCATTAATAAGCAGATACTTATCTTGAAGGTACCAAGAAAAGATATGAGAGATCTACAGTGAATCATAAGACATTTCCCTACACTCAAGAATCTTATAAGCTAAAATAAAAGAAAAGACATGTATAAATACAATTATATTTTTTTTTGTTTTTTTTTCCTTTATTTATTTTTAGTTTACCACACACGGTTCTACATAGTTTTGAGTTCCAGTTTTTCTCCCCTCCCTCCCCCCTCCCTCCCCAAGACGGCATGAAGTCTCATATAACTGTCATGTATAACTTCGCATTGAATTAATTTATGCTCTAGTCAAGTCGTGGAGAAGAATTTTGACCAATTGAATGAATCATGAGAAAGAAGAAACAGAACCAAAAAAAAACAAAACAAAAAAAAACAAACCCCAAAACCAAAAACAAAAGAGAAGCAGAAAAGGCGAGCATGTAGTGTGCCTCAGTCTGTATTCAAACTTCGCAGTTCTTTCTCTGAATGAAGATAGCATTCTCCATCGTGAGTCCCCTGGAGTTGTCCTTGCCCCTTTAGGTTGCTGAGAGAAGTGCAGTATGTCAGGGTTGGTCCTCACGGAATCCACATATCCGTGGCTGTGCACAACGTTCTCCTGGCTCTGCTCCGCTCACTCAGCATTATGTCGTGTAGGTTTTTCCAGGTTGTTATGAAGTCTGCATCATCCCCATTTCTTATGGCACAATAGTATTCCATCACCTTCATATACCACAGCTTGTTCAGCCATTCCCCAATTGATGGGCATCCCTTTGCTTTCCAATTCTTGGCTACCACAAAGAGAGCTGCTATAAATATTCTTGTACATATGGGTCCTTTTCCCGCTTGCGTGATTTCTTTGGGATACAACCCTAGAAGTGGTATTACTGGGTCAAAGGGTATGAACATTTCTATAGCCCTTTGGGCATAGTTCCACACCGCCCTCCAAAATGGCTGGATCAGCTCGCAACTCCACCAGCAATGCAACAATGTTCCAATTTCCCCACATCCTTTCCAGCATTTATCATTCTCCTGATTTGTTATTTTAGCCAATCTGACAGGAGAGATGTGGTATCTAAGAGTTGTTTTGATTTGCATTTCTCTAATCAGCAGCGATCCAGAGCATTTTTCCATATGCTTGTAGATAGCTTTAATTTCTTCCTCTGAAAACTGCCTGTTCATATCCTTTGACCATTTCTCAATTGGGGAATGGCTTGTATTCCTATATATTTGGCTTAGCTCCCTGTATATTTTAGAAATGAGGCCTTTATCAGAGATACTAGTTGCAAAGATTTTCTCCCAATTTTCTGCTTCCCTCCTAATTCTTGTTGCATTGGCTTTTTTGTACAAAAACATTTCAATTTGACATAATCAAAATTATCCATTTTGCATTTTGTAACGCTCTCTATCTCTTGTTGGGTCATGAATTCTTTACTTTTCCACAAATCTGATAAGTAAACTATTCCTTGCTTTCCCAAATTACTTAGAGTATCAACTTTTACTCCTAAATCATGAACCCATTTTGACTTTATTTTGGTATATGGTGTAAGATATTGGTCTATGCCCAGTTTTTGCCCTACCATTTTCCAATTTTCCCAACAGTTTTTGTGAAATAGTGAATTATTAGCCCAGAAACTGGCTTCTTTGGGTTTATCAAAGAGTAGTTTGCTAAACTTGTTGATTTCACCTACTTGTGTACCTATCCTATTCCACTGATCCACACCCCTGTTTCTTAACCAGTACCAGGCAGTTTTGATGACTGCTGCTGTGTAGTACAGTTTAATATCTGGTGTGGCTAAACCACCATCCCTAGCATGTCTTTTCGTTAATATCCTAGATACTCTAGACCTCTTGTTTTTCCAAATGAATTTTGTTATTATTTTGTCCAGCTCAGTAAAGATGGCCGCATGAAGGCAGCCTCTTACCGGAGCTCTCTAACAAGGTCTGTCAGATTCCCATAACAAAGTGAATTTGAGCAGATTTGAGAGAGTCACAAACCGCGAGCAGTCTGCGTGGGGCAAATTTCCGAGCCGGGAGAGTCTGAAAGGCCAGAGGAACGAACCTGCAGGCGCGGAGAGTGCTCGGTGCGGGGCTGCTCCAGACCAAGGCGGAAGCGGCCGGCCGGGAAATCCACGTGGGAGACGGGCTGGGAGAAAGCTGGGCGCCCGAAACCGGCAGAGATCCCCAGGCCTCCCAACACAGGACGGCAGTCTCTGGGAGCGACGAGAGGCAGCGCAACGCCACCAGCCACGAAAACAGCCACTCCTGACGCTTGCAAAACCCAGGATCTCGGCCTCTTGAACTTCCGGAAGACTCAATAGCTAGGTAAGCGGCTCTAACCCCTCCCCCCCTCACCCAGAGAATTCCTCGGAAAAAAAAGAGAACTGAAACAGAGGAGAGAGTAGTGGGGCTTCACAGGACAAATACTAGAAGCTCATTAGTCCCAGAGGGGAAGAGTCGGCAGGGGGCCAAGCCAGGAGCCCAGACGTAACCTTGCTCCCCCAGGGGAAGCGCCAGTCATCAGCTCAAACAACAAACAGCTGAGACCATTGCTGAAAAGCAAGTGCTGGAGAGCACCCACAGGGAGTGAGATGCCAGGGAGCCAGACCCCTCCCCCACACCTCAGGAAACTGAAGGTTATAATTTTAGACTCACAACCCCCAGAATAAGAAAGCTGGGACAGAAAGCCCTGAGACTCACAGATAGAAATTCGTTCTAACGCCAGCAAAAGGCAATCCAACATGAAGAAGAACACAAAAAAACCGAGGACAATAGATTCTTTTTATGGAGACAGGCAGGATCAAAATATCGACATAGAAGAAGATAGCAATGACACGGTAGATACATCAGATACCTCAAAAGCTAATATGATCTGGTCTCCAGCCCAAAAAGCACTGCTGGAAGAGCTAAAAGAGGATTTTAAAAACCAAATTAGGGAGCTAAAAGAAAATATGGAAAAAATGGAAAAAAGGGAGAAAAAATCCACTGACGAAATCAAGTCCCTAAAGAATAAGATTGGCGAAATGGCTATGGAGATTCAGAATCTAGAGAGAGAAAAGGACACCCTGAGAGGTGAAATCAACCAATTGAAAATGGAGGCTCAAAAGCAAAATGTAAACACTAACTCATTTAAAATTAGACTTGAGCAAGTGGAAGCTAATGAATCTATGAGGCATCAAGAAGTAATAAAACAAAATGTAAAGAATGAAAAAATAGGAAAAAATGTGAAATATCTGATTGGCAAAACAACTGACCTGGAAAATAGATCCAGGAGAGACAATTTGAGAGTTATTGGTCTACCGGAAATCCACGATGAAAAAAGGAGCCTTGACAGTATCTTCGAAGAAATTATCAAAGACAACTGCCCAGAGGTCCTAGAACCAGAGGGCAAAATAGTCATTGAAAGAATTCACTGATCACCCCCTAAAAGAGATCCCAAACTGAAAACACCAAGAAATATTATAGCCAAATTTCAGAGCTATAAACTTAAGGAGAAAATGCTGCAAGCAGCCAAAAAGAAGCAATTCAAATATCGTGGAACTACAGTCAGGATCACGCAGGATCTCTCAGCTTCCACATTAAAAGACAGGAGAAATTGGAATATGATATTCTGAAGGGCAAAGGAGCTGGGACTACAACCAAGGATCAACTACCCAGCAAAACTAAGCATAATTTTCCAGGCAAGGCGATGGACATTCAATGAAATAAGGGAATTCCAGACCTTCCTGATGAAAAGGCCAGAACTCAATGGAAAATTTGATCTCCAAATACAAACCTCAAGAGAGACATAAAAAGGTAACCTGGGGAAAAACCCCACAAACTTCATTAACCAATAAGCTTAGGTTGTTTACATCTTTATGTGGGATTATATCATCTTATGTATGTTTTTTATGTATATATATATATATATATACATATACATATATAAGTCATTCTTGTGAATGGTACAACTATTGTGAGAAATGAAAGGGATATACATAGGTTGTGAATGCCTGTATAAGTTAACTGATGTAAAGATATAAAATATAAATAAGAGATATAAAGGGAGGGCTATGAGGGAAGTGGTAAGAAGGTTGCAGAAAAGGGTAAATTACACCAAAGGAAGTGGCAAAAAAACATATTATAGTAGAGGGAAAGAAGGGAGGGAGAAGAGCAGTATTTGAGCTTTACTGTCATCTGATCTAGTTCAAGAAGGGAATAACATACTCTGATAAGTTTAGAAATCTAACTTGTCCTACGGGAAGTGGGAGGGAAAGGGGGGAAAAAGGGAGGGGGGAGGGCAGAAGGAAGAGGAGAAGTAGCAAGTGGGTAACGGTAAGATAAGGGAGGGGAATAAAGAGGGAGGGTTAACTGAGGAAAGCGGCAGTCAAAAGCAAAACTTTGTTGGGGAGGAGAAGGGGAAAGGGAGAAATAAAAGCATAAACAGGGGGAATTAGGATGGAGAAAAAGACACAGATAGAAATCATAACCCTGAACGTGCAGGGGATGAACATTCTCACAAAACAGAAGCAGATAGCAGAATGGATTAAAAACCATAATCCTACAATATGCTGTTTACAAGAAACGCATCTGAAACAGGGGGATACACATAGGGTTAAGGTAAAAGGCTGGAGTAAAATATATTGTGCCTCAGCTAAAGTAAAAAAAGCAGGTGTAGCAATCCTAATCTCAGACAAAGCAAAAGTAAAGATAGATCTAATTAGAAGAGATAAGGAAGGATATTATATCCTGCTAAAAGGCACCATATACAATTATATTTTTAAGTAGAATGTGATAACTATGTAAGAGAGAAAAAGTATTACTTCTAAGACTAAGTCCTGGGTGACTTAATCTATTCAATTTTAGAACAACTGCCTTGAGGCTGTGGAATTCTGATTCGGTGACTCAGTCAACAACCTTAACAACAACAGCAAAAATTCCCATAGCCCGGTCTATCTAGACTTACACTCCAGACGTGAACCAAAATACAATGGAGTGCAATACCCAACTGGTTCCTGGCCAGACCCCATCCTCAGTGTTCAAAGACCTCAGTCAATCTTCCTATGTCAAGTTGGGCTGAAGAAATGGCTGAATTTCATTTTTTATTTTATTTCCCTATCAAGATTTAGTCTAGTGCATTTTCTAGATTTGTTTGGAGGAATTTTAGGGGGGGAACTCATTGTACTTCTTCCTGCTACACTGTCATCTTGATTTAATAATCATAGAAGGTATTCTTTCACACTTATATAATATCATATTTTTATGATCACTTTTAACTAGCCTACTCTAAGAAAAATACAGGATGTGAAGATGTAAAAGTCAGCTAACAGAAGCCTAAAGAGAACAAAAAGTTATTGTCAAGGGAATAAAGTTAATTAATTAACTTAGAAAATTAAAATTAACAGAGATAGAATTTAGTTTGCAGGCAAAATTTAGGTAAGAATAAGTCATGAATGATAAATGTGAAGCAACAAACATAGGGTAGCAGTAGTGCTGAAAAGAAACAAATATGATTTACACAAAATAAATGTCCAAAATGTAAGGAGAGATCATGGTATATCATAGAACCTTTCCATTTTAAATTCTTCAATGAATCCGTGATCTCATCCATGTGGATACTCTCTCCAATACAACAGGTCACAACTAATCTACACTTCCTTATCCTAAAAGACTTTTTTAAGTTACCCTTAATACTTTATAAATGTTAATTATGTGACCTTTTATATTTATATTTAAGCTATCATAGAGGTACAATAGAGGTTTTGTGTTGTTATTCCCTGATACAAATTGCATAGAGACAAATGATTCATTGATAGTCCAACGGTATAGAAAAATTAGAAAGTTGCTATCAGTTAAATGGCAAAGACATATCTCTTCCTGTGTGGCACTGATGAGGCTGACCTCTGCCTAAAAACGATGAGATCTTTGACCAAATCTAAATCTGCCCAGTAACAGGGGGTTCTGCCTGTTAACAAGAAAACTTTGTTATTTTAGCCAATATCCTGTGTACATGACTAACACTTAAGGTTTGGGGCCATATCCTTGAATGCTGCAAGCTAAGTCCCCTGCTTTGTGACCACCTCCTTGAATTCTTCCAGATGTACCCAGCACACCTGCTTCCCTTTCCTACCTCTCCTTCCTTGTGGTTAACGGCCTACCTAGGAGCATACACCAACCCTCGTTGAGTGCCCAAAACCTGTGAATAAAAGCTTGTTTTTTTTTTCAAATTGCTAATATCCCTAAGGACTAGCCCGAACTTTGGCATCAGTAAAGCTCTCTTGACTAGGAGAACCACTGCCTCCTGAAATTTTTTCAGACAGCTTCACTCCGAATTTCACAAACCTCATCAGCATTAAAGGTAAAACTAATTTGTTTTTAAGATGATACATCTTAAAGTATGTCGATCAATACATTGAAAAACAGATAGCTGAAACAGAAATATCTCTAATAGAAAGCCAAGGGCTCTTGATCACATAAACCATATACCCCTTATAGAAAACAGGTGATATTTATGATTGATAATCACAACAGTGGATGTGTAGCATTTTGATTGGAACAGCCTTGTGGTTTTACCTTTACTAAAAGAGTCAAGCTCACTTTTATAACAACGGGGTTCCACAGGGAGGGAAAACACTTGGTCAGAACAGCCAAAGTGCATGGGTCCCTTGAAACAGCTGGGTGTGTCTCAATTGGACAACTTGAAACTGCCAAGGGATTTCCACAGTTAAAGGAATTGGTTACAAAAGGTGGAACCACAAAACTGGCTCAAACTGGTTGGCTTCTGTTAGAGTCAATTGTTGAATCTTAAGGATAGAGTCTAGAGAGGGAGGAAAGAATAAGAGTTAGGTCAAGTACCAGTCTCAGAGGTTCTCACTGACCTTAAAGGGGAGTGGGTCCTTTTTCCCCTCCACAAAGACTTATGTTTCAAGAATTTTTTTCCTTGTAATTTCTCCTTTGTGTTTTGCAAAGATACCAGTTGGATAAAACCATTGAAAAGATAAATACAATTTCAAACAAACTGAATGGCAAGAAATGCTTCAACCAGACAATTAGCATAAATCTTAGGTTAAGGAATGTTAATTTCACTGTTAGGCTAAACTTCATTGGATTCTTTATAAAACTGACAGTATATGCCCACAAAGGATTTGATTTTTCACACAGAACACATAGACTATTATTGAACCACAGCACAAACCAAGCAACAGAAAACTGACCTTCCAAAAAACATTTGAATAAGGTCCACCTTAGGGAAGAAGCAATGCTCAATTCTTCATAGCCGATATCCCATCAAACAACAGAGGACTGATTTGAGATTTCCTTTTGATTTCTAGCAGAACATCAATGTGAAATGAACATCAAGAAAGTGTCATAGTAGCATAACTCAGTGGTTCATGCTAACCTTAATCACTTATTCATCTATTAATATTTTGCAAACCATGCAAAATGTATGATTAATTTAATACTAATTTACATTTCCCATTATACATTTCCCATTATACATTCCCATTATACATTATGCATTTATTTATATAATCAGTTCAAATATTATTAATTCTCATAATGCCTGTAGAAAAGTAAACAGGTGGCTAATATAGATCTAATTCTGGATGGTCATGTATACATAAATATATATGTATGTGTGTATAGGCACACACCCCCTTGTTGTTTCTTTCTTAGTTACGTCCCATTTAATCATTTTTATAAACAGAGCCCATCAAAATAAAGAAACAGCGAAGAAAACATGGAGGGAGAGAGAGACAGAGACAAATGGAAAGAAAAAAGTGAGGTTTATGAGAGGCATTATGGAAAAAATAATTATTTAACCATTAAATAACATTTAAGGTATTAAAAAGCAGGTAATGGGGTATTCTATCCCATCTCCTTCCCCACTTCTGAACCAATTATATTGTATTAAACAGGCAACCTAGTTACTAGTTTTCGATTCCTTGGGATGTTATTGTAGCTTTTAGAATAGAATTTTCTTCATCTATGTTAAAGCAATGCCGTTTTGAATGCTTAGTTGATGCACATACTCAATGAAGTGAATCTAACATTTCCTATCGTTTTGTTGGGGGACAGGAACAAAGATTCCAGATATCTTTCTCTGTCATCAAGACCTGATTTTATGTATTGTCAGGATACAAGTGATATATTTGAATCAATTTAATTAAATGCATTATTGAAATTGCAGACAACTATGTCAAAAATGTTTTTGTACACTTTACAATTGCACCTAGATTAAATGCCCCCATTTACTGCAGGACAGAACACCTACAGTTGCTGTTATACAGATTTAGGATCACCTATCAGCTATTAGGACTGTTCTGATCCTTTTTCCTTGCCAATGAGGTTGAAAGTTTATGTTTATTTTTAGATACATGGAAAATATAATTCACGTTTGCCATGTAACTTTCTACAATTGAATTCATCAAAGCCTGAAAAGGTTTATTTGGGTGGAAGTCTTTCATCTCAGGCTTCCTATTTTATTACCCAATGTCTTTTCTTGGTACTTTTGAAAGTGACCAAAATAACTTTTAAAGTCTTACTTGGAGGCCACAAATCTAATGTCTTTTGGGACACGAGCAAAATTAATCTGTTGTTCAGTTGTGTCTGACTCTTCAATACTCCATTTTCTTGGCAAAGATACTGTAGGACTTTGCCATTTCCTTCTCCAGCTCACTTTGCAGATCAGGAAACTTAAACAACAACAACAACAAAAAAACACAAAGTTAAGCGACTTGTCCAAGGTCACACAGTTAGTGAATATATGAGGCTGGATTTGGACTCAGGTCTTCCTGACTCTCGGTCTGGTGCACTGTCCACTTCTTCACCTAGTTTCCTACATTTCTGTTTTACTGATAACTGTAAAGCCAGTCAGTAAGTGAAAAGATCTTTCCCACCAATTGAATAGCCTTCAAGTGGGGCTTCAGGTGGGGACAACATTAGATTAGATTAGATCTGATTTGAGAGAGACCCCCACACTTTAACTAATTAAGTGTGAGGCCCCAGGCCAGTTAGCAAATTACTTAGCTAGTTTGAGAGAGGCCAGAAGCCCTCAGGGCTCTAAGGGGAGTTGCTAAGACCAGAGCCAATGGTATATGCCTGAGCTCTAGTCAATCAGATGATGTCTAAGTAATGTATAAAAAGACTGAACAGAGCTTAGAAAGGTCAGAAACTGAAGAAGCCCAGAAATGGAGGAGCAGAAGCTGCAGAAACTGAGAAAGGGAGTACTAGAAGCGAGAAGCTGAAGAAATCACGAAACAGAGAGGAGCAGGATTCAGGAGCCAAGGGCTAGCTTCCAGAGTGTGCAGAGCAGGGAGTGCTTAACACAAGGGGGAGTTTCAGAACTTGGAGTCAGCAGAGCTGCAGGAGCTATTGCTGAGCAGGGTCTTAGGACTTGTGAGTGATCTTTTTATAAGAGGGCCCTAGCATTGAGGGGAAGCACAAGTATGGTCTGGCTTGCTGCCATAATATTTTGTTGTAACCTCCTCATTACTATATTGAGGTGGGTTTATTGGTTTTGGAATGTTGTTGCCACAATATTGAATTGGGGGCATTGGTCCTTGGGTCTCATCTTTTGGAGTCTAAATAAATGTTATACTTCCTCTACCTTCCACCTAGAGAATTCATTATATTCTGAGATTCAGAACCATTCAGGCATGTTCATGGTCCTCTTTGAAGTCCTGAGTTTTGCCTGAATTATATGTCATTATGTATCAGTAATTCAGGTGGGACTTTTAGCTGTTTTTCTCTTAAGTGCCTTTTATGACTCTGGCCTTTTTTTGAATGGGGCAGGTAAAATGAGATCTTTTTGTCTTGGAATGTTTCTCAGCACTAAGACAATCAGGAGTCATTGACTTGTATATGGTGGTACTAGGGATTAATTTTCCCACAACCCAAATGGCATTTTTCACTGTTCTTTGTTTGAGTGCTTCTCAGCACTGAGGTAATCAAGGGCTCCAGGGTCCTGAGACAGGTATATAACATCCAAGGTTGGTGTTTGACTTTTGGGGCTGTCACTCATTGGAAGAGTGATGCACTACTCTGGGCAAGCCGTTGTAACTGCCCCCCCCCAACTTTGCTAACCCAGTTGTTGGTTTATATTTGGTCTGTTTATAATGTGTGCTTGTATTTTTTTGTTTTTGCATTTGCTCTGAAGTTCAGGTTGCTGGCTTTTCCTCCTGAACTAAGTGAATTATATATATCCATGTGTAATTAAAGTGAGATGTTAACCCCTTAAACTTACTTTCCTTAGTAAAGCAGATCAAAGAACTTGTGCTGGCACCTCTTGCTTCTGGTCGTGTTTGGTCTTACATCCCATAGTAGCTGCTAGCCAAATTGTTGGTATAATAACACAGGAAGCACAGGAGATTTCAGACTCCAGCCTCTAACACGTTCACTCATCATCTGGTCAGACAGGGGTTCAAAGGGGTTAATAATCAGATTTATTGTAGTCTAGTCTTCTCTTTTAGTGTAGATAATGAAGCACAAACTCCTACAGCATTCCCTAATCACCCTTCTCAGAGGGGCCAGAAAGAAAGGCATATGACAACTCCTAAGTCTCAATGGGGTCAATCGAGACAGGAACAACTTGTGCATCCCCTAAATGCCCCCAAGCCTTGATGAGGGCTGATCAAGGCACGCAGAGATTCCCCTATGGGTTTCCTATGGATTTCCCATGGATTTCCTATGGATTCCCTATGGATTCCCAGACTCACTAATGCCCACCTGTTTTATAAGGCACTGGACAAAGAAGGCATCTTGCCAATATTAAGCTCATATATTGATTTTAGTAATATTGTCATTCTGCACAGGGGTAATAAATATCAATTATGCCACTCCCATGTCTTATGGTGCAGCCTCAGCAGGACTATCTGTCACTATGATTCTAAGAATTACTACCTAGGATCCTTGAGACTATTCTGGGAGTTGTTATCCAATGCCTGGATACTAGACATTCCCATGGCCATGGATCCTGAAAACTAAACTCTAAAAGGATAAGAAAATCATCCTTACTGACAATTTCTAATGCCATTTTAAATTTGTTTCCTTTATTTAATATATAAACTTTTTACAGACTGCAAATAATGAATAATACACAATTGAAGATGGACTAACAAGAACATTCCTTACCCCTCTGTAACCAACCAGACTATAAGACTAACAACCCCTGCTTTGACTGGGAGGGAAAACTAAAAACTAGTTATGCTGCCTTGCACTGTATTCTGGCCAAGTTCCTTAAAGGCAGAAGTATTTCATTTTTTTTCCCTAAGTATGTCTAGGCCTACCAAATAGTATGTTTTTAGTAGGTGCTTCTTGAATTTAATCTGATTGATTTCCTTATTTGTACATTTATTAGTTTGTTATTCAGTTTGTTCACCCAAATCATTTATAATTATTAAGGGTTGCTTTCTAATCATACTTGGTACTTAATTTTTTGGATTATCTCATAAAATTATGCAAAAAAATAGTTCTTAAAGTGGAAGAATATATGAAAACAAAAGGAAACTACATTTTTCTGACTTGTACTGTACTAATAGATGCAATCATTGCATATGTTGTGATTGTTTTACTGTTTTTGTTATAAGGGAAGGTTTTATACTGAGAGCAATGGGAGATTTATACTAGGAAAAGAATCTATATAAAAACAAAAGAAAATAAACAATTTATTAAAATGCCTATGGAGTGATCTATTCTGAATTTGAAATAAACCTAAATCATAAATTTTTTAAACTCTTATCTCTGAATCAACCACAACTAATACATGCATGTATGAGAAGGATATGAGAAGAGATATGTAGATATAGGCTCATCAGTCTCAGAAAGGAAACAAATTTCATGCTTATCAACTTTACTTTTTACTTCTTATTAACTGAACCATTGGCACTTATCTTTACCTGCTGCTTGGTTACCCATTCAGAATTATCTTCATTATTTAGGTATGGAACAACCTACTTTTTACCAAGTTTACTAGTGACCTCATTTATTTTATTTTCATTTTATCCAAAGGAAATTAGTTTCAAAGAACCTCACATAATATATGATAACAATATCATATCAACATTGTTGGCATTTGATGAACAAGTGCATCATGATCAGCTAATATGTTCTGTATCTATTAAATACATGGTTCTCTTATTGGAATTATAAGAAACATGTACACAGAATATGCAGCCCTTCCTCTAGAAAGGTTTGACCATTACCATGAGAGTAAAAAAAAAATTCAACAGAACACATTGAACACACCCACATCAGTTACAATATTTTACTTCAGAATAGAGAAAAAAAACTTGGTTTTAATTAGTTTTTGTAAGGAAACAAATTAAAGATGCAATGTGGTGTCTTAAAATACTACACTAAAAGAGTTTTGTTTAGTAAAGTATTTGAACACAGTCTTCCACTTCAAAAAAGCAAACAAGATGCCTAAACTGACACCCAAAAGAATACATTTGAAGGCCTCCACCTCCCTCTTCTACCCACCAATTATTATAGAGTCTGAAAAATGAGGAGAAACAATATGTATTGAGCCTTGATAGAGCCTTCTAAAAACCTATTTTTAGAATGTGAAAGACTAAGGAAATTTTAATTAAGTTCTACAAACTTGTGAACTGCCTTAAGAAACTAATCTCTCTCACTAGTCAGGTGCTCTCTACTTCTTACAATTTTAATTAAAAAATCACCTCTTAGAACCAAACATTTTCGGTGCAATATTCTAAAGCGATGTTGTTTTCATGACAAATTAATTAGAGAAGCATTTACTATGCTAAAGTTTAGAGGCAAAATATAGTAGTTTCAGAGATTCTGAGTATCATATGCTTACTTTCACCTATAGAAACATTTTTAATTTGTGAAAATTAAAACATATTGCTCCTTAGTAAACAGTCTGTTAAATACCTAAAATTAATTATAAATGTGAATTAACACCATGAAAATGAAAACAGGTATACATTCTCAGCATTTTAGGACAACATTTGGACAAAATATGTACGTATGTATGTGTTTGTATTTTCTGTCAATGTGTGTCTATGAGTTCATTTATATCTGTCTGTATTTATTTCAACCAGCAATTGAGTAGCTTCACTATCAAGAAACAGTATAGCATAAAATACATTAAATTAGGCATCTAAGGATGTGACTTAAAGTCCAGCCTCTGATACTTACTACCTATGTGACCTTGGACAAGTCATAAATCTTATGGAAGACTCAGTTTCCTCATTCGTAAAGTGGACTAACAGAAAAGGACCACTAAGCTCTTGATCTTCTATCTTCCAGCTTTTGACCTCTTAATTCCACTGCAACTTTTTTGACTGGAAGTCTCAGTTCGGGAAAGCCAGAATTGCTGAAAATAACTAAAAACTTGAATTCAAGACTTTTTGTCAAAACTCAACAATTTTAAAGCATTAAGAAAGTCAAACTTGAAAGACAGTGTTATTAACTTGTCGGGGGCTGCACCCCGACCACCGCCTACCACTTACCCTGCCCTCGGGTCTTCGGACGTCTCCGGCTCCTCTCGGGGGATGCGAGAGGAGAATCACCAGGCAGTACACCGGAATGAACAAGCAGCAGCTTTATTGCATGGCCTGCCAGAAATCTCAGAAAACTCCTCCACACCCTCTCTGGGGCACGCCTTATCTATCCTCCCAGGGTGTTCCGGGTTGGCTCCTCCCCAGTTCCTCCCTGAGGGTGGAGCTCCTCCAGTTGGAGCCGCCCCGGTACTGACATGACAAAAGCCACACAGGCACTGCTGCGTCAGCAGGTCCAGACTCCCTGGCGTCTCACTACCCTCTCAGGAGGCCTAGGTCCAGAGCGCCCCTAACATTAACTATAATCATCAATGATCACAAGGCTGGGAATATTACACATTATATGGAATGGTCTGTGGGGCAGGGGTCTCTCATAGTAATTAAGGTGTTGGGCAGTTAGGTGGAACAGTAGATAGAGGGGTGGGCATGGAGTCACAAAGACTTGAGTTCAAAAACAGCATTAGACACTTACTAGCTATGTGATCTTGACCAAGTCATTTAACGCTGTTTCCCTCAGGTTCCTCATTTGTAAAATGAGATGGAGAAGGAAATGGCAAATCATTTTAGTATCTTTGCCAAGAAAACCCCAAATGGTGTCATGAAGAGTAGGATACAACCAGACAAAAATTAAGTTATTGTATGCATATAAATATGTAAATATAAAAGGTATATATTGAAATTCATTCAAGAATATACACAATGTATTATATATCTACAGATATGCTTTTGTATTTTATCAATGAAAAGGCCATGTCAAAATTCCATAAATACACACACAAACACACACAAATTCAGATATATACCTATAAGCATAGTAAACAGATGTTGTTTTTTGTGTATATATATATACACATACGTATATGTATATGTATATGTATATATACATACATATATATATATCTTTAGATTTGAGGGGGAAGGCATCTGATATCATAATTTACTACACAAAGTGCTAAATAACCCCACAGGGAATTTTCAAAATTTATTTCCTGTACATTTTTCAAGGAAAAAATGAGGAAAAATAGGGATAAGTTTATTATTATTATTATTAATCATTTTTATTGAAATGAAATTTGATCTGATGAAATGTAGAATATCGTTCTTAAAGATTTTCATTTAGTTATTTATTTTTCCTCTGTAGTTCTTCAGCAACCAGAGGTATAAAAGAGCTTAATACTCAGGGAGTAAATTGATTTGGTAGAACATAACTCTTCTTCTGTCACATAGGTTAACTGAAGTATTCACATATATTTGAATTATTATCAGTTTCAACTTTGATTTCATCTACGTAGGTAACTCAGTTGTAGAAACTCCCATCATGGATAAAGAATAGAGACTGGTCTATAATTTTTATTTTTAGGCATTGTTGAAGAGGCTGTAAAGCTACCTTACTTACCCATTGTTACACAGCTATTATATATCAGAACTATGACTTGAATATGGGTCTTAGAAACTTAAAAGTCAGCCCTCTAGCTGCACTGTCATTCTCCTTCTCTCAACAACACAAATTTCCAAATTTTATCTTATTATTAACTGCTCTACTAACTCACATCTCTTTTAATTGAGAAAAATGAAATGTTTCAAAACACACTTTCGGGGACACACCAAGATAAGATGCTTTTCTTTATTGCCAAATTTTCACTGATCTATCAGACCTGGATTAATTCTCAAAGCATTCCTGTGATCCTATTGACTCCTCCAGACACTTTTTCTCCAAATCTTTCTCATCCCCCCAAAAAATTCAAAAGCAGAAAAATAAACAGGACTTGAACCCCAGGAGTGTAGTCCCATAGCAGGGAATGACAAAAAAGACAAATAATACAGACAGAAGTATAAAAAAAGTAAAAGAACCAAACTCCAACAAAGGTACAAAATGGATATATCTCATTGCAATCTGTCATCCACCAAATATACCCAAAAGATGTCATAATTGCTCTTATTTACCCCTGAAAATAAACAAGGTGACAGAGTGGCAAAATTGACAATCTACTATTGATGGAATCCACATTGAATCTTTCTATTTGTATTTTTAGTTATTTCCCAGAAGAATGATTACCAGCAGCTTCCCTACATTTCCAATGAGAATTCCATGTATTCCATGTTGGAGACCCACAAAAACTGGTGCTTAATTGTTGCAGAGGGTGTGCCTCACTCAAGGTTTCACAAAAAAAAAGAAAAGAAAATTTATTCTTGCTGACAATTGTGCCACACAATATATTTTATTAGTTATAGAAAGAATTAGATTTCCCAACATACACTTTTTTGGAAATGCAACATGTGTGTATGTGTGTGTGTGTGTACAATAAATAAATATATACATATATATATATGTAAATATATATATGTATATATAAATGACATATACATGACACAACAGGTCATACAATTAAAAATCACACTTTTTACTCTGAAGAATACAAGACTTCAGATAATATTACTGCTTCTAATGTCAGAGAGAGGATACAGGTGACCAAGAAATTAAAGAAATGTAACTTGAGAAACCACAGTGCCTTATGAAAAAGGCTTGATAAAAAATCATTCAAAAACATGTGAGAAGAGAAAACGTTCAATTTAAAAAAAAACATAAGATGGGAAAAGGAAGTAATAATAGAAACCCAACAATTTTTTTTACATCATAAATTGTTTTTCATAGTAATTCTGAAGAGAAACTAAAGCAAAAGCCAAACGGTTTTACATGGTGATTTAGACAGCTGAAAGAAGCATCCCTACATATGTAGTTTATAGCTAGTATGTTTTCTTAACTTTAAAATAGAAATTTACAACTTTAATATAATGTATAAGGCCAAAATCAAAGACAAATCATACTTATGACATGCCTGTTACATCATATACTTGCACATATCCTTACACAGTCAAAGAAATGAATTGTTTTAGAGAAGACAGAAACAGCTTTCACTGTTTCTGCACTAGATAACAAACTGCCTTATTTCTTATTTTTTTTCTACTTTGACTTTGTTGTCATGCCCTCATTACCATATCCAATTAATTAATGTAGAAAAGTAATATGTTAGCACTCACACCTTACAGAGAAGCATTATTGACTCCAAATAAATAGGGCAGGTTGGTAATACAAGGTGAGCATGCAAACACTAGAGGGAAAACAGCAAAATGCTTCACAGCTTTGTGAAGCTACTCACACTAAAAATACATTACCTGTCCATGAGTACATCCAACAGGGACACAGAAAAAGACAAAGGGGAAAAATGTAGGAAGGTAAAAGTTGAAAGGGGAAAAACTAGGAAAAAACATGTAGGACTGCCTTCATTTGTGCCTTACTGTGACCTGTTTGAGGTGGAATAAAACAAGCACATTTATTTAGAATCCTAACATTTCACCTTCTGAAAGAAATCACAAGCATTCTTTGGGCTTTGTAATGTTTGGATTCATCACATTTATCCTTCACCTTCACAAAAGCATTTCAATCCATGACATTTTCTGTGGGTTCAAAACTTTCTTTCTTTTTTTTTCTTTTAATTCCTTGCTGAGTTAATGCACTGTGTAGGTTGTCTTCACAGAGTACTATATGGAGGTTTTTAGAAACAAAGCCACACAAAATACAAATGTGAATCATAGTTTCAGAATTCTAGAATCTGTTCTACCCTAGAAATCAGATGGATAACTTAAGCAAGTTGCAATGAAGAATGAAATCCTTTTTTAGGGATAAAATTTTATGCACTTGCATTAGTTTGATCTTTAAATACAGGCAAATTCCATTACCTGTAGCTTAGTATGAATAATCCCCAGCAGTCACAGAAGTGCCCACTACCTCACTTTCAAACATTCTGAATTTTCCCCTGCTTTTCATCTATATTTGAATTCTTCAACATCTTTAGCACATAATTACTAATGAGGAATGAATCTCTCATTTTTTTTACTGAAATAATGATAATGAATTGTCAGATTATCATTGGCAGTTGTTTCAGGATATGTACATTCTATATTTCCTTACATAATGTCTTCCACTTTCATTCTAATCTCACATTCCTTCATTGTTATTAGCTGATAATAATAATAATAACTAATATTTATATAGACTTTTATGGCATACAAATTAAGACAAAATTTTGATTTTCTTAAATTCTGGTACTGCTTGTGTTGTAGAACATTATCTCATATGATGATCACAACAATCTTAGGAAATAGATACTATTATTATGCCCACTCTAGAAATGAGGAAACCTGAAGCGGAGAGAAGTTAAGAGATTTGCCCAGGCCCAGGATTAGTAATTATGCCTGAGGAAGGATTCAAACTTATGTCTTTCTGATTCCAAATTCAGCACTCTAGCTGTTGAATATTATGTTTATATTTACATAATAATTTTAATTATACAACACTTCAAAATGCATTCTTGATCTTATCCTCTCTTATCTTCTCTAGTAGATTGTCCCCACTAGTTCCCTTTAATCTTTAATTTTCCTTTATCCTGTGGTTATTACTCTGTTGCCCCCAAGCAGATGTCTCTCTCATCATTAAAAAGAAAAAAAAATCTCACTATTTCTTCCCCTCTTCAATAATCTCCCCTTGTCAAATGAGTTCCGTGAATTAACTTTCTACAATAGGTGTCACTGCTTCCTCTCCTTTTATTCACTTCTAAATACTTTGTTATCTAACTTGTGACTTCATCATCCCACTGAAATTGTTTTCTCTAAAATTACAAGCAATCTATCAATTGCGAAATTTTGGCCTTTTCACCCACATTTCTTAGACGTGGAGAACTGAGTCAAATTTATAAAAATAAGAGCCATTGTCCAATTAATAAATGATCAAAATATATGAACAGTTTTCAGATAAAGAAATTAAGGCTGTCTATAACCATATGAAAAAATGCCCTAAGTCAGTATTGATTGGAGAAATGCACATTAAAGCAATTCTAGTAGTAAAAGTACTACTTCATATTTATTAGATTGGGTAATAAGACAGAAAAGGAAAATAAAAAATGTTGGAAATGACATGGGAAAGTGAGACAATAATGAATAGTTGGTGGAGATGTCAACTGATTCAACCATTCCATAAAGCAATTTGAAAAAATACCCAAAGGGCTTAAAGTCATACATATACTTTGACCTAGTGTGTTGGTAAACAAAATGGGGTCTTAGCACACAGTTCAACGAAGTGCCCTTGAAGAGTTTGGCTTTTGTTTCCTTTGATTAATTCAGTGTATTTCACTGAGGCTTACTAGGTGCTAAGCCCTAGGCCCTAACCCCTATTAGGTGCTAAGCCAATGTGGGTGTGAAGCTCCAAGGGTACTAATGGGAGGTGCTAACTCAAGAGCCAATCATAGGAGCCTAAGTTCTGGTCATTCAGATGATGTTTGATGACATCTGAAACAGTATAAGAAGAGAAGATAGAGCTATATGCTCAGGGCTCTAACTCTTGGTGGCGCGCTGATGCGGAGACTCTGGGAAGCTGTAGCTAAGAGCCCTCCAGCTCGTAAACCTGGATGCTGGGACTTTGTTAAATTCTGGACACTATATTTTGGGATTTGAATCAGAAAAGGTCTGTTTGCTGATGTTTGTACTTTGTTTGTATTTTGCTCTGAAGTTCAGAGTGCTGGCTTTTTCCCCTGAACTAAGTGACTGATGTCTGTACGTTGAATTAAAGTAAGTTTGTAAACCCCTTAACGTCACTTTCCTTAGTAAAGCAGATCAAAAGAACCTGTGCTTTTGCAGCATGGTGGTAGCATGCTTGTTGTTGGGCTTGTGTTGGTCTTTCACCCCCATAATAACTGCTAGATGGATTGTTGAAACACCTAGCAATATCCATACTATGTGTGTATCCCTAAAGAGATTTAAAAAAATGGAAAGGGACCTATATCCTATATGTATACAATATTTATAACAGGTTTCTCCTGGTTGTAAAGAATTGTAAATTGAGGGGATACTCATCAATTGGGGAGTGGCTGAACAAGTTGTGGTATGTGATTATGATGGAATACTTTTATACTCTAAGAAATGATGAGCAGGTTGCTTCAGAAACACCTGGAAAGACTTAGATGAGCTCATGCAAAGTGAAATGTCCTGTGTCCAAATAACAGCAATATTGTAAGATGATCAGCTATGAATGACTTAGTTATTCTCAGCAAAACAATGATCCAAGACACTTCTGAAAGACTTATCATGAAAAATGCTATCTCTTCCCAGAGAAAGAGCTGAATAGAGATTGAAACATTCTGTGACAATGATGCTACTTTCCATTACTGTGGCTGTGTAAGGCCAACAACACCAGCACACAGGAGGGCTACTAGCACAGATTCTTTGATCTGCTTTTCTAATAATAATAATAACTAACATTTACATAGACTTTTATGGAATGTAAATTAAGACAAAATTTTGATTTTATTAATTTCTGGTACTGCTTGTGTTGTAAGACATCATCTCATATGATGATCACATCAACCTTAGGAAATAGATACTATTATTATGCAATTTTAAGGGGTTAACAATATTACTTTAATTAAAGATACACATTCACTTAGTTCAGGGGAAAAAGTCAGCATCGTGAACTTCAGAGAAAACAAAAACAGTAAGTACAAGCAGAAATTATATAAAAAGAGCAAAATAACACAAATCATTAGACAGGGCTTCAAACTTGTCTGGCAATACATACATATTTACCAGAAGGAGAAGCACCAACATCTGGGTTTTTAAAGCCAATGGGGCTCTTTAACAGTTACCCAGACTCTCATTTGCTCAAATCACATGTTACTCTTCCAGTGAGTGAACCCCAAAACAAAATGCTAACCTCACAGTACATATACACTTCCTCATGGTCAGAGGGCATCACAACCATGCAACTTAAAGCCATATGACGTAAGACTTCCCATGACTTAAGCAGGTCATCAAAGCCTCTCAATTCAATCAAAGACTTTTGATTGAAACAAAAGCAAGACTCAACTGCACTTGATTGCCTTACTGCTGAGAAGCACTCCAAAACAAAAGACAACAAAAATCCCACCCTGCTTGCCATTACACACACTTATTTTTTTAACTTTCTTTGTTTCTCTTGTGGGTGTTTATTTGGATCCCTTTTCTTTCACAACATGACTAATATCGAAATATTTTGCAAGATAACACATGCATAACCTATTTTCTATTGCTGCTTTCTCAGTAGGGATAGGGGTGGGAAGGGAGAACAGGAGCAGAATCTGGAACTCAAAGTGTTTAAAACAAATGTTAAAAATTGTTTATACATGTAGCTTTGGAAAAAGGAAGTAGTAAATAAATTAATTTTTTTTAATTAGCCTTGTGCTCTCTCCCTCCCCCACAAGCAAACAAAGAACAAAAAGAAAACAAACAATTTGACCTTTTCCTCCATCCTGGAGGAATGCATCTCTGAAGCATTTGACAATGTTAATCATCTCCTCATGGATACTCTTCCTTAAGCTAAATGGTGGAACAGTTAGGGCAATAGACATAGAGTAAAGAAGGCCTGAGTTTAAATCATGCCTCACAAGAATCAGTATCTGCTTGAAACTGGGCAAGTCTTGGGGCAATCCTCAGTCTCTTTCTTCATCTGCAAATGAGGATAACACCTACTTCACAGGATTGTTTTGAGGATCAAATGAGATAATATAAGTAAAGCACTTTACAAAGGTCAAACTGCTACATAAATGGTGGTAATGATGATGACATTATTCTATCTTCCTTCTGCTTCTCCCTGTCTAAGTAATTCTTTCCAGTGTCCTTTAATGGATGTTATCAAAGAGATAATATGTAAAGCACTTTATAAACCTTAAAACATTTTACAAATTCTAGCTGTTGTTATGACACATGCATTAACTGTGAATGTTGCCCAAAGCTCTCTTCTTCTCTTTTATCTGTGTACTATCTCACTCAATCTATTCCTAAGTATTTAATTGTTATCTCTGTGTTGATGATTTCAATATATATAGATGTAGATATAGATATAGATATAGATATATATGTCTGGTTTCATATTGCCATCTAATACTATATCCATATTCCTCACAGTTACCAAAGTGATATTCCTAAACTGTAAGACTATCCATGTTACTTTCTCTACTAAATGAACCTAAGATCAAATATAAACTCTGTTTTTACATTCAGAGCTACTCACAACCTAAACCTTTTTGACCTTACTTGTCATTTCAAACTTTATTTTCTTCTTACATAATTCTATTGTCCAGTGTACTAGATGAACCAGCAATCTATCCCCAGTCTTTGTGCCTGGAATGCTCTTCTTCCTTATCTTCTATAGATACTCTGACATCCTTCAAGATATAGCTGAAATACCACCTTCTGCAGAAGACCCTTCCCAATGGTTCCAGCTGCTGATGCCTTCACCTTTCATGTTACCTTGTATATATTATTTGTGTGTGTACACATAATACTAATACAAACATGTATATACACATATGTACGCATGTACATACTTGTTGAGTGTGTTGGTCTCTTTAGACACTAGAATATAAGCTACTTAAAGTCAATGACTATTCCTAATTTTAATTCATTCTCTAGCATCTGGTACAATGCTCAAAACAGAGCAAGCTCTTAGTGATTACTTGTTGATTGAACTGAAAAACTTTCTTCACTTTTATTGACTGTTATGATGCTTTTCTCTTCTAAAACCTAGGTTAACTTTCATTGGTCATTTGTCAAGATAAAAATGGGAAATTTCAAAGTTAGGTTTCTATTGCCTTTTTTATTTTCATGTAATTTATTATTATCTTTGGTTTATATCACCTTCATTGCTGATTATGTCTGTGTATTTGTGCGTATGGTACACATGGAGAAACCTAGGTGGCAAAGTGGACAGAGAGCTGGGCCTGGAGTGGAGAAGACCTGAGTTCAAATGTCAACTCAATAGTCTCAACCCTGGAAATAATAATAGTAATAACAATAAAGAAAGATGAAAATGTTATCTAAAAAACCCAACTAATTGACTGTTTAAGGCGGTGCTTCTGGTATTATTCCATATCCGTAATATCTTGCCTCTTTTGTTCTTCATTCCTCAGTGTAGTGATTATAAAAATGCAGTATTCAATTTAGAGGCTTTTTTGGTTCCTTTCATTTACATTATTGTATCCATTGTTTTATTGTTTTCGTGTCTTTATAGTAAGTTATTAATTATAAATTCATATGCTACTTCAAAACTTGTCTCCTCTGTCATTTCTTGTCATTCAACAGTTGTCGCCCTCAATTTGGTTTCCTATTACTTTCTTCTACACACACACACAAAAACACATGCAGATGCAGACACACACACATGCTCACACACACACATACATGCACACACACACCCACACATGCACACACACACCCACACACACCCATACACACACAGCTTGGTAGAAGAGGATTCTGGGAAGATAGTGGAGTAGGTCAGAAAATTCTATGCATTCCAGATTTCCCAGACAAATGAGAAAAAATAGTGCTTCAGGTGAACATAGACGAGTAAAAATAAAGAAGAATAGGGGCAGAACACTCTTCTTACTGGGAAAATAAGAGAAGATCAGAAGAAAAATCAAAGGACAAAGTTTGGTCCCTGTAAAGAATAAATACCTCCAGGCTAGTTCCGTTTAAATAACAAGTAGCTGACCCTGGGGCTAGCTGGGTTGGGAGGCAGTCTCAACCCCAGCCAAAAGAACTTTTACCCCAGGGCAGGGAGGGGAGTGAGGTATCTGTGCCAGAGAAGATGGAGGGAACATCAGCTGACAAGGGATACCAGAAACAGCAGTGCCTTAGAGAAGCAATGGGGTCAAGAAAGAACTAGCACACACCCAGTAAGTGCAGAAGCAAGGGGTGGGGACATTGTTGACTGTGGGCAACTGACAGGAGGCTGGAGATCTTGGTTTTGCTTCCAGGCCAGATGGGAGAAGTGAAGGATCATTTGAGACCAAAAGCATCATCTCCCATATTCAAGGGCTAGAGGTGATTACAAAAAGAAAAAGAGCTGCTACAAGTTAAAAAAAAAAAACAAAACAAAACAAAAAATGAGGAGGCAAAGGAGAAAGAATACAAACATAGAGAGTTACTATGGGAACAGAGAACACTGGGGTTTATCTTCAAAGGAGGATACTAAAGCAAAGAAATCCTCTTCAAACCCTAATGATAAAGTCAAATGGTCACCTTCCCAAAAAGAGTTCATAGAAGAAATTACAAAGTCTTCAAAAATCAAATGAGAGAAACTGAGGAAAAGCAAAAAAAAAGAAGAAGAAGAAAAAGAAGATCATGAAAAGAAAGTCAAACGATTAGAAAATGAAATCCAGAATCTCAAGGGAAAAAGAAAACCAGGAAAATAAGAATTGGGAAAGGGGAAGCCAGGGAAGTTATAAGATGCCAAGAAATAATAATTTTTTAAAAATAGAAAGAATGCAAGAAGAACAGAAGAAAATGTAAAATACTTCATAAGAAAAAACAACTGATCTTCAACATAGAGCAAGAAAAGAAAATGGAAGAATAGGTGGACTACCTGAAAGCTATGATAAAGAAGAGAAGAATCGGGGGGCAGAGCCAAGATGGCGGCTGAAAAGCAGGTACTAGGGTGAGCTTCCCCCCGGGTCCCACCAAAAACCTATAAAAAATGGCTCTGAACCAATGTTAGAACTGCAGAACCCACAAAATAGCAGAGGGAAGCAGGGCTTCAGCCCAGGACAGCCTGGATGGTCTCTGGGTGAGGTCTATCCCGCGTGGAGCTGGGAACGGAGTGGAGTGGAGCAGAGCAGAGCCCAGCGTGGGCGACGTGGACCAACCAGACCAGGAGCCGGGAGGAGCGTGCCGTAGCACCCTGAATCAGTGAGCTGCAGCAGTTACCGGACTTCTCAACCCACAAAAACCAAAGACAACAAAGAAGATTACTGGGAAAAGTTGCTGGGGACAGAGTGAAAGAAGTAGTTTGCAGTTGGGCCACCGCCCCAGGGCAGCAGAGGTGGGGCTGCTACAGAAGTACAGCTGCAGTTGCTTCCGGCTCCAGGCCCACCTGGTGGGAGGAATTAAGTGGCGGGTCAGAGCAGGAGTGCAGAGCCTGCTGAAGACCGAAGTCCAGTCCAGGTTGGGGGTTCTTGGGGAAGGAGGACTGCTAGTGTGGCAGAACTGGTGCATCCCCCCAAGCTTGGAACAGAGAACTCTTTAGTCTACAAGCAGTCATACCTTGCTGAAAAACTAAAGGGTCAAGTCAGTTGGTTAGGAATATGTCCAGGCAGCAAAAACACACCCAGATTCAGTCTCACTTTGGAATCTTACTTTGGTGACAAAGAAGACCAAAATATACATCCAGAAGAAGTCAACAAAGTCAAAGAGCCTACAACAAAAGCCTCCAAGAAAAACATGAACTGGTCTCAGGCCATGGAAGAGCTCAAAAAGGATTTGGAAAAGCAAGTTAGAGAAGTAGAGGAAAAATTGGGAAGAGAAATGAGAAGGATGCGAGAAAACCATGAAAAACAAGTCAATGACTTGCTAAAGGAGACCCAAAAAATGCTAAATAATGCACTGAAGAAAATAACACCTTAAAAAATAGACTAACTCAAATGGCAAAAGAGCTCCAAAAAGCCAATGAGGACAAGAATGCCTTGAAAGGCAGAATTAGCCAAATGGAAAAGGAGGTCCAAAAGACCACTGAAGAAAATACCACCTTAAAAATTAGATTGGAGCAAGTGGAAGCTAGTGACTTTATGAGAAATCAAGATATTATGAAACAGAATCAAAGGAATGAAAAAAATGGAAGACAATGTGAAATATCTCATTGGAAAAACCCCTGACCTGGAAAATAGATCCAGGAGAGATAATTTAAAAATTATTGGACTACCTGAAAGCCATGATCAAAAAAAGAGCCTAGATATCATCTTTCAAGAAATTATCAAGGAGAACTTCCCTGATATTCTAGAGCCACAGGGCAAAATAGAAATTGAAAGAATCCACAGATCACGTCCTCAAACAGATCCCAAAAAGAAATCTCCTAGGAATATTGTCGCCAAATTCCAGAGCTCCCAGATCAAGGAGAAAATACTGCAAGCAGCCAGAAAGAAACAATTTGAGTATTGTGGAAACACAATCGCTATTACCTAAGATCTAGCAGCTTCTACATTAATAGATCGAAGGGTTTGGAATACGATATTCTGGAGGTCAATGGAGCAAGGATTAAAACCAAGAATCACCTACCCAGCAGAACTGAGTATCATGCTCCAAGTCTAAATATGGATTTTCAATAAAATACAGGACTTTCAAGCTTTCTCAGCAAAAAGACCAGAGCTGAATAGAAAATTTGACTTTCAAACACAAGAATCAAGAGAAGCATGAAAAGGTAATTAAGAAAAAGAACAAGAAAAAGAAATTGCAAGGGACTTACTAAAGTTGAATTGTTTTGTTTACATTTCTTTTTTTTTTTAATTGCATTTTATTTTTTTTTTATTTTCCAGTTTTTCTCCCCTCCCTCCCTCCTCCCTCCCCAAGACGGCATGAAGTCTCATATAACTGTCATGTATAACTTCACATTGAATTAATTTATGCACTAGTCAAGTCATGGAGAAGAATTTTGACCAATAGAATGAATCATGAGAAAGAAGAAACAGAACCAAAAAAAAAAAAACCCCAAAAACAAAAACAAAAGAGAAGCAGAAAAGGCAAGCATGTAGTGTGCCTCAGTCTGTATTCAAACTTCGCAGTTCTTTGTCTCGATGAAGATAGCATTCTCCATCGTGAGTCCCCTGGAGTTTTCCTTGCCCCTTAGGTTGCTGAGAAAAGCGCAGTATGTCAGGGTTGGTCCTCACGGAATCCATATATCTGTGGCTGTGCACAACGTTCTCCTGGCTCTGCTCCGCTCACTCAGCATTATGTCGTGTATGTTTTTCCAGGTTGTTATGAAGTCTGCATCATCCCCATTTCTTATGGCACAATAGTATTCCATCACCTTCATATACCACAGCTTGTTCAGCCATTCCCCAATTGATGGGCATCCCTTTGCTTTCCAATTCTTGGCTACCACAAAGAGAGCCGCTATAAATATTCTTGTACATATGGGTCCTTTTCCCGTTTGCGTGATTTCTTTGGGATACAACCCTAGAAGTGGTATTGCTGGGTCAAAGGGTATGAACATTTCTATAGCCCTTTGGGCATAGTTCCAAACCGCCCTCCAAAATGGCTGGATCAGCTGACAACTCCACCAGCAATGCAACAATGTTCCAATTTCCCCACATCCTTTCCAGCATTTATCATTCTCCTGATTTGTTGTTTTAGCCAATCTGACAGGAGAGATGTGGTATCTAAGAGTTGCTTTGATTTGCATTTCTCTAATCAGCAGTGATCCAGAGCATTTTTCCATATGCCTGTAGATAGCTTTAATTTCTTCCTCTGAAAACTGCCTGTTCATATCCTTTGACCATTTCTCAATTGGGGAATGGCTTGTATTCCTATATATTTGGCTCAGCTCCCTGTATATTTTAGAGATGAGGCCTTTATCAGAGATACTAGTTGCAAAGACTTTCTCCCAATTTTCTGCTTCCCTCCTAATTCTTGTTGCATTGGCTTTTTTTGTACAAAAACATTTCAATTTGACATAATCAAAATTATCCATTTTGCATTTTGTAATGCTCTCTATCTCTTGTTGGGTCATGAATTCTTTACATTTCCACAGATCTGATAAGTAAACTATTCCTTGCTTTCCCAGATTACTTAGAGTATCAACTTTTACTCCTAAATCATGAACCCATTTTGACTTTATTTTGGTATATGGTGTAAGATATTGGTCTATGCCCAGTTTTTCCCTACCATTTTCCAATTTTCCCAACAGTTTTTGTGAAATAGTGAATTATTAGCCCAGAAACTGTCCTCTTTGGGTTTATCAAAGAGTAGATTGCTAAACTTGTTGATTTCACCTACTTGTGTGCCTATCCTATTCCACTGATCCACAGCCCTGTTTCTTAACCAGTACCAGGCAGTTTTGATGACTGCTGCTGTGTAGTACAGTTTAATATCTGGTGTGGCTAAGCCACCATCTCTAACATGTCTTTTCATTAATATCCTAGATACTCTAGACCTCTTGTTTTTCCAAATGAATTTTGTTATTATTTTGTCCAGCTCAGTAAAAAAATTTTTTGGTAGTTCGATTGGTATGGCACTGAATAGATAGATTAATTTAGGTAGAATTGTCATTTTTATTATGTTAGCTTGGCCTAACCATGAGCAACTGATATTTCTCCATTTATTTAGATCTGATTTTATTCGCGTGAAAAGTGTTTCATAGTTATGTTCATATAGGCCCTGGTTTTGTCTTGGCAAATAGACTCCCAAATATTTTATAGTGCCTTCAGTAACTTTGAATGGAATTTCTCTTTCTATCTCTTGCTGTTGGGCTTTGTCAGTAATGTATAGGAATGCTGAGGATTTATGTGGGTTTATTTTATATCCTGCAACTTTGCTAAAGTTGTTTATTATTTCAAGTAGTTTTTTACTTGATTCTCTAGGATTCTCTAGATAAATCATCATATCTTCTGCAAAAAGGGATAATTTAGTTTCTTCTTTTCCTATTCTAATTCCTTCAATTTCTTTTTCTTCTCATTGCTACAGCTAATGTTTCTAGTACCAAATTGAATAATAGGGGTGATAATGGACATCCTTGTTTCACCCCTGATCTTATTGGGAATGCATCTAGTTTATCCCCATTACAGATAATGCTTGTTGATGGTTTTAGGTAGATGCTATTTATAATTTTGAGGAAGGTTCCACTTATTCCTATGCTTTCTAGTGTTTTTAGTAGGAATGGGTGTTGTACTTTGTCAAAGGCTTTTTCTGCCTCTATTGAGATGATCATATGGTGTCTGCTAGTTTTGTTGTTGATATGGTCAATTATGCTAATAGTTTTCCTAATATTGAACCAGCCTTGCATTCCTGGAATAAATCCTACCTGGTCATAGTGTATTATTCTCGTAATGAGTTGCTGCAATCTTTTTGCTAATATTTTATTTAAAATTTTTGCATCAATATTCATTAGAGAAATTGGTCTATAATTTTCTTTCTTTGTTTTAACTCTACCTGGTTTGGGTATTAGTACCATATTTGTGTCATAAAAAGAATTTGGTAGGACTCCTTCTTCACCTATTTTCCCAAATAGTCTACAAAGTATTGGAATTAGTTGTTCTTTAAATGTTTGATAGAATTCACATGTAAAACCATCTGGCCCTGGAGATTTTTTCCTAGGGAGTTCATTGATGGCCTGCTCAATTTCTTTTTCTGATATGGGCTCATTAAGAAATTTCACTTCCTTCTCTGTTAGTCTGCGCAGTTTAAGTTTTTGTAGATATTCATCCATATCTCTAAGGTTGTCAAATTTATGGGCATACAGTTGGGCAAAATAATTCCTAATTATTGTTTCGATTTCCTCTTCATTAGAGGTGGCCTCACCCTTTTCATTTTTGATACTGGTAATTTGATTTTCTTCTTTCTTTTTTTTAATCAAATTGGCCAAAGGTTTGTCAATTTTATTGGTTTTTTTTCATAAAACCAGCTCTTTGTTTTATTTATTAATTCAATAGTTTTCTTGGTTTCAATTTTATTAATCTCTCCTTTGATTTTCATTATTTCTAATTTGGTATTTAATTGGGGGTTTTCAATTTGCTCTTTTTCTAGCTTTTTCAGCTGTATGCCCAGATCATTGATCTCCTCTTTCCCTATTTTATTCATGTAGGCATTTAGAGATATAAAACTTCCCCTAAGAACTGCTTTTGCTGCATCCCATAAGTTTTGGTATGCTGTTTCATTTTTGTCATTCTCTTGAATGAAATTATTAATTGTTTCTCTGATTTGTTCTTTGGCCCCCTCACTCTTTAGAATTAAATTATTTAATTTCCAATTAGTTTTTAGCTTATTTTTCCATGGTACTTTATTAAAAATGATTCTTATTGCATCATGATCTGAAAAGGATGCATTGACTACTTCTGCTTTTCTGCACTGGATTGTGAGGTTTTTATGCCCTAGTACATGGTCAATTTTTGAGTATGTGCCATGTACTTTTGAGAAGAAATTATATTCCTTTTTATCCCCATTCAGTTTTCTCCAGAGGTCTATCATATGTGCCTTTCCTAAAATTCTGTTTATCTCCTTAACTTTTTTCTTATTTATTTTGAGGTTAGATTTATCAAGTTCAGAAAGGGGGAGGTTGAGGTCTCCCAATATTATAGTTTTGCTGTCTATTTCTTCCTGTAACTCCCTTAACCTCTCCTCTAAGAATTTGTATGCCTTACCACTTGGTGCACATATGTTAAGCCATGATATTGCTTCATTGTTTATGGTGCCTTTTAGCAGGATATAATGTCCTTCCTTATCTCTTTTAATTAGATCTATCTTTACTTTTGCTTTGTCTGAGATTAGGATTGCTACACCTGCTTTTTTTACTTTAGCTGAGGCACAATATATTCTACTCCAGCCTTTTACCTTAACCCTATGTGTATCCCCCTGTTTCAGATGCGTTTCTTGTAAACAGCATATTGTAGGATTATGGTTTTTAATCCATTCTGCTATCTGCTTCTGTTTTGTGAGAATGTTCATCCCCTGCACGTTTAGGGTTATGATTTCTATCTGTGTCTTTTTCTCCATCCTAATTCCCCCTGTTTATGCTTTTATTTCTCCCTTTCCCCTTCTCCTCCTCAACAAAGTTTTGCTTTTGACCGCCGCTTTCCTCAGTTAACCCTCCCTCTTTATTCGCCTCCCTTATCTTACCGTTACCCACTTGCTACTTCTCCTCTTCCTTCTGTCCTCCCCCCTCCCTTTTTCCCCCCTTTCCCTCTCACTTCCCGTAGGAAAAGTTAGATTTCTAAGCTTATCAGAGTATGTTATTCCCTTCTTGAACTAGATCAGATGACAGTAAAGGTCAAATACTGCTCTTCTCCCTCCCTTCTTTCCCTCTACTATAATATGTTTTTTTGCCACTTCCTTTCGTGTAATTTACCCTTTTTTACTACCTCCTTACCACTTCCCTCATACCCCTCCCTTTATATCTCTTATTTATATTTTATATCTTTACATCAGTTAATTTATACAGGCATTCACAACCTATGTATGTCCTTTTCATTTGTCATAATAGTTGTACCATTCACAAGAATGACTTATATATGTATATATGTATATGTATATATATATATATATATATACATACATACATACATAAAAAACATACATAAGATGATATAATCCCACATAAAGATGTAAACAACCTAACCTTATTGGTTAATGAGGTTTGTGGGGTTTTTCCCCCTGGTTACCTTTTTATGTCTCTCTTGAGTTTTGTATTTGGAGATCAAATTTTCCATTGAGTTCTGGCCTTTTCATCAGGAAGGTCTGGAATTCCCTTATTTCATTGAATGTCCATCGCCTTGCCTGGAAAATTATGCTTAGTTTTGCTGGGTAGTTGATCCTTGGTTGTAGTCCCAGCTCCTTTGCCCTTCGGAATATCATATTCCAATTTCTCCTGTCTTTTAATGTGGAAGCTGAGAGATCCTGCGTGATCCTGACTGTAGTTCCACGATATTTGAATTGCCTCTTTTTGGCTGCTTGCAGTATTTTCTCCTTGAGTTTATAGCTCTGAAATTTGGCTATAATATTTCTTGGTGTTTTCAGTTTGGGATCTCTTTCAGGGGGTGATCGGTGAATTCTTTCAATGACTATTTTGCCCTCTGGTTCTAGGACCTCTGGGCAGTTGTCTTTGATAATTTCTTCGAAGATACTGTCAAGGCTCCTTTTTTCATTGTGGATTTCCGGTAGACCAATAACTCTCAAATTGTCTCTCCTGGATCTATTTTCCAGGTCAGTTGTTTTGCCAATCAGATAGTTCACATTTTTTTCTATTTTTTCATTCTTTACGTTTTGTTTTATTACTTCTTGATGCCTCATAGATTCATTAGCTTCCACTTGCTCAAGTCTAATTTTGAATGAGTTAGTGTTTACATTTTGCTTTTGAGCCTCCATTTTCAACTGGTTGATTTCACCTCTCAGGGTGTCCTTTTCTCTCTCTAGATTCTGAATCTCCATAGCCATTTCGCCAATCTTATTCTTTAGGGATTTGATTTCATCAGTGGATTTTTTCTCCCTTTTTTCCATTTTTTCCATATTTTCTTTTAGCTCCCTAATTTGGTTTTTAAAATCCTCCTTTAGCTCTTCCAGCAGTGCTTTTTGGGCTGGAGACCAGTTCATATTAGCTTTTGAGGTATCTGATGTATCTACCGTGTCATTGCCGTCCTCCTCCATATCGATATTTTATTCCTGCCTGTCTCCATAAAAAGAATCTATTGTCCTCGGTTTTTTTGTATTCTTCTTCATGTTTGTTGTTTTCCCTTTTCCTGGCGTTACAACGCAGAAGTGGCTGGCTGAGAAATCCACGTGGGAGACGGGCTGGGAGAAAGGTGGGCGCCCGAAACCGGCAGAGATCCCCAGGACTCCCAACACAGGATGGCAGTCTGTGGGAGCGATGAGAGGCAGCGCAACGCCACCGGCTGTGAAAACACCCACTCCTGACGCTTGCAAAACCCAGGAACTCGGCTTCTTGAACTTCCGGAAGACTCAATGGCCAGGTAAACGGCTCTAATCCCTCCCCTCCCCACCCAGAGAATTCCTCGGGAAAAAAAAAAAAAGAGAATTGAAACAGAGGAGAGAGTAGTGGGGCCTCACAGGACAAATACTAGAAGCTCATTAGTCCCAGAGGGGCAGTCAATGCCAGGAGCCCAGACGTAAGCTTGCTCCCCCAGGGGAAGTGCCAGACATCAGCTCAAACAAAAAACAGCTGAGACCATTGCTGAAAAGCAAGTGCTAGAGAGCACCCACAGGGAGTGAGACACCAGGGAGCCAGACCCCTGACCCACACCTCAGGAAACTGAAGGTTATAATTCTAGACTCACAACCCCCAGAATAAGAAAGCTGGGACACAGAGCCCAAAGCTAGAAATTTGTTTACATTTCTACATGGAAAGATGATGTGTATGATTCATGAGACCTCAGAATTAGGGTAGCTGAAGGGAATATGCATATATACATATATACATATATATATATATACACACATGCATGTTTATGTATATATATATGTACATGTGAGTGTGTATGTATATGTGTGTGTGTATGTGTGTATACATATACATATTATATGTATATATATATATATATATATATATATATATGTATACGAGAGAGAGAGAGAGAGAGAGAGACCACAGGGTGAGTTGAAGATGAAGGGAAGATATCTAAAAGAAATAAAATTAAGGGTTGAGAGAGGTATATATTGAGAGAGGGAGAGACCGAATGGGGTAAATTATCTTGCATAAAAGTGGCAAGAAAAAGCAGTTCTGTAGGAAGGGAAGAGAAGTCAAGTGAGGGGGAATGAGTGAATCTTGCTTTCATCAGATTTGACCTGAGTAATGAATACCATACATACTCAATTGGGTAACTTACCCCACAGGAAAAAAGGAGGAAGTAGAAGTTAAAAAGGGGGGGATGATAGAAAGGAGGGCAGATGAGGGTGGAGGTAATCGAAAACAAACACTTTCTAAAGGGGACAGTGTCAAGCGAGAGAATTCAATAAAGGGGTATAGGTTAGGAAGGAGCCAAATATAGTGAGTCTTTAACAACATGAGTATTGTGGAAATGTTATACATAATGATACGCATGTGGCCTATGTTGAATTGCTTGACTTCTTAGGGAGGGTGGGTGGGAAGGGAAGAGGGGAGACAATTTGGAACTCAAAGTTTTAGAAAGTTTAGAAACAGATGTTCAAAAACAAAAAAAAAATGTATGCAACTAGAAAATAAGATACACAGGCAATGGGGCATAGAAATTTATCTTGCTCTACAAGAAAGAAAAGGAAAAGGGGATGGGAGGGGAGTGGGGTGACAGATGGGAGGGCTGACTGGGGAACAGGGTAACCAGAATATATGCCATCTTGGAGTGGGGGGGAGGGTAGAAAGGGGGAAAAAATTTGTAATTCAAACTCTCGTGAAAATCAATGCTAAAAACTAAATATATTAAATAAAAAAAAGAAAGTGAAAAAAAAGAAAAAAAGAAAAAAAAAAAGAAAAGTAGATGCTCAAAAAAATAGAAGAATCTTAATACAATAACAGAAGAGGAATTAAAGACAATTGTCCTGAAACATTAGAGAAAGAGAAGAAAGTAGAAATAGAAAAAAAAAATCCACTGATCACCACCTAAAAGAGAAAACCCGCAGGAATATCGTAGTCAAATTCTGAAACCCCCCAGCTTGAAGATAACATACAATGTATAATAAAGGAAAATGAGAGCTTAAATATGGTTGTGACACAATTAGAATCACACAAGACCTAGCAGTGGCAACACTAAAGGACAGCAGGTCTTGGAACATTGTTTATCAAAGAGCAAACGAACTGGGGTTCCAGCCAAAAATATCATACCCAGCAAAGGTAAGCATAATCTTCAATCTAAAAAAAAGAATTTTTAATGAATTATCAGAATTTTAGGGTTTTGTTAAAAAAAGTTGAACTTAACAGAAGATCGACATACAAGATCCATGAAAAATACAAGGTACATATGAAAGACTAACTGCAAGGAACTCAGTAAGGACAGACTGTTTACCCTTTATATAAGGAAATATAAAATACATGTCTAAGATTGGTATTAGCAATTGAGTAATTCGTAAGAAAGTTTGAGGTCAACCTCATATGATTTTTAAAAGGAAAACTGTTTAGGAAAAGGTAAAAATAGTAATCATCTTATCCTAATGAGGTTTTAGAGGAAGAACTACCACAGAAGAATTAGATAAGGGAGGAGGGTTGGTAGTTCTGGAAACCTTATTTCATGGGGGAATGGGTTTAAGAGGGAACAATACATACATATCTAGAAGATTATAAAAGGCTTCTAAATTCAGAAAGAAATAAAATTCTAAGGGGATAGGGTTGGGGAGAGGATAAGGGAGGGATCTTTAGAGGAGAGGGAGAAGGAATAGGCTAAAGTGGGGTATGGAAGTTTAGATTAATGGAAATAGGAAGATAAGGAGAGGATCTTTGGAGAGGGGGTAGGTTAAGTAAAAGGAGGGCAAAGTAGCAGGTAGAGTAAAATAGAGGAGTTTGGAGGATAGGAAATAAGAGATACACACAAACATAAAATAAAGATGTGGAGTAAAATTTGTTATGGTAAAGGAGCAGGAGTAGTAATCGTGATCAATGACAAAGTTAATACTAAAATTGATTTAATCAAAAAAGAAAAATAAGGAAACCACATTATGTGTCAGCCATACTCATCTAAGTTGTTTTGGATTATTTAAAATAATTAGACAGTATAAGGTTGGAAATGACAAGTTGGTGGACTTGGAAAAAAAGATGTAAAGAACTGGACTTATAAAGGAAGAGAATGTCAGAAAAACAGGAAAAATAAGTATAGTACAGTCTTACACAGTTTCATATGAATGTATATGTCTATATATGACTGTGATTTATAATTATCTATGTATGTATGTGCAACTAAGTGCATGTATATAAGGGCATATATATATATGTGTGTGTGCATGTGTATACACATAAACATGCATGTCTATATGTGCATATGTACATAAATATCCATGTGTACATATGTGTATGTGTGTGTTTGTGTGTGTATGTCCGCACTTAATTGTAGGCTAGGGAGGGGGGAGGAAGGGGAAAAAAAAGTAAAAAATGCACAGCAGAGAACAAAAGAAAATTTACAAGGAAGCCAAGACAAGATGGACATCTCCGAACACAATGTGTAGTATTTATTATGTAGGCTTTCTAGACGTGGAAATTTATTGCTGTACTTTCTAAATCCTCTTTTACATATTGCAGTTCACATGGCAATTTTTTTTTCTTATTTTGTATTTAAGTTCATAATATGTTTTTTTCTTATTGTTTATTTAAGTTTTATTATTAAAGCCTAAAATAAAAATAAAAAGTGGAGAAGGTCTGGCAACTAGGTGGCTCAGTGGATAGAGCACCAGCCCTGGAGTCAGGAGGACCTGAGTTCAAATGTAACTTCACATACTTGACACTCACTAGCTATGTGACCCCAAGCAGGTCACTTAATGCTGATTTCCTCACTAAAAAAAAATGCTGCTCTAAATGCTTCAGTCTATATGCGAGACCTTCCTTGCTAAGTCTGATCTGCTTGGGGCATATGAGTAGCAGTGGGACAAAGGTTATGGATATTTTAGTCACTTTTTTTACAATTAATTCAAATTTTTTTTCAAAATAGTTGGACCAATTCACAACTCTACTGACAGTGGGCTTGTCTTTCTGTACTGTTCTAGCATTAATTATTTTCATCTTTTGTCATCTTTGCTGATATTTTGAATGTGAGGTAAAACCTCAGAATTGCTTTAATTTGCATTATTATACATGTACAGGATGAAGTGTTGTTAATAATGTAGGTTATGTGTTTTCACATGGGTCTGTCTAAATGAGGCTCACATTGAGACACCAATAGGTAATATATTTCAAGTTTCCTCTTCTTCCCCTTCTTCAAGGTGTACTTTGATTTCTGCTCAGAGGTCAATCAGGTGATATAGGCTAGAAGCTATCCATTCTACTTTTCTCAGAGAGCAGAGTACAAAGCTAAAATTAGACCTGCCTTTCCTCTCTTAAAACATTGGAAGGCTAGAAGTAGTCAAACCCTACTTATTATGAGTTAGAAAATACTTTTTACGGTCACCCTGATTTCAGGATCATTAAGTCTTAAAGGAGGTTAAGGTTTTTTCCTCTAAATGCCCATTCTATAGTGGGCACTGTAATAGTAATTAAGGTGGGACTTTTTGCTGCTGACTTTTAATGATTCTGGCCTTTTTTTTAATGGGGCAGGTAAAGTGGGATGTTTTTGTATTGCTCAGCACTGAGACAATTGGGAATCATTGTTTGATTTGTATGTGATTGATATGGGGGATGGTGAACTTCTCCGTGCCCAGCCTGGGTTAGGTCGGGGCCCCTAGGTTCCTGAACAGGATATATAAGCACAAAAGTTAGCATTCTCTCTCGGAGCTCTGTGCCACAACAGGAGTGGAGTGTGACTCTGGGCCAGCCGTTGTAATGAGCTCCCTGGCTGAACATCCAGATATTGATAACTATGAATTGTATTTGATCTGTAATTCAGGGTGCTAGTTTTTTCCCCCTGAACTAAGTAAATGATAACACCCTCACAGCAGCTGCTAGCTGGATTATTGATACAGGCACATAAATAAACAGCAATTAAACTTATTTATCCAAGCTAATGGCAAAAAGAAATCACCGAAGCTATAAAGCTGAGATGTACCAGACAACATAAAGCGCAAATGAGCTCTCCCACTGTGTTGCAGCAATCTGCTAGCAGCTGCTGTAGGGGTGTAAGACCCACCAACAACCAGCACACAGAAAACTGCCAACACAGGTTCTTTTGATCTGCTTTACTAAGGAAAGCAACGTTAAGGGGTTAACAATCTTACTTTAATCCAACATACAAATATCATTTACTTAGTTCCGGGGGAAAAGCTAGCACCCTGAACTTCAGAACAAATACAAACAAATTACAAACATTAACAGACAGATCTTGTCTGATTCAAATCTGGATTCATAGTTACCAGAGTTTAACGAAGTCTGAACACCTGGGTTTACATCCTGGAGGGCTAACTACAGCTGCTCAGAGTTTCCACATCAGCACTCTGCTAAGAGTGAGAGCCCTAAACAAATAGCTCTGTTCTCTCCTTTTATGCACTCTTTAGCCATCATCAAATGTCATCTCAGCGACCAGAAATTAAGCTCCTGCTATTGTCTCTGGTCTTAGCAATTCCCCTTAGGGCCCTGGGGGCTTCATGCTCACATTGGCTTAGCACCTAGTAGCTAGGGGTTTTGGGCTTACTTGGGAGAGAAGATATAATCAGATGTCCCTTCATTGGCCCCATCTGGAGCCCCACCTTAGTTACCAATGCACACCAGGAAAAGAGTGTTTCAGCTTGACCAAAAGTCTGAGATCTCACTCCAAAGGGAAATTTTACCAAATATCAACTATAATAAGCTGGACGTTGAGACATGACTGAAGCATTCTGTACTTTTTGTGTTGACTTCTTCCTAGGCTTTCTGTCACTTCAAGGACTTGACCCCACATAAAATTTGGAACTATTTGTCTTCACATTCAAAAAGTGGAAACCCGAGGACAAAGAGCTCTTTCCTCTACAGCTGTCTTCAACGGTAACCCTCATACAATAACCAAGTCTTGAAAAAAAAATGAATGTGCAAACAAGGAAAAAAGTCTTTTATAAATGGGTTTTGTATGGTGGGTCACATAGATGCTAGCAATTTGGAGCTTTTTTTATTTGGTTATTGATAGTGTAATCCATTGTGAAATAGCTATGTTATTTTTTTAAATGTAGTATTTCGCTATGTGTCTTAGATCTCAGATCCTGATCAAAGATATTTGCGTCATATCTATATCTATGTGTTTGTACACACGTATGTATATATTTTTTCTCAATTGATCTCTTTCCTTCTTATCTTAACTGTAATGGTTTAACTTGTGGAATAATATTTCAATTTCATGTAAACAAAATAATCAATTTTCTATTTTATGATCATTTCTGCTTAGTTCAGATTCATCATTCTAATCATAGGTACCAAAGATATCTAATCTGTTACTCTTCTATTGTTGTGTTTTGACGTGTTATGTTGTAATATTCAGGACTAACATCCAGTTTAGGATGAGTTAAGTAGCATAAAATGGTCCAAATTGCTTCCCAAAAGATTTCTAGTTTCCTAGAAATTGTTTTTCTAAGTAACTTTTGCTCTCTATCTACTGAGATGGCTTATTTCTCATTCTCCCTTATCTAGTCTATTTTACTGATCCACTTTTCTAATTTTTTTTAACCAAAACTAAATAGTGTAGATAATTTCTGATTTCTTTTATCTTTGTATGAACCATGCCTTGCCTGTAGTCAAAGTTATTTCAACATAAAAATTTTCCTAAGTAATTCTTTGGTAAGAGTTTATACTCTTGGTAAAAAGAATATATGGCTCCTAGAATATAGGAACCTTTTTCATTACTTTGGTTTTTATATCCTCTGTCACTAACAACTAATCATGCAAAAAGCATTTCTTTTTTCTTTTTTAAAATTAATTTATTTTAGTTGTCAACATTCATTTCCACAAGATTTTGAGTTCCAAATTTTCACCCCATCTCTCCCCTCTTGCCACCACAAGATAGCACAAATTGTGATTACCCTTCTCTCAGTTTGCCATTCCTTCTATCACCCCCCTAATCTCCTATGACCCTATTTTTTCTAGGGTAATATAGATTTCTATACTCCATTCCCTATACATCCTATTTTCCAGTCACATGTAAAAACCATTTTTAACATTCATTTTTAAAACTTTGATTTACAAATTCTCTCCCTTCTTTCTTCCCTACCCACCCTCATTCAGAAGGAAAGCAATTCAATATAGGTTATACATGTATAGTCATACAAAACATTTCCATAATAGTGATGTTGTAAAAGACTATTTCCCCTCCATCCTATCCTGCCACCTGTTTATTCTATTCTCTCCATTCACTCTTTCCCTTTTCAAAAGTGTTTGCTTCTGACTACCCCTCCCCCAATCTGATGTCCCTTCTACCATCATTTACTCTCTTATTCCCTTCCCCCTACTTTCCTTTAGGGTGAGATAGATTTCCATACCCAATTGAGTGTGTATATCCCTCCTTGAGCCAAATCCAATGAAAGTAAGATTCACTCATTCATTCTCACCTTCCCCATCTTTCGCTCCAGTGTAAAACCTTTTCCTTGTTTCTTTTATGTGAGATAATTTACCTCATTCCACCTCTCCCTTTCTCTTTCTCCCAGTACATTTCTCTCTCACCCCTTAATTTTATTTTTATATATCATTCCTTCATATTCAACTCTCTCTCTCTCAATCTCTCTCTCTATATATATGTATATATGTAGCATTCACACACACAGACATACACACATATATACACATACATACACACATATATGGTATATGTGTGTGTGTGTGTGTACACACACACACACACACACACACACACACACACATATATATATATATATATATATATATATATATAATATTATATATGTATATTCCCTCCAACTACACTAATACTGAAAGGTCTCATGAGTTACAAATATTATGTTTCCATGTAGGAATAGAAGCAGATAGACTTTAATAAGTCACTTGTGATTTCTCTTTCCTGTTTACCTTTTCGTGCTTCTCATGATTCCTGTATTTGAAAGTCAAATTTTCTATTCAGCTGTCTTTTTTTATCAAGAATGCTAGAAAGTCCTCTATTTCATTGAAAATCCACATTTTTGCCCTGAAGTATTATATTCAGTTTTGCTCTTAGGTGATTATTGGTTTTAATCCTATCTCCTTTGACCTTGGGAATATCATATTCCAAGCTCTTCAGTGTCTTAATGTAGAAGCTGCTAGACCTTGTGTTATCCTGATGGTGTTTCCACAGTACTCATATCGTTTCTTTCTGAATGTTTGCAATATTTTCTCCTTGACCTAGGAACTCTGGAGTTTGGCTACAATATCTCTGGGAGTTTTCCTTTTATGATCTCTTTCAGGGGGTGATCAGAGGATTCTTTCAATTTCTGCTTTCCCCTCTCACTCTAGAATGTCAGGGAAGTTTTCCTGGATAATTTCTTGAAAGTTGATGTCCAGCCCCTTTTGTGATTATGGCTTTCAGGTGGTCCAACAATTTTAAAATTATCTCTCCTGGATCTATTTTCCAGGTCATTTGTTTTTCGCATGAAATATTTCACATTGTCTTCTATGTTTTCTTCATTCTTTTTTGTTCTGTTGTATAATTTTTTGATTTCTCATAAAGTCATTAGCTTCCATTTGCTCCATTCTAATTTTTAAGGAAATGTTGTCTTTAGTGAGCTTTTGGTCCTCCTTTTCCATTTGCCCAATTCTGCTTTTTAAGATGTTTTTTCTCTTCATTAGCATTTTGGACTTCTTTTGCCATTTGGATTAGTTTTTTATGGAGTTATTTTCTTCAACGTTTTTTGGGGTCTCCTTTGGCAAGCTTTTGGCTCATTTTCCATAATTTCATTGTATCACTCTCACTTCTCTTTCCAACTTTTCCTGTACTTCTCTTACTTGATTTTCAAAATCCTTTTTGAGTTCTTCCATGGCCTAAGTACAATGCATATTTTTTGAAGGCTTGGGATGTAGGAGCTTTGACTTTGTTGGCTTCTTCTGTTTGTATGTTTTGATCTTCTTTGTAACCAAAGCAAGATTCTATAGTTTGAGGGTTTTTTCCTGCTGTTTGTTCATTTCCCCAGCCAAATACTTGACTTTTTAACTCTTTTTAACATGGGACTCTGCTCCCAGTGTGGACATTGTACTTCAGGGTTTTTGTGTAGCTGTTCTCAGAGATACTGATAGGGACTTGTAAATTTTCAGTTCTTCCAAGGTGGTATCATCAAAGGAGAGGTGTTTACTCCTTTCCTGGCCTGTTCCACAAACTCCACCACACTAGGGCTCCACCTCATCCAGTACTGCACCCAGGACTGTGACCCAGATTCAAGCAAGGCAAAGCAAGAGAATCCTGACTCAGGTCCAGCAAAGAGATCCCTGAAATCCCCCTCTGATCAGCTGCTTGATCCCCCCACACTCTGTGGGTTCAGAGCTCTGAAAGCAGCTGCTGCTGCTGCTGCTGACACCACTGTCAACCACTGCCAGCACCTTTGCCTCCTCTGCCCTGAGAAGGGGCCAGACCACACTCCTCTCTCAGGGAGGTCTAGACAGATCTTTCCCACTGACCTTCTAAGTTGTCTATGGTGTTTTGGGGTTGCTAAGTCTGAAAACTGCCACAGATGCCAGTGATTCTTCCCCTGAGGCCTGCTTTGGCTGCTTGGTGCTGGCACGGCCAATGTTGGACTGTGCTCCTCTCCCAACCTCATGAAATAGACCTTTCCTGTCAACCTTTCAGGATTGTTTGGTCTGGAAATTTGTTTTACTCTGCCTTTTTGTTGGTTCTGCTGCTCTAGAATTTGTTTAGAATCATTTTTATAGGTATTTGGTGGGGTTTGGAAAGGAGCTCAAGCAAGTCTCTGTGTTTACTCCTCCATCTTGGCTCCACCCCCATGCAAGAAGCATTTTTAAAGCATCTACTTTATATATAGGGACTATATATAAAAGGCTAAAAAAAGTGAAACATTTTCTGCCTTCAGGAAACTTCTGTTCTATCAGGGAAACATGTGTCCATATAAACGTGTATATGAAATATATTCAGAAAAAATTAAAAATGAGGAAAGATGGAAATGGTCAGTGTTGGAGAGGTTATAGAAAGACAAGCATACCTCAGCTCTGTTGGTGGAGCTGTGTATATATCCAGTCCAAAGCATCAAGTTTTGGTGCTACATTAACTAGAGCTTGGGAGGAATTAAGAGTGAATATGTTATTTCTGGAACTGGCCTATGAAGTCACTAAGTATGTATAAAGAAGAGGCCTAGAATAGAAACTTGAGGAGATCAAAGGTTCTAAAAGTTGTCCCAGGTATCTGTGGCTGCTTCTGATCTGCCTTCTGTTCTCTTCTGTGCATTTTTAAACAATTCATTAATGTTCTTTTTTTTTCTTCCTCCCTCCTTTCTTCTATCTTTCCTTCCTTATTTCCTTACTTTCATTTTTTTTTATTTCTTCTTTCTTCTTTTCTTTCTTTTGCACTGCTCTCACTAACATCTTATTTTTCCAATTCTACCTCCTTAAAATATATTTTAAAAAATCTCCTTTTTATATAAACATGGAAAACAAACCTACGTATTGGTCACATTCAATTTTTTTTATATCACTACTGCAGTATATAAGAGCTTTTTTTCAAATAATACTTCAACCTACCATAGACTTTATTTAACATCTCAGAAAAAGTTCTTTCCTATGAACTTAATTCCCCTGACCATAGGATATTTTCAAGGACATTTGTGCTCATTTTAGATTTCTCAGAAAGACACACAACTGCCTTAGGACAAAATACTCAGTAGAATTTTAATTAGTTAAATTCTATGAACAAGAATGACAATATTAATATGATTCATTTTTCCCAATTGTATTTAAATGCATTACTCATTGTTCAAGGACCTCATATTTATAGTGCCAATTTTTTTCACCTTTCTATAAATATTAGCTTGTCTCTTTCCTGTTATGATTTTTATAAACATTGTCTTACATCATAGTACCAGAAAGATATAATCATTTTTTATAGCAAGTCAAAAAATTGTGTCATTCTTAGCATATATCTAATCCTGAGACAGCTACTATCAATGCAGATTGTTTTGTGGGTACATTTGGCCAAAGAATTTACCACCTACTGGCCAAAATTACTGGTGATAAGACTATTCTTCATTAACTAGACTGGATTTTGGGTTAACAGTCTATGTGACTACTCCTGACGCCTCTACCAGCTTGGTCTAATCTGTCAGGGCTTCTTCTCCACTAGAAAAACTATTGAGAATATAGGGTCCCCTCATGCCAAAATAAGAAATAGGAATAGGATATTTTTGGAGAAATTAAGTATATAAATACTGACATTCTCACTTGAATAAAACTAGATGTAATGCAAATTCAGTTAAAGAAAAAGTTAGCTCACAGGTTCTCCATTAAGAGACAAAGGAATAAATGGAACCATATTCAATTCCAAAAGCATTTATTAACTACCTAATATATAAAAGGTATTGTGCTAAGAACTTAGAATACAAAACCAAAAATGAAACAGTATCATCTGCCCTCAAGTAGCTAGCATTGTACTGTAAAAAAGCAACATGTACACAAATTCATAAATACAAAAATCTTCATGAAATAACTGAAAACACTTAAAATCAAGATGACCAGCAAAGGCCTCATGTGACAACTGAAACTTAAGTTAATCTTTGAAGGGAGATAGGGACTCTAAGACATGATGTTGAGAAAGAAAAACATTCTGGGCATAGGGGAAACCCTGTGTAGAAAGTGGGAGGTGGGAGATGGAATTTACAGGAAATAGCTAGTAGGTCAGTTTGGCTAAAACGTACAGTGCTAGAGAAGAAGTATTATTAAATCAGTATCAAAGAGTTAAAAGTTAAATGGCATTTCATCTTTGAGAAAACAGGGAACAACTAAAGTTTCTTAAGTAGGGTCACGGTATAATTAAATTGAGCTTTAGGAATTTAAGTTTGGCCGCTCTGTGGAGGATCAATGGGAAGGCTGAGATACTGAATGTGGAACTTAACGAAAAAGCAAGGAGAAATAATTTCAGGTGGTTGTTTGTCATTTTGCCTTACACTGGTCATGTTGACTACAAACAAAATATCACTATGAAGATGATTTCTGTTAATGAACCCAGATGTGTTGTTGAGAATGAAGAAGTACTGGTGTTCTCCAAAGCTTTCAATAAGATTCTCTAAATCAACTCAATACACACACACACACACACACACACACACACACACACACACACACACACATACCCACACACCTACACCTCATAAAAGGACTAAACTAGACAATAGGTGTCACATCAATATACCATGTGTAGGTAGTTAATGACTTCATTGGGTTAAAGGTGGGTATAATGAAGAATGATGAAAAATGTCTGGGGAAAAAATAAGAAATGTAAGACAAAAGGCATGCAGATCACTGAGAACCTTATACTTACATGTTATTAACATTTTTGTCAAGAGGAGATGCAGAGGACACAAGAATTTTTTTTTTTTTAATGAGACACAACTCAAGAAAGTATATGGTTACCCAGAGTGTTTGCCAGTGGTAGGATATATGTCACTCATAGAAGAAAAAATATCTAATAATAACGATGTTCACCAAATATTACTAATCCTAGATAGATGAACGGATGGATGGATGAGAGAGAGAGAGAGAGAGAGAGAGAGAGAGAGAGAGACTTACTGAGTATTTGCTATGTGCCAGCCTAAGCAGCAGTGGTATAAATAAAATAATGGAAAAGAGTCTCTGCCCTAAAGTAGCTAATAGTAGAGCACAACAATTAAAAAAAATTAAAAAAAAGAGTCAGAAAGCTAGGAGGGCAGTCTGGGTATACATGACTGAGAGCAAGATAAAGCCAAATCTTACATATCAGAACTGAGGATACTCAAACATATTAATGACAAAATTTCCTTAATAAAAATATAATCATTAGAAAGTGATCCATTGGGGGTAGAGCCAAGATGGTGGCTGGAAAGCAGGGACTTGTGTGAGCTCCGCAAAAGGTCCCTCCAAAAACCTATAAAAAAGGTTCTAAACAAATTCTAGAACTGCAGAACCCACAAAATAGCAGAGGGAAGCAGGGATCCAGCCCAGGACAGCCTGGATGGTCTCTGCGTGAGGTCTACCACGCACAGAGCTAGGAGTGGAGCAGAGCCCAGAGGGGGTGGCAGCAGGACCAACCAGACCAGGAGCCATGCAGAACAGGCCCTAGCACCCTGAATCAGTGAGCTGTGGCAGTCACCAGACTTCTTAACCCACAAACACAAAAGACAACAGAGAAAGTTAGTGGGAAAAGCTGCAAGGGACAGAGTGAAAGAAGTTTCAGGTTCGGCCACTGCCCCAGGGCACCAAAGGTGGTGCAGCTACAGAACTACAGCCACGGTGACCTCCTGTACCAGACACATCTGGTGGGAGGAATTTAGTGGCAGATCTGAGCAGGAATGCAGAGCCAGATTAGATCTGAGTCCGGTTGGGCTTGTCGGTTCTTGAGAGAGGAAGAGTGCTGGTGTGGCAGAGCTGGTGGTATAGAAATAGCTCAGAAAACAACAGTGCATCCCCTCAAGCTTGGAACAAAGTACTCTTTACAAACAGTCATACCCCCATGAAAAACTCAAGGGTCAAGTAAGTTTGCTGGGAACATAGCCAGGCAGCGAAAACAGACTCAAATTCAGTCTCAGACTTTGGAATCTTTCTTTGGTGACAAAGAAGACCAAAACGTACATCGAGAAGAAGTCAAAAAAGGCAAAGAGCCTACATCAAAAGCCTCCTAGGAAAACATGAACTGGTCTCAGGCCATGGAAGAGCTCAAGGAGGATTTGGAAAAGCAAGATACAGAAGTAGAGGAAAAATTGGGAAGAGAAATGAGAATGATGTGAGAAAACCATAAAAAACAAGTCAAGGACTTGCTAAAAGAGAACCAAAAAAAATACTCAAGAAAACAACACCTTAAAAAAATAGACTAACTCAAATGGCAAAAGAGCTCCAAAAAGCCAATGAGGAGAAGAATGCCTTGAAAGGCAGAATTAGCCAAATGGAAAAGGAGTTCCATAAGACCACTGAAGAAAATACTACCTTAAAAATTAAATTGGAGCTAGTGGAAGCTAGTGACTTGATGAGAAATCAAGATATAAAACAGAGCCAAAGGAATGAAAAAGTGGACGACAATGTGAAATATCTCATTGGAAAAACCACTGACCTGGAAAATAGATACAGGAGAGATAATTTAAATATTATTGGACTACCTGAAAGCCATGATCAAAAAAAGAGCCTAGATATCATCTTTCAAGAAATTATCAAGGAGAAATGCCCTGATATTCTAGAGCCAGAGGGTAAATTAGAAATTGAAAGAATCCGCAGATCGTCACCTCAAAAAGACCCTAAAAAGAAAACTCCTAGAAATACTGTTGTGAAATTCCAGAGCTTCCAGATCAAGGAGAAAATACTGCAAGCAGCCAGAAAGAAACAATTTTAGTATTGTTGAAACACAATCAGGATAAGATCTAGCAGCTTCTACATTAAGGGATTGAAAGGCTTGTAATATGATATTCCTGAGGTCAATGGAGCTAGGATTAAAACCAATAATCACCTACCCAGCAAAACTGAGTATCGTGCTCCAAGGCAAAACATGGATTTTCAGTAAAATAAAGGACTTTCAATATTTCTCAGTGAGAAGACCAGAGTTAAATATAAAATTTGACTTTCCAACACAAGAATCAAGAGAAGCATGAAAAGGTAAACAAGAAAAAGAAATTGCAAGGGACTTACTAAAGTTGAACTGTTTTGTTTATATTCCTACATGAAAATATGATGTGTATGATTCATGAGACCTCAGTATTAGGGTAGCTGAAGGGAATATACCTACATATATACATATACACACATATGTGTGTGTGTGTGTGTGTGTGTGTGTGTGTGGGTGTATATACAGATTAAGAGAGAGAGAGAGAGAGAGAGAGAGTGGAGAGCGAGTTAAATATGAAGAGATGATATCTAAAAAAAATTAAAATCAAATTAAGTGATGAGAGAGGAATACATTGAGAGAGGCAGAAAGGGAGAGATAGAATGGGATAAATTATCTTGCATAAAAGTTGCAAGAAAAAGCAGTTCTGTAGGAAGGGAAGAGGGGGCAGGTGATGTGGAATGAGTGAATCTTGCTCTCATCGGGTGTGACCTGAGGAGGGAATACCATACACACTCAATTGGGCATCTTACCCCACAGGAAAGGAAGAAGATAAAAAAGGGGGGAAAATAGAAGGCAGGACCGAGGGAGAGGAGGTAATAAAAAACGAACAGTTTTGAAAAGGGACAGGGTAAAAGGAGAAAATTCAATAAAGGGGGATAGGTTAGGAAGGAGCGAAATATAGTTAGTCTTTCACAACATGAGTAATGTGGAAGGGTTTTATATAATGATATGCATGTGTCCTATGTTGAATTGCTTGTCTTCTTAGGGAGGGTGGGTGGGGAGGGAAGAGGGGAGAGAATTTGGAACTCAAAGTTTTAAAAACAGACGTTCAAAAACAACGACAAAGAAAAAAGTTTTTGCATGCAACTAGGAAGTAAGGTATACAGGCAGTGGGGCATAGAAATTTATCTTGCTGTACAAGAAAGCAAGGGAAATGGGGATGGGAGGGGAGTGGGGTGACAGATGGGAGGGCTGACTGGGGAACAGGGCAAACAGAATATATGCCAACTTGGAGTGGGAAAGAGGGTAGAAATGGGGAGAAAATTCATACTTCAAACTCTTGTGAAAATCAATGCAGAAAAGTAAATATGTTAAATAAATTAAATAAATAAATTTTTAAAAAAGAAAGCGATCTATTTAACAGTGCACAACGGAAAAATCAAGTGGTTTTCAAAACATAATGCTAAAACTCAATCAGTACATTTTTTGAAAGATCATACTTGCATACAGATAAGTTAATAGATAAATGTATATATAATATATTTGTAAATGTATGTGACTTTCTTTTTGGATGTCTGTCAAAATGTGTGGGAATAAAGAGAGTGGGGTAAGGAGTGAGGTTTGTGAGCTGATAAGCAGTATTCTTTCCAGAATTCTCTAAATTCTAAGAGTATTCCAGACTAAGGCAAATGACCTAAAATATCTTTGATTCTGACCTTAGAAGAAGGCATGTAGCTTTGTAAAAGTCAAACTAAGCCACAGAGACAGAGAGAGGACAAAACACTTTGAGCTTGGTGGATGTGCCTATAATGGTGCTGTTTGTAGTCATAATCATGTTGCAGGCGGAGCCTATATGCTTAACTCTGCTGTTGCAGACTAAGGTGAATATCATCCAGAACCACTGATTCCTAATGACAGAGGAAAATCCTGGGGGATAAGGAATCAAATTCCAGATTCAAATCAGTGACTATCTGAAGTGCAGAAATGGGGCTCTTTGTGAAATTGCCTTGGAAACTTCCCTGCTAACTCCTGGGCAACTGAGATCCACTCTCTATTATCTGACTCATTTGTTTCCTTTATTTTAAATTTTCTGCTCCTTAAAGGAGCGCTGTATGGCTTTGTTCCTCTCCTCCCTTCCTCTGGTTACTCTAGACAGGCTGCTTTTAAAATACCTATCTCTGTAAATGCTAGTAATTTTGCTTGTTTCTAAGAATATGTATGACTATGGATCAAAGTCCAGATAACTATTGAAATCTGTGTCGATTTAGCCTACTCAAATGCTAATGTTGAAATTGTGGATAAAGTGAGGGAAAATGGAGAAAGGAAGATTTAATGAATCAGCTTTTAAAAAGTGGTTTTTGTCACTGCAAAATAACTGTGTTTTAAGCCACATATAGAGAGTTCGCATAGAGAGAAACAGAATGGTATATGGTACTGGATTCCTCCTGAGACACAAGCAAGTGAGCAAGGACCCCAGGCTCTCAAGGGAGCAAACCAAAGTCCTTTTCTTTTCTTCTGGTTACATTTCTATAATAAATTTATTTATTTTCAGTTTTCAATACTCACTTCTATAAGTCTTAAATTTTATCCCCCTGCCCAGGACAGTGTGCAGTCCAATATAGGTTCTTACATTGGTGGGATTTGGCTGGTTTGCTAGAACTGGTAACTAATTTTGGGTTGAGTCCCAGATGTTAGCTGGGGCCGGGCCTGCGCTGGCCATGTCAGCGGCAGGGGGCAACGCCTCGCCTCCGTTCCATGGAGAACTGGTTGATAATTCATTTGAATCCGTCCATTGGTTCTACATATACTTTCCTATTAAACATATTTTCACATTAGTCATATTGTATAGAGGAATTAGAACAAATGGGAGTAACTATGAGAAAGAAAAACATAAAACAAAACAAAACAAAAAATCTTCTGAAGGCACTTTTCAAGGAAAGTTCTGCCCTTAAGGAAGAACTGAGTTAGAAAAAAAAAGCCACTGGTCCTCAAGAAAAGAGAAGGGAGGGTTCTTACCTTCTCTTGCCACACTTAACATATTAGCCTCCATTGTTCACAAATGATACCTGAAGCTTCACTTACACACATACAAGCACACATATGTATATGCATATGTGAATATACATGTAGGTTTGTGCATAGAATTATTTGTATGTAGGTTTGGGTTGATTATTACTACCTTCCCCATAGAATCAGTAGCTTAATTTCTCTGATTTCTAGTACTCTCTTACCTACTCTACTGTGCCTCTAAAAAGGCTAGCATGAAGTGTGCCTCAATCTGCATTCATACTTCATAGTTCTTTCTCTGGATGTAGATAGCATTCTCCATTGTGAGTCCTTTGGAGTTGTCTTTGCACCTTGTGTTGCTGAGAAGAGCAAAGTCTGTCAGGGTTGGTCCTCACAGATTCCATATATCTGTGATTGTGTATAATGTTCTCCTGGCTCTGCTCCGCTCACTCAGCATTATGTCGTGTAGGTTTTTTCCAGGTTGTTATGAAGTCTGTATCATCCCCATTTCTTATACCACAATAGCGTTCCATTACCTTCATATACCACAGCTTGTTCAGCCATTCCCCAATTGATGTTATATATATACATATATATATATATATATATATATATATATATATATATATATATATTTAGCTCTGTTCTCTGTATATTTTAGAAATGAGGACTTTATCAGAGATACTAGTTGTAAAGATTTTCTCCCAATTTTCTGCTTCCCTCCTAATTTTTCTTGCATTGGCTTTTTTTGTACAAAAATATTTCAATTTAACATAATCAAAATTATCCATTTTGCATTTTTAATGCTCTCTATCTGTTGTTGGGTCATGAATTCTTTTCTTTTCCATAAATCTGATAAGTAAACTATTCCTTGCTTGCCCAAATTACTTAGAGTACCAACATTTACTCCTAAATCATGAACCCATTTTGACTTTATTTTGGTATATGGTGTAAGTTATTGATCTATGCCCAGTTTCTGCCATACCATTGTCCAATTTTCCCAACAGCTTTTGTGAAATAGTGAATTATTAGCCCAGAAAAGGGCCTCTTTGGGTTTATCAAAGAGTAGATTGCTATAGTTATTGATTTCTTCATCTTGTGTACCTATCCTATTCCACTGATCCACAACTCTGTTTCTTAGCCAGTACCAGGTAGTTTTGGTGACAGCTGCTCTATAGTACAGTTTAAAATCTGATATGGCTAGGCCACCTTCTCTAGGATTTTCTTTCATCAATACCTTAGATATTCTAGACCTCTTGTTCTTCAAGATAAATTTTGTTATTATTTTGTCCAGCTCTGTAAAATAATTTTTGGTAGTTCAATTGGTATGGCACTGAATAGATAGATTAATTTAGGTAAAATTGTGATTTTCATTATATTAGCTTAGCCTAACCATGAACAACTGATGTTTTTCCATTTAGTTAGATCTGACTCTATTCACGTGAAAAGTGTTGCATAATTATGTTCATATAGTCCCTGGGTTTGTCTTGGCAGATAGACTCCCAAATATTTTATAGTGCCTTCAGTAACTTTGAATGGAATTTCTCTTTCTATCTCTTGCTGTTGGGCTTTGTCAGTAATGTATAGGAATGCTGAGGATTTATGTGGGTTTATTTTATCTCCTGCAAATTTGCTAAAGTTGTTTATTATTTCAAGCAGTTTTGTACTTGATTCTCTAGGATTCTCTAAGTAAATCATCATATCATCTGCAACAAGTGATAATTTAGCTTCTTCTTTTCCTATTCTAATTCCCTCAATTTCTTTTTCTTCTCTTATTGCTACAGCTAATGTTTCTAGTACCAAATTGAATAGTATGAGTGATAATGGACATCCTTGTTTCACCCCTGATCTTATTGGAAATGCATCTAGCTTATCGCCATTACAAATAATGCTTGTTGATGGTTTTGGGTAGATGCTATTTATAGTTTTAAGGAAGGCTCCATTTATTCCTATGCTTTCTAGTGTTTTTAATAGGAATGGGTGATGTATTTTGTCAAAGGCTTTTTCTGCATTTATTGAGATGATCATATGGTTTCTGCTAGTTTTGTTGATGATATGGTCAATTATGCTAATAGTTTTCCTAATATTGAACCAGCCTTGCATTCCTGGAATAAATCCTACCTGGCCTTAGTGTGTTATTCTCATGATAAGTTGCTGCAATCTTTTTGCTAATATTTTATTTAAAATTTTTGCATCAATATTCATTAGGAAAATTGGTCTATAATTTTCTTTCTCTGTTTTGACTCTACCTGGTTTGGGTATTAGTACCATATTTGTGTCATAAAAACAATTTGGTAGGACTCCTTCTTTACCTATTTTCCCAAATAGTCTACAAAGTATAGGAATTAGTTGTTCTTTAAATGTTTGATATAATTCATGTCTAAAACCATCTGGCCCTGGAGATTTTTCCTAGGGAGTTCATTGATGACTTGCTCAATTTCTTTTTCTGAGATGGGGTTATTTAGAAATTTTACTTCCTTTTCTGTTAAGCTGGGCAATTTATGTTTTTGTAGATATTCATCCATATCTCTAAGGTTGTAAAATTTATGGGCATACAATTGGGCAAAATAATTCTTAATTATTGTTTTGATTTCCTCTTCATTAGAGGTGAACGCATTATTTTCAATTTTGATACTGGTAGTTTGATTTTCTTCTTTCTATTTTTTAATCAAATTGACCAAAAGTTTATTAATTTTATTTTTTTTTCATAAAACCAGCACTTTGTTTTATTTATTAATTCAATAGTTTTCTTGGTTTCAATTTTATCAATCTCTCCTTTGATTTTCAGTATTTCTAATTTGGTATTTAATTGGGGATTGTCAATTTGCTCTTTTTCTAGCTTGTTCAGCTATATGCCCAGATCATTGATCTCCTTTTTTTCCCTATTCCCATTCATGTAAGCATTTAGGGATATAAAACTTCCCCTAAGAACTGCTTTTGCTGCATCCCATAAGTAGTGTTATGTTGTTTCATTATTGTCATTCTCTTGAATGAAGTTATTAATTGTTTTTCTGATTTGTTCTTTGGCCCACTCATTCTTTAGAATTAGATTATTTAGTTTCCAATTAATTTTCAGCTTATTTTTACATGGTTCTTTGTTACAAGTAATTCTTATTGCATCATGATCTGAAAAGGATGCATTGACTACTTCTGCTTTTCTGCACTGGATTCTGAGGTTTTTATGCCCTAGTACATGGTCAATTTTTGAATATGTGCCATGTACCGCTGAGAAGAAAGTATATTGCTTTTTATCCCCATTTAGTTTTCTCCAGAGGTCTATCATATCTGCCTTTTCTAAAATTCTTTTTACCTCCTTAACTTCTTTCTTATTTATTTTGAGGTTAGATTTATCAAGTTCAGAGATGGGGAGGTTGAGGTCTCCCAATATTATACTTTTGCTGTCTATTTCTTCCTGTAACTCCCTTAAGCTCTCCCTTATGAATTTGTGTGCCATACCACTTGGTGCATATATGTTAAACAATGATATTGCTTCATTGTATTAGCAGAATGTAATGTCCTTCCTTATCTCTTTTAATTAGATCTATCTTTACTTTTGCTTTGTCTGAGATTAGGATTGCTACACCTGTTTTTTTTTTTACTTTAGCTGAGGTGCAATATATTTCACTCCAGCCTTTTATCTTTAAACTGTGTGTATCCCCCTGTTTCAAATGTGTTTCTTGTAAACAGCATATTGTAGGATTATGGTTTTTAATCCGTTCTGGTATCTGCTTCCGTTTTGTGGGAGAGTTCATCCCATTCATGTTCACAGTTATGATTTCTATCTCTGTCGTTTTCTCCATCCTATTTCCCACTGTTTATGTTTTTATTTCTCCCCTTCCCCCCTCTCCTCCACAAAGTTTTGCTTTTGACTGCCGCCTTCCGCAGTTTACCCTCTCTCTTTATTCTCCTCCCTTATTTTACGAATTCCCACTTGCTACTTCTCGCCTCCCTTCTCACAACCTCGCTCCCTTTTTTTCCCTCTTCCCCTCCTACTTCTTGTAGGACAAGTTAGATTTCTATACTTATCAGGGTATGTAATTCCCTTCTTGAACCAGATCAGAAGACAGTAAAACTCAAATATTGCTCTTCTCCTTCCCTTCTTTCCCTCTACTGTAATATGTTTTTGTGCCTCTTCATTTGGTGTAATTTACCCTTTTCTACTGCCTCCTTACCTCTTCTCTCATAGCCCTCCCTTTACCTCTCTTACTTTTGTTTTTTATCCTAATATCAGTTATTTTATACAAGAATTCACAGTCTATGTGTATCCCTTTCAATTGTCATAATAGCTGTACCATTCTCAAGAATGACATATATATGTATATATATATAAAACATATATAAGATGATATAATCCTATATAATGATGCACATAATTTGCCCTTATTGATTAATAAGGTTTATGTGGTTCCCCCCCCCCCCCATTTACCTTTTTATGTCTCTCTTGAATTTTGTATTTGGAGATCAAATTTTCCATTAAGTTCTGGCCTTTTCATCAGGAAGGTCTGGAATTCCCTTATTTCGTTGAATGTCCATCTCCTTGCCTGAAAAATTATGCTTAGTTTTGCTGGGTAGTTGATCCTTGGTTGTAGTCCCAGCTCCTTTGCCCTTCAGAATATCATATTCCAATTTCTCCTGTCTTTTGATGTGGAAGCTGAGAGATCCTGCATGATCCTGACTGTAGTTCCACGATATTTGAATTGTTTCTTTTTGGCTGCTTGCAGTATTTTCTCCTTGCCTATGTAATTCTGTAATTTGGCTATAATATTTCTTGGAGTTTTCAGTTTGGGATCTCTTTCAGGGGGTGATCGGTGAATTCTTTCAATGATTAATTTCTTCGAAGATACTGTCAAGGCTCTTTTTTTCATCGTGGATTTCTGGTTGACCATTAACTCTTAAATTGTCTCTCCTGGATCTATTTTCCAGGTCAGTTGTTTACCCAATCAGATATTTCACATTTTTTTCTATTTTTTCATTCTTTCCATTTTGTTTTACTACTTCTTGGTGCCTCATATATTCATTAGCTTCCACTTGCTCAACTCTAATTTTTAATGAGTTAGTGTTTTCATTTTGCTTTTGAGCCTCCTTTTCCAGTTGGTTGATTTTACCTCTCAGGGTGTCATTTTCTCTCTTTACATTCTGAATCTCCATAGCCATTTCACCAATCTTATTCCTTAGGGACTTGATTTCATCAGTGGATTTTTTTTCCCACATTTTCTTTTAGCTCCCTAATTTGTTTTTTAAAATCCTCCTTTAGCTCTTCCAGCAATGCTTTTTGGGTTGGAGACCAGTTCACATTAATTACCTTTTGAGGTATCAGATGTATCTATAGTGTCATTGCTGCCCTCTTCCAAATTGGTATTTTGATCATGCCTGTCTCCATAAAAAGAATCAATGGTCCTTGGTTTTTTTTGTGTTCTTCATGTTGGTTAGCCTTTTCCTGTCTTTACAACAAATATCTGCCTTTGGGGCTCAGGGCTCTCTCTCCTAGCTTTCTTATTCTGAGGATTCTGAGTCTAGTTGTTGTCTTTGTCAATTATAGCCTTCAGTTTCCTGAGGTGTGGGGGAGGGGTCTGGCTCCCTGATGTCTCTTTCCCTAGGGGTGCTCTCCAGCACTGTTGCTCTTCAGCAATGGTCTCAGCTCTTTATTGTTTGAGCTGGTGTAGGTACTTCCCCTAGGGGAGCAAGATTACGTTTGGGCTCCTGTTATTGACCCCTGCCGGCTCTGCCCCTCTGGGACTAATGAACTTCTACTATAAGCCCCGTTTCTATCTCTTCTGACCCAGCGTTCTTTTTTTTTTTTCTGAGGAATTCTCTGGGTGGGGAGGGGAGGGATTAGAGCTGTTTACCTGGCCATTATTTCTCCTGGAAGTTTAAGAAACCGCGTTTCACACCTTTAGGCTGCAAGCATCAGGAGTTGATTTTTCACGGCCGCCCGGTGGCATTGCGCTGCCTCTCGTTGCTTCCACAGACTGCCGTCCTGTGTTGGGAAGCTTGGGGATCTCCACCAATTTCAGGTCCCCTGATTTCTCCCAGCCTGTCTCACACGTGGGTTTCCTGGCCGGCAGCTTACGCTGTGGTCTGGAGCAGCTGTGCAAGCTGAGCACTCTCCAAGCCTACAGATTTGTGCCTTCGGCCTTTCAGACTCTCCCAGCTTGGAAATTTGCCCCACTCAGACTGCTCGGGCTTTCTAACTCTCTCACATCTGCTCAAATTCACTTTTTTATAGGAATCTGAAAGACCTTGTGAGAGAGCTCTGGTAAGATGCTGTTTTCATGTGGCCATCTTGGCTCCGCCCCCCAGTTTACCCTCAGAGAAACCTGTATTTATCTATCTAGAAAAATATATCAGTATTTTACAATTCAATACCTATTAAATGGCCAAATATTAATTCATTGACAAATTAAAGCAATGACAAAGGAATGGATAATTATTTATATTATTTTGATGGTGAAAAATCAAATTCATTTCAAACTCTCAGTATGCTGGCAGCTGATTTCACTTATGGAAATATAACTTTATACTATTAAATTTCTTGATAACAATTAAATTCTGTTCTCAAAATTCTATTAATATGATGGTGAAAATAGCTTCATAGCAAAAGATTTCCCCATCTCCTTTCCCTTTCTGCCAGGATAGGAATAAATAAATCTTCTTTTCCAGAAAAATTCCTCATGTATCAAAAACATTCCCCATATTCCATCAAAAGTATTCCTCCTATAACAAAAACACATTTTCCTTTGACTCCATGGGTAGAATCATATCATAGAAATGTATTTTCCAAGTGAACTCTAAAATATCCACAAAAACTTATTTTTTGCAACATTTCTTTTGGCTTCTGAAGTTATAGTAATAGTGATCATAGACTCTATAAGAGATAAGTGAAACAGGTATCCCACTTACATCTCTAAAAGCAAAGATTTTTTTCATATTTTATTGACATCTTCCAAGCCATATTCTACTTATTTCTACCTATCTTACAGTCAGATAATAGATTTCCAAATTTTCATTTACATCCCAGATTTTCCCTTTGGTTATTTGCTAGAATGTTGCAGGTCACTGTGTTAAAGCATAACAAAGCTTTGAGACATTCATGTAACTTCCCAGGTTCTAGTTCCTTTGTCTCTTCTACTTGCTCTTTCAATTAATGATTATTCCAAAATTCATAGTGACTTTCATAGCCAATTAACTTTCGAGCACATCCTCACTCACTTCCATGATCATGGTCTCAGTGATCTCAGATTTTTGCTACAGAATCAAATGTAAATAACGCTCACATGTTTGAATTAAAACATCTGAATTTATTGTCACAAACATATCTTTTTCCTAAACAAACCCATTCCATCAGTATCTTTAAGAACACTCTTTTTCTCTTTCCTGTGGGATTCTCTTTTAAAACTAGAGACTTCTGCTCATTATCTATGGTTATTTCATCTTCATCAAGAGGTCCTTATAGAATGCTCCTGCTCCCCCATGCCAGCTCTGGCAATAAGAGTGACATCTCAATACATTACTCATTCCTAGTGCTATATTTAAGAACTCCACTTGTGTGAATTGATCAGATAGAGTTCTGCAATCTCAGTAGGCATGGTTACTAACCCAAGTACTGTATTTGTGACACCAAGAGTTTAGCCATGGATACTTTTCTGTTCTTCCTTCTTCCCTCATCCCATCTGCAGCTCCTATGGCGATCCATAAAAACAATGTGAGGATGGGGCCCTGATCAAATATAAATTCATCAGTTCTACATAGCTTTGGAAAATAGCTGATGTTAATGTGGCTTACTTCCAATTTAGCCTTTAAACACATGGCATTGTATTCTACTATATTCTACATTCTACTTTTTGAACATCTTGATTATGATCCCAGAAATAATCTGGCTTCTCACCAAATGTAACTAAATCATCATATCTAGCTGTCCAAACTCACTTGTTTGGTGCTTACCTTCGTTATATAATAATAAGTGCCAATATTTATATAACACTTTAGGCTACACTTAATCAACATTTCGCAAAGTGTTTTACATTTGAAAAAAAAATGACCCTTTATAGCATCCCTGTAAAATAGGTGAAGACACTGATGCTGAGAGAGGCTCAGTGACTTGCCCACATTCACATAGCTAGCTAGGGTATATAAAGCAAAATTTGAATTCAGGTCTTACAGATTCCAAGTCCACCCTATCCACTGTGTTACTCAGTTGTCTCATTAAATGCTCATTAACACAACTCCTACACCTGTCACTGGATAAAAATTCATTTCATAAATAGATACTTTTCATTTGGCGGTTCATATGTAGTTTCTATTGATATTTATCTATTAGCAGTATTTATAGCATTATACTTCATATATAATCTTACAGTATTATATTTTCATTTTACTGTCACTGCTCTATTTCATTTCCCACACAAAAAAGTTATCAATGTTTCAAATGTAACACCTACTAAAGAAGAATCAGGAAAGAAGCAGCCATCACTGATGCTCTTAAGTTACTTGGTATGTAATTAGACAATGCATTCTCTAAGTGAGTTGAATTTTATTAAGGCATACATTACTGTAGGGGTGTATTGGGGGTGTTCTGAGAGGATTAGCACCTCCAGTGTGATGGCTTGCAAAGTCCTTTTCTGGGCTACTGTAGCAACAATGAGGCTACCAGCTACTGTGGCTATGTAAGACTAACAACAGCCAGCACACAGAGCAACACAGGTTCTTTACTCTGCTTTTCTAAGGAAAGCAACTTTAAGGGGTTAACAATCTCAGTTTAATCAAACATATATATATATATATATATATATATATATATATATATATATATATATATATATATATATATATATCATTCACTTAGTTCAGGGGAAAAGATCAGCCCCCTGAAATTAAGGGCAAATACAAACAGAAATTACAAACATCAACAGACAGACCTTGTCTGATTCAAATCACAATTCATCATTACCAGAAAAGAACCAATGGGTCTGGGTTAGCAAAACTGGGAGGTAGTCACAATGGTTCAACACTCCTTCCATCAGTGAGCCCCAAAAGTCAAATACCAGGGTCCCCTCAATTATATCTTGTTAGGAGCCCTGAGGGCTCTGACCTCACCCAGGCTGGGTGTGTGAAAGTTTGCCACCCCCAGTATCAAATCATATACAAGTCAATGACTCCTGATTTCCTCAGTGCTGAGAAATAGCTGAGAAATACTGCAAAACAAAGACAGCAAAAGGTTCCCACCCGTTCAAAGGGGAGACTTGATAGTCTTAGCATCATAAAAGGGAAGAACAGGGGAAAGTCTGATTGCTTTAACATTACTACCACTCCAGGATCCTTGACTTTAACACAATCTCAATAGCCACGGATCCTGGAACCATAGAGGCATTACATTTTGTGATCTCATCTAGAACTAAAGCATAACACTCACAACATATCATTCAGTATCATTCCCAAAACACAATCCACCCCTGGGTCAGAGAAAGTAACAATTTCTTCCGTCAATACAGAGTGTCCAAGTAAAGTCTTTCTTGAAGGAATGTCCTCCCCACACTGCCATTGCAGGCTTCTTTCTGGCACTCTCAGATACCTGCATGCTTTAATTAGCAAAATCCCAAACAAAAAAAGTCCAAATAAAGTTTTCTATGGGATGTATCCTTCTCCCCACATTGCCCTTGTAGGCTTCTTCTCGGCACCCAAAGACCCAACTCAAAGAAAATGTCTAAATAAAGTTCTTTTCAGGATCTGTTCTCCCCACACTGTTTCAGCCCCCTTCCAACTTCTGAGGGGCAGTTGAGTAACAAACCGGCAGTGGGGTTCTGGGGGTCTACATCACTTTCCCCCATCCACCATAGTCAACTCCACCCCTCCCTCCTGCATCTCAAACAGTCCCGGGGAAGTCAGCAAAAAAAGCACACTCAGCACCTTGCTGCAAAGCTTCTGTCTTGCCCCAGGGCTGAACTCCAAGCTCCTTGAGTCCTAATCATCCAGCTCCAGCTGGCTGCTCCTGGCTTTTCCTGGAATCCCAATTCAGGCAATTCAATGCTCTCACCTTTCCAAAGTCAGCTCGAAGGCAGTTCACAGGTTCCTGTCTCACTTTTCCAAAGTTCTAACAAAGGTAATCTACCTTGCCACCTTTGTGTGCTTCTTCTCTCTCCTCACCAGTCACTCCTGCCTCCAGCCATTCTCCAAGTCTCCAAGGCCATTTTCCACTCCTGTTTCAAAACTCCACATACAATACAATCTCAAGATATTCACTCTTTCAACACAGTCCTCAGGAACTGGGCTTATCCACTCAACCAAAGCCCTTGCCATCCACCCCCACCCCTAGCCTCTGCTTGTTTTCCTCCCGCAGTGTCTGCTCCAACTAGTACCCTAGTGCTAGTGGGGTAGGGAGGGGGAAGGAGAGGTTATCTCCCAGGCCCATGCTCTGTGCTGCTGGGAAACTACTCCTGTCACTGCCACTTGCCTGTTCTCCTTCAGGCCTCTGGGGCTCCACAGAACCATGGACACCACAAGTATAAAGAGAAACTCAATAACTGGGACATATCCAACCAGCATCTCAGAACCCCAGAACTCCATTCTTTCCTTTTAATCTGCAGATCCTTCATGACTACCCCATTTTATAACAGCAATCTGCTATCATCTACTGTGGCTGTGTAAAACCAACAAGCAGCACATAGAAGGCAGCTAGCACAGGTTCTTTTATCTGCTTTTCTAAAGAAAGCAACTTTAAGGGGTTAACAATCTCAGTTTAATCAAACATTCACTTAGTTCAGGGGGAAAAGATCAGCCCCCTGAACTTCAAGGCAAATACAAAAAGAAATTAAAAAACATCAACAGACAGAACTTGTCTGATTCAAATCACAATTCATAGGTACTAGTGAAGCACCAAGACTTGATAGTCTTGGGAAAAGTCATTGCCTTAACAGCTACTCCTCCACCTTTGGTGTCTACCTTCATCCAACTCTCACACATGGTTCCAAGCAGCTGTAGCATCTACAGTGGCCATGCCCAGGTAAAACTGTCTAAGCAAACTGGCTAACCCATGTTGAAGTTCACCAACATGCCTCAGACCTGTCAGTGGGCTAGGGGTATGTCTACCCTGAGCTTATGAAGACTTTATCTGGTGGAATGGACAGAACTATTTATTAAAATGGCCATGAAATCTTGGTAAGACAATGAAGGCACCAATGTCATCTACTAAATCCTGGGCCATCATGTTGTTAAATACTAACTATATTTTCCTCCTTCCTCTCCTATCCCCCTTTATTGAATTTTTTCCCTTGACCCTGTCCCTTTTCGAAAGTGATTGTTTTTGATTACCTCCTCCCCAATTTGCCCTCCCTTCTATTGTCCCCCCTTTTTATCTCTTTCCTCCTACTTTCCTGTGGAGTAAGATACCCAACTGAGTGTCTATGTTATTCCCTCCTCAGGTCAAATCCGATGAGAGCAAGATTCATTCATTCCCCCTCACCTGCCCCCTCTTCCCTTCCTAAAGAACTACTTTTTCTTGCCACTTTTAAATTGAGATAATTTACCCCATTTTATCTCCCCCTCTCTCCTTCTCTCAATATGCTCCTCTCTCTCCCCTTAATTTGATTTTATTTTTTAGGTATCATCCCTTCATATTCAACTCACCCTGTTCCCCCTGTTTCTTTATATATGTATATTCCCTTCAGCTACCCTAATACTTAGGTCTCATGAAATATGCACATCATCTTTCCATGTAGGAATGTAAACAAAACATTTCAACTTTAGTAAATCCCTTATGATTTCTCTTTCTTGTTTACCTTTTCATGCTTCTCTTGATTCTTGAGTTTGGAAGTCAATTTTTCCATTCAGCTCTGGTCTTTTCACTGAGAAAACTTGAAAGTCCTCTATTTTACCGAAAATCCATATTTTGCCTTGGAGCATGATACTCAGTTTTGCTGGGTAGGTGATTCTTGGTTTTAATCCTAGCTCCATTGACCTCCAGAATATCATATTCCAAACACTTGGATCTCTTAGTGTGGAAGCTGATAGATCTTGTGTTATCCTGATTGTGTTTCCCCAATACTCAAATTGTTTCTTTATGGCTGCTTGCAGTATTTTCTCCTTCATCTGTGAGCTCTGGAATTTGGCAACAATATTCCTAGGAGTTTTCTTTCTGGGATATTTTTCAGGTGGTGATCATTGGATTCTTCCAATTTCAATTTTACCCTCTGGTTCTATAATATCATGGCAGTTCTCCTTGATAATTTCTTGAAAGATGATATCTAGGGTCTTTTTTTTGATCATGGTTTTCAGGTATTCCAATAATTTTTAAATTATCTCTCCTGGATCTATTTTCCAGGTCAGTGGTTTTTCCAATGAGATATTCCACATTGTCTTTCATTTTTTTCATTTCTTTGGTTCTGTTTTGTAATATTTTGTTTTCTCGTAAAGACACTAGCTTCCAATTGGTCCAATCTAATTTTTAAGGTAGTATTTTCTTCAGTGGTCTTTTGGACCTCCTTTTCCATTTGGTTAATTCTGCCTTTCAAGGCATTGTTCTCCTCATTGGCTTTTTGGAGCTCTTTTGCCATTTGAGATAGTCTACTTTTAAGGGGTTGTTTTCTTCAGTAATTTTTGGGGTCTCCTTTATATAGTCATTCACTTGTTTTTCATGGTTTTTTTTGCATCACTCTCATTTCTCTTCTCAGTTTTTCCTCTACTTCTCTAACTTGCTTTTCCAAATCCTTTTTTAGCTCTTCCATGGCCTGAGATGAGCTCATGTTTTATTTGGAGGCTTTTGATGACTTTGACTTTGACTTTGTTGACTTCTTCTGGCTGTATATTTTGTTCTTCTTTGTTACCAAAGAAAGATTCCAAAGTCTGAGAGTGAACCTGAGTCCATTTTCTCTGCCTGGCTATGTTCCCAGCCAACTTACTTGACCCTTGAGTTTTTTATCGAGGTATGACTGCTTGTATAGTATAGAGTACCTTGTCCCAAGCTTGAGGGTCTGCGCGGTTGTTTTCAGAGCTATTTCTACACAGCAAGCTCTGCCATACCAGCCGTCCTCCTCCCACAAGAACCACCAACCTGTTCCGGACACAGATTTAAGCTGGCTCTGCACTCCTGCTCAGATCTGCCACGTAATTCCTCCCACCAGGTGGGCCTGGGGCCAGAAGCAACTGCAGCTGTAGTTCCGTAGCTGCACCATCTCCGCTGCTCGGGGGCAGTGGCTGAACCGCGAACTCCATTATCTCTTTCCCAGCAGCTTTTCTCACTAACCTTCTCTGTTGTCTTTGATGTTTGTGGGTTGAGAGGTATGGCAACTGGCACACCTCACTGATTCTGCCCGGCTCCCCTTCTGTTTGGTCCAGGTGCAGCTCACACTGGACTCGGCTTTGCTGTGCTCCCAGCTCCATGCGGTAGACCTTACCCAACAACCATCCAGGCTGTCCGAGGCTGGAGCCCTGCTTCCCTCTGCCTTTTCTTGGGTTCTGCAATACTAGAATTTGTTCAGAGCCATTTTCATAGGTGTTTGAAAGGACGTGGTGGGAAGCTCACATAAGTCCCTGCTTTTCAGCCACCATCTTGCCTAATTCTACTTTTTAAGGTAGTCTTTTCCTCATTGGCTTTTTGGATCTCTTTCTCCATTTAGGTTAGTCTATTTTAAAGGTGTTATTTTCTTGAGCTTTTTTTCAGATCTCTTTTAGAAAGCTGTTGACTTGTTTTTCATGATTTTCTTGCATCACTCTCATTTCCCATTTTTTCCTCTAATTTTCTGATTTGCTTTTCAAAATCCTTTTTGAGCTCTTCTTTTGCCCGCAACAAAATTGGTGTTTTTGGAGGCTTTGGATGTAGGAGTTTTGACTTTATTGTCTTCTTCTGGCTGTATATTTTTATCTTCCTTGTCACCAAAGTAAGATTATATAGTCTGAGTTTTTCTTTCCACTGTTTGCTTATTTTTCCAGACAATTATTTGACTTTTTAAGTCTTTGTTAAGACAGGACTCTGCTTCCAGTGTGGAGGGTGTACCATCCCAAGCTTCAGGGATTCTGCGCAGCTGTTTTCAGAGACATTCCTAGGGACCTGTAAATTTTCAGTTTTTCCACCATTGTATGATCAAAGGGGAGGTGTTTACTATTCTCCTGACCTGTGCTCTACTCTGTGAGTGACCACAAGCACTATTTTCTGCCTTGGAACTGTGAGGCAGATTCCCTCTCCACCACTGCCACAAGCTCTGCCACTCCAGATCTCTTCCTCACCCCAAGATGGCTACTCAGGACTACAACCCAGATCTAAGCACAGGCAAAGCAAGAGAATCCTGCCTCAGCAGCAGCAAAGAGATCCTTCCAATTCTGCTCTTATTAGCCACAGTATCCCCCCACAGTCTCTGGGCCAGGAGCTCTGGGAGCAACCACTACCACTGCGACCATTGCCCTGGGGCTGAGAATGGACCATGCTTCTCTCTTATCCAGGTCCTCCATGCCTTTCCTACTGACCTTCTAAGGTGTATTTGGCATTTGTGGGTTGAGAAGTTTGGAGACTGCTGCAGCTGCCAGTGATCAGTCCCCTAAGCCCTGCTTTGGTCCCTTTGGGCCAGCATGGCCTATGCTGGACTGTGTTCTTCTCTCAGAGTGATGTACTAGACCTTTCCTGTTGACCTTCCAGGTTACCTTGGGCTGGAAATTTGTTTCACTCTGTCATTTTGTGGTTTCTGCTGTTCTAGAATTTGTTTAGAGCCATTTTTATAGGTATTTGGTGGGGTTTAGGGGAGAGCTCAAGAGACTCTCTGCTTTTACTCCACCTTCTTGGCTCACCCTTTCCTCCCCCCTGCCCAATTTCATTCTTTCTTAGTATCTTTTGGAGTCATTACTTCAACTTGCAAATTTCTAATTTTTAAGGAATTATTTTCTTCAAGGAGTTCCACATCTTTTTCTGTGTTGTCAATTCTGCTTTTTGTGGAGTATTTTTCATGATTGATTTTTTTTCTATTTTTTCCCCTTTAGCCAATGCTTCTTCTTCTTTTTTTAAACATGTTGTTTCCTTGCATATTTTTTGTGTATCTTTTAACAAGCTATTAATTGGAATTTCATAATTTTCTTCCTTTGTTTTCATTTGTTTACCATTTTTCCCCTCTACTAGTCTTATTTAATTAAAAAAAATACCTCTTCTACAAATTCTTGTTAGGTCTGATATTAAGTCAACATTTTGTTGCATTAATATTTTTCTTTGATACTTTGCTTATAGCTGTTTTGACTTCTTTGAATTCTTCTGATTTTGTATCTTTATCTTCACTGTCACCATTGTATATTTTTCAAATTGCTCGCCACTACTCTATTTCTTAGCCAGTACCAAGTAGTTTGGATGATTGCTGCTTTATAATACAATTTAAGATCCGTTATGGCTAAGACCTCCTGTGTTGTTGGGCTGGAAGAATGTCTCACTCTGAAATTTTTATTGGTTCTGCCACTACAACATTTTATTTGAAGTGCTGTTTTAAAGTTGTTTGAAGGAGAATTTAGCTGAACATTTTCTCAATTTGGTCATCTTGACTCCACCCCTGGAAATCAAAGCCACAAACATTTGGTAAGACCCTACTATCAATAAAACTGAGAGAGAGACACCAACTAGACTGAGGCTGATAGTATGCCTTTCTGAAAGCACTTTCAGCAATGGTGGCCAATCCAAAAGGCTTCTTCTGACCATGTAGGGTGGCTGACCTTAATCATTTACAAAATGAATCTTTATACTCCAGAGGCTCTCCAAGACCCTTCAATAATACATCATCATTACTTTCTTGAAGCAGGCATGTGGAGAATTTCAATCAGCCAAATATGCTGATGTACTCTGTGCATGTGCCAACTCAGTGTTACACACGTAATAAGATAAGTTATAGGATTGTAGAGACCAGACATTGTGGAAATTATTGCAGCAGTTAACATTTTTGTTGGCCCCATCACAAGAACAGGTGAGAGGTCAGACTTGGGGAAGAAATTGCTTACTCTACAGCAATAAATTTTGGAAAAGGCTTTTTAGAAAATCCTTTCCTCCACAAATATGAACAAGCAGGGAATTCAGCCAATGGTGGTTAAGCAGAAAGTAAAAGGAATTCCTTTTCTGTTGTCTATGCAGGAATTATTTATTTATTATGAACAAACAGAGTAGAAAGTCAAGAGAACTTGGCAGTAATAATGAGGAAGCCTAGTTTAAAAAATACAAGTTGTCTGTAGCTATAGAAATAGTTTATTCAAATGTATTATCTATTTTCAGTGATATGAGAAAATATAGCTACATGTTTTTACATAAAGATATAAGAATGTGAACTCAAATGTTTAAAGTAGGATTGTATTGTACAAAGAACAGATAATGCTGGTGTTATCATTCCTAGAAAAACTAAGAAACAGCATCCTATAAGAGCTCAGTGGCACAGAGTGAGTGGGGGCAGAGGGGGAGATACCCAAAATACCGAGCAATGAAATAAGAAATCTAGGAACACATTTACTAAAGTCAGTTTTGTGCTTTAGTAAATTTTAGGGGTACCTGAAAAATTCCATAAACAATTTGTCAGTTACCATCATAATGATGGTTCTTTGTATGTATATGTATATGTAAATACACACACACACACATATATATATGTATTTACACATACATATTTACACACATGTGTATGTATGTGCAAATATAGATATAGATACAGATATTGATACGGATATAAATATAGATATAAATATCTAGATGGGGTCGCTGACCCATTGTCAATATGGGACAAACATTAAATAATGCTTCCCAATCCTCTAAGTTTGATTTGATTGCATGCTCTTTCCTTTGATATATTTTATGTGTACTGGCTTGTATTTTCCAAATAGCTTCCAGGATGTGGGGTTTAAGTAGTCCCTGGCACAGTACTTAATAGAACCAAATTCACTTGTCCTATATAAAGATCACATAACTTCATGAGCTCTGCTTTAAAAACATTATTTGCTAAGTAAATGGGCTTCCTAGCCATGAGCTAGATGTATCAGTCTTGATTTACAAATTGTAGAGGCTTGTGTTTCTTTATATCAAGTTTCTGTGTAATAAGATAGACCTATAATAAAAGGACATATAAGTATTTAGGTAAAAACTAAACTCAAATGATATCTGAACCTGAGAATATTTTTATTAGATAATTATTATATGAAGAATAGTGAACCATGTGTAACAGGGGTTGTAATCCCATAAGGAATATATAGGAATAGGCCCATGGATATAATGCACTCCCAACCCTCAATGGATTGATGCTTATATTAACTCAGCAAACTTTTGATGGTCACTTGGTCCTTCACCCTGCCTAGTGAGAGCATGGTGCCAGGTCAGTGAAAAAGAAGAAAATTTCTATGCTCTCAATTTGACTTTTCATGGCATGTGTCGACTTTCTGGAGGGGTCGTGGAAGAAAACTGGTGCCCTCTATCTGTTCCTCCATATCCCCTATACCTACCCCTGCCATGTTGCAACTATCTACACTAGCCAGATACTGGAAATCTAAAGCAGAACTACCTCTCCTGCTTTGAAAACAGCTATCCTGAAGGGTATGTGTCTTGCCTTGGTGCAAGTCTTGTAGCCTATCAGAGGTCAGGAGTTACCTTCTATACATCTAGTACATGACTTCTTAGAGGGGAATGTAGCCAATTATTGGAAGATTAGGATAAGCCAAATCCCAGAAGAAAAGGATTTTAGGGACATTGCAGTGCCACTGTGAAAAGTAAAACATCCATTAAATGCTTTATGCATTTATAGTTTTACATATAATTATGACTACTTTATGATGCATGTCATAAAGAGTAGACAGCATAGAAACTTTCTTTTTCAGTGGCCTGGAACCATGCTCTCACTAGGCAGGGTGAAGGACCAAGTAACCATCAAAAGCTTGCTGAGTCTTCTGGGACAGTCTAATAGTAGTTATATGGTATTACTGCTGCTCCTTTAAGGTTTTGTTTTGTTTTTGGTCAGTTTCTGCTTGAAAGTCTTATTTAGTATTTCTTATGTGTAGAAGAAATAAATAACTATCCTATATTTTGTCTGCATTATGCTTTGAATACCTATCAGTTTCCCTTTCTTTGCAAGGAGACTCTAGACAAAAGCCAAACCTAAGCTTTAAGTACTTTCCTTGAATGTAAAGAATACTAGAAAAAAGAGAGTACTGTGACCTACTGTGAAGGGTCACAGATGGATCTATAACTGTAGAAGGTCCCCTTAATAGAAAAGGACATACTAGTGCCTCAGCCTCCTAGGCCTAGAAGATTGGTATTGTTAAACATAAAACTATAAAAGCTAAAATAGTTTAAGCCCTACTGGCTAAACCATAGTTTTAAAATAATATAGGGACATAGCGTGAGATATGTTGGCTAAGGCACCCTAATATGTAAGATGGTTGAAATTTGAGCTAATATATAAACAAGCACAAAATTGTTTTTCATTGGTTTATACTGAGTTGCACAATTCTGAAAGGTCTGGACAGAATTCCGGAGCTTTCAAGCTTTCTTGTCTCTAACAAGAACCACTCAATAACTACAACACCAAATCAGGAGCGAAACTTATTGTAGTTTCATATGCAGTGGGGTAGCTAACTCTTTCACTGGGTAGCTGCATGATTATTTTCCTGATACATATTAAGACTACACACATGCATCATAAATGTAAAAGAATTAAGAGAAACAAAGAATTTCCTAATAGCACACTTTTCTTTACTGAAAATTACCAAATTCAAAAAAAATACAGTTTTGCTGACACAATGACAAACATCTGATTAAAACTGAAAAACAAAGTTAATTTGCTCTAAATATGGTAGGCCTTAATTCATGAAAAAAGACTCAGTCAGTTAATCTCATACAGATTATGTAAATCAACTGAATTTTACATCTAGATTGGATGAGTCCTAGCAGATGGAAAACAGTTGAGCCATTTTGGACCAAATATAATTTTCCTTACAAAGGTTTCTATGCATGCAACCCAAATAGTTCATAACTCACTTCCAACTCTATTTTGGTGAAGCTGATTTATTTTTTCATCATTCATTTTATCTTACTTTTAGCATATCTTTTCAGTTCAATGAAATTTCCCTCAAAATCTGTAGATTTGTATCTCTGATTCAGACTTCTAACGAGTTGGTAGTTGTACCTCTCTGGACTATCATATCAACTATTTGGCATAATTGAAAACTTTTCTGAAAAAAAAGTATGACAGTGGAAAAAGTGGTGAATCTGGAGTGATTCTAAATGTGCTACTTATTATCTGTGTTATTTGGAGAAAATAATTGTTTGTGCTATAGTATATGGTTGTTTTGTTTTGTTTTGTTTACTATTGTGGCGGTGGAAAGGAGAAAAGACTGACTTTCATTGATTGAAACAAAATGTAAGAAGAGCAAAAGAAACTTTTTCCCCCTCATTCTCTTTATCTGTAAAATAAGTTGTAATGTTTTTTTTTTATATTGCTAAAGTCTTTTCTGGATCCAAATTCCGTAATGTGGATTGTTGCGTAACTACACCAAGTACACCCCAAGAAATCCAATCGCTTCTGGTACTTTTGCCTATCAAAAAATGCAAAATTACTGTTTTGTTCATTAACATTATTTCTTGAGAAGTGCTGTGACATTGTGACATTGGGGCACAATTCCAATCTTAGACTCAAGAAGATGGCTTAAAATCCTCCCTCTGAAGTATATTGACTGATATGTATTGGCAAGATACTTGATATCTCAGTGGCTTAGGCAATTCTCCAAGACTCTAAGTCACAGAGAAAATACACACACACACACACATACACACACACACACATACACACACACACGCACACACACTGATATATACATATGTATGTATGTGTATATATATATGTGTGTGTGTGTGTGTGTATATATATATATACATATATATATATATATCAGAACATGAAGATTCTTTCATATTGATGAAATCATAGTTCTGTATACTGCCTGCAGGAATTTCCTATTATCTTTCCCCTTTCAACAAAATCTTAGAATTTTAGTGGGCAGCTTCTCTTTGTAACCTTCTATAAGAAAAAGTATTCCCATATACTTTTTTTTAAAAGCAAGTGACTTAATTTTTTAATAAATTAATTAATTTTTTATTAGAGGGGACAATAAAAGGGAGATACATGTGAGAAGGAGGAATACTTGGTAAAAGTACTTATGTTTAACATTCCAAAAATATTTATTTTTTACTTTTTTTCTTCAAGAATCTGTTTTGCTTCTAACCACCCACTCTCTTAATTTTCCTCTTTAAAACTTGTTTTTTTTTAATTCAGATGTTTTTACTCAATTACATGTAAAAGATATTTAACATTCATTTTTCATTGACTTCCAAGTTTTTCTCCTCCCTCCCATCCTTCCTCTTTGATAAGACAAGCAGTTTGATATAGATTATACATCTGCAGTCATGCAAAACATTTCAATACTAGCTGTATTGCAAAAGAAAATGCGGAACAAACAAAACAAAGTAAGAATAATAAAGAAAATAAAAACGTATGCTTCAATCTTCATTCAAGCTTCATTTTTTTTTCTTTTCTGGAGGTGGGAGACTATTTCATAACAAGTCTTGTGGAATTGTCTTGGATGATTGTATTGTTGAGACTACCTAATTCATTCACAATTCATCCGCCTTACAATATTGCTGTTACTGTGTACAATGTTCATCTTGTTCTGTTAACTTTACTTTGCATCAGTTTATGAAAAACTTTGTGGGTTTTTATGAGAGCATCCTGCTTATCATTTCTCATAACCAATAGTATTCCATCACAATCATATACTCCAATTTGTTCTGCCATTCCCAATCAACGTACATCCCTTCAATTTCCAATTCTTTGCCACCACAAAAAGAGGGGCCACAATTAGTTTAATAAATGTCGGTCCTTTTCCATTTTCTTTTATCTCTTTGGCATATAGATTTAGTAGTGGAATTGCTAGGTCACAGAGTGGTTTATAGACCTTTAGCCGTAATTCCAAAAATTCACAACTCAACCAATAACATCCACTACCTACATTTCCATATCCATTGAAACATTTGTCATTTTACTTTTCTCTCATAATATCCAGAATGATTGGTGTGAGCACGTATCTCAGAGTTGCTTTAATTCATATTTCTCTAATAAATAGTTCATTTAGAGCAAATTACAAATTTGACTCAATTCTCTATATATTTGAAAAATGAGATCTTTTTCAGGGAAACTTGTAAAGTATTTATGTGTTTCCTGCTTTAAATCTTGGTGACGGTGGTTTTACTTGTGCAAAACATCTTTAATCTGATGTAACCAAAGTTATCCATTTTTTATCCTATAATGTTCTCTAGCTCTTGTTTGGTCATAAAATACATTCCATGTTTTCGACACCTCTCCCCCTTTCTCTTAACTCCTTTTTCTCCTACTTCCCTGTTAGGGAGGATGGATATTTGTATCTAATTCTGAATATATGTAATCTTTCCTCTTTGACTGAGTAGACATGAAAATCAAGTTCAAGTGTTGCCCTCTTATACTCAACATTTTTCTCTCCATCATATAAGCTTTTCCTTGTGTGTTTCATTTAGGTTAGATAATTTTCCCTATTCTTCTTCTCACTACCCCTCTTCCTTGACATTATACTTTTTTACCTTTTTCATTTTTTTAAGATCATCTAAACCTGATAAAATCATACCCATACCTTTCGTCTGAGTACACTCGCTCTAAGTTTCCTGCTGATGATAAAATTTTAAGGATAACATGCATTATCTCCCCATATAAGAATATAGAAAGTTTAAATTGTTTTAGTCACTTAGGATTACTTAGTCAGATTTACCATTTTATGCATATATTAAATGTTGTGTTTGAATGCAAATTTTCTATTCAGTTCTGGTCTTTTCATCAAAAATGTTGGAAATATGTTATTTCATTACATGTACACTTCTCTTCCTTTGGGTTTATACACAGATTTTCTGGGTATTGTATTCTTGGTTATAATCCTATCATATTCCAAGCCCTCCATTTCAATGAAGTAGCAGCTCCTAAATCTTGTGCAATACAGACTATGGCACCGTAGCACTTGAATTATTTCTTTCTGACTACTTGACGTATTTATCCTTAATCTGGAGATTGATCACAACTTAATCATAACTTTGTTATGACATCAATAGGACTTTTCATTTTGGATTTTCTTTTAGAAAATGGCCAATGATTTCTTATAATCTCTATGTTTCTCATTGTTTCTAAGATGTGTGGGCAGTTTTTTTTTCTTTAAAGTTGCTAGAAATATGTGTAGATTCATGACATTTAGGTAATTTAAAAAATATTAAATTATCTCACATTGATCTATTTTCCATGTCAATTATTTTTTCTTATGAAAAAATTCACCTTTTCTTCTGTATTTCAGTCTTTTTATTTTAATGTTTATTTTATTGTTTCTTGATGTATCATGCAGACCTAAGCTTCTGTTTGACTAATTCTGATTTTAATTTAATTTAAATTTATTTATTTAACATATTTAGTTTTCAGCATTGATTTTCACAAGAGTTTGAATTACAAATTTTCTCCCCATTTCTACCCTCCCCCCCCACTCCAAGATGGCATATATTTTGGTTGCCCTGTTCCCCAGTCAGACCTCCCCTCTATCACTCCACTCCCCTCCCATCCCCTTTTCCCTTCCTTTCTTGTAGGGCAAGATAAATTTCTATGCCTCATTGCCTGCGTATCTTATTTTCTAGTTGCATGAAAAAAACTTTTTTTTGTTGTTTTTGAACATTTGTTTTCAAAACCTTGAGTTCCAAATTCTCTCCCCTCTTCCCTTCCCACCCACCCTCCCTAAGAGGTCAGGCAATCAACATAGGCCACATGTGTATCATTATGTATAACCCTTCCACAATACTCATGTTGTGAAAGACTAACTATATTTTGCTTCTTCCCAACCCATCCCACTTTACTGAATTTTCTCCCTTGACCCCTTTCCAAAGTGTTTGTTTTTGATTACCTCCACCCCCATCTGCCCACCCCTCCATCACCCCAGCAATTTTTATCTTCCTCCCTCTTCTTTCCTGTCGGGTAAGATACCCAATTGGGTATGTATGGTATTCCCTCCTCAGGCCAAATCTGATGAGAGCAAGATTCACTCATTCCCCCCTCACCTGCCATCTCCCCTCCTCGCACAGTACTGCTTCCTCTTGCCACCTTTATGCAAGATAAACCACCCCATTCTATCTCTCCCTATCTCCCTCTCTCCTCAGTATGTTCCTCTCTCATCCCTTAATTTGATTTTATTTCTTTTAGATATCTTCCCTTCATCTTCAAGTCACCCTGTGTCTGCTCTCTCTCTCATATATATATATATATATATATATATATATATATATATATATATATATATATATATATATATATATGTACACACACACACACACACACACATACATAGATATATACATATATATGCATATTCCCTTCAGCTACCCTAATACTGAGGTCTCATGAATCATACCTGTCATCTTTCCATGTAGGAATGTAAACAAAACAGTTCACCTTTAGTAAGTCCCTTGCAATTTCTTATTCTTGATTACTTTTTCATGCTTCTCTTGATTCTTGTGTTTGAAAGTCAAATTTTATATTCAGTTCTGGTCTTTTCACTGAGAAAGCTTGAAAGTCCTCTATTTTATTTAAAGTCTATATTTTTCCTTGGAGCATGATACTCGGTTTTGCTGAGTAGGTGATTCTATGTTTTAATCCTAGCTCCATTGACCTCCGGAATATTGTATTCTAAGCCCTTCGATCTCTTAATGTAGAAGCTGCCAGATCTTGGATTATTCTGATTGATTTTCCACAATACTGAAATTGTTTCTTTCTGGCTGCTTGCAGTATTTTCTCCTTGATCTGGGAACTCTGGAATTTGGCAACAATATTCCAAGGAGATTTCTTTTTGGGATCTATTTGAGGAGGCGATCATTGGATTCTTTCAATTTCTATTTTGCCCTGTGGCTGTAGAATATCAGGGCAGTTCTCCTTGATAATTTCTTGAAAGATGATATCTAGACTCTTTTTTTGATCATGGCTTTCAGGTAGTCCAATAATTTTTAAATTATCTCTCCTGGATCTATTTTCCAGGTCAGTGGTTTTTCCAATGAGATATTTCACATTGTCTTCCATTTTTTCATTCCTTTGGTTCTGTTTTATAATATCTTGATTTCTCATAAAGTTGCTAGCTTCCATTTGCTCCAACCTAATTTTTAAAATAGTATTTTCTTCAGTGGTCTTTTGGACCTCCTTTCCATTTGGCTAATTTTGTCTTTCAAGGCATTCTCTTCCTCATTGGCTTTTTACAGCTCTTTTGCCATTTGAGTTAGTCTATTTTTAAGGTGTTGTTTTCTTCAGTGTATTTTTCAATATTTTTTTGGGTCTCCTTTAGCAAGTCATTGACTTGTTTTTCATGGTTTTCTTGCATCCTTCTCATTTCTCTTCCCAATTTTTCCTCTATTCCTCTAACTTGCTTTTCCAAATCCTTTTTGAGCTCTTCCATGGCCCGGGACCAGTTCATGTTTTTCTTGGAGGTTTCTGTTGTAGGCTCTTTGACTTTGTTAACTTCTTCTGTCTGTATGTTTTGGTCTTCTTTGTCACCACAGAAAGAATGCAAAGTCTGAGTCTGAATCTGGGTGCATTTTTGTTGCCTGGCCATATTCCCAACCAACTAACTTGACCCTTGAGTTTTTCAGTGGGGTATGACTGCTTGTAGACTAAAGAGTTCTGTGTTCCACGTTTGGGGAGGATGTGCCAGCTCTACCACACCAGCACTGCTCCTTCCCCAAGAACCCCCAACCCGGACTGGGCTTAAATCTTCAGCAGGCTGTGCACTCCTGCTCTGATCTGCCACTTAATTACTCCCACCATGTGGGCCTGGGGCCAGAAGTAACAGCAGCTGTAGCTGACCCACCTCCGCTGCTCCCGGGGCTGGAAGCCAAACCGCGAACTCCTTCCACTCCCGCAGCTTTTCCCACTAACCTTCTCTGCTGTCTTTGGTGTTTGTGGGTTGAGAAGTCTGGTAACTGCCGCAGCTCACTGATTCAGGGCGCTAGGGCCCGCTCCGCCCTGCTCCTGGTCTGGTTGGTCCGTGCTGCTCACACTGGGCTCTACTGCCCTCTGCTCCCAGCTCCCAGCTCTGTGTGGGATAGACCTCACCCAGAGAACATCCAGGCTGTCCAGGGGTGGAGCCCTGCTTCCCTCTGCTGTTTTGTGGGTTCTGCAGTTCTAGAATTGGTTCAGAGCCATTTTTTATAGTTTTTTGGACGGACACGGCAGGGAGCTCACGCTGGTCCCTGCTTTCTCGCCACCATCTAGGCTCTGCCCCGACTAATTCTGATTTTAAAGGAATTTCCTTAAGCCAAATTTTGTACCTCTTTTAGCGTTTGTCCAATTATAATTTTAAGGAGCATATGCATATACATATTATATACACATATACATGAGAGATAGATGTAAATAGATCTATACATACCTATATATAGATATGGGTATGTATATACATATATAGGTATAGATATCTATATGTATACATATCTAGATATAGATATATAGGTTGATATATACACAGAGGGCACACTGTGAGTTGAATATGAAGGGATGATAACTAAAAAATAAAGTTAAGGGGAGAGAGAGGAACATACTGGGAGAAGGAGAAAGAGAGAGGTATAATGGGGTAAATTATCTCACATAAAAGAAACAAGAAAAAGCTTTTAGAGTGGTGGGAAAATGGGGAGAGGTGAGAGGGAATGAGTCAACCTTACTCTAATCACATTTGGCTTATGGAGGGAATAATATACACACTCAGTTGGGTATGGAAATCTATCTTACCCTATAGGAAAGTAGGGGGAAAAGGGATAAGAGGGGGGGGAATATGATAGAAGTGAGGGCAGGTTCGTGGAGGCGGTAATCAGAGAAGCAAACACTTTTTCGGAGGGACAGGGTCAAAGGATAGAATAGAAGAAATGAAGGGTGGGATAGAATGGAGGGAAACATAGTCTCTTACAACATGACTATTAATGGAAGTGCTTTATGTGACTACGAATGTATAAACTGTATGGAATTGCTTGCCTTCTAAATGAGGGTGGGTGAGGAGGGAGGAAGGGAGAGAATTTGGAACACAAAGTTTTGAAAATGAATGTTAAAAATTGTTTTTACATGCAACTGGGAAATAAGATATACAGGCAATGGGGCATAGAAACCTATCTTGCCCTTCAGGAAAATAGAAGGGAAGGGGATAATAGAAAGGAGAGGGCAGTTATAGAAGTGGGCAGATTGGGGGAAGGGGTAATCAGAAAGCATTCTGCCTTGGGGTGGGGATAGGGGAAAAATTGGGAGAAAATTTGAAACTCAAAATCTTGTGGAGGTGCAAGTTGAAAACTAAAAATAAATTAATGAATTAAGAAAAAGGAAAATACATTTTAAAAAGTTTGTTACATTACAAAAAAAAAAATCTTTCTTTAACTCTTATAGGAACTGTTGTAAGGCTAATTCCCAACCTTCACTTTGCTTTGAGACTTTGCTTGCAGATATTTGCAAGTCATTGTCTTTTGTGTTTGTGTCTTAAATTTACCTGTTACATTACTAGCTTTTTCTATTTGGATTCTTTTTGTTGTTGTTGATGACAATGATAATGATGATGATGTCATCTTACTTATTTTTTTTTCCAATCTACTTGTTGATTTTCGACTTTATGTGTATTAGGTTAGATTTTGTTCACTTTCTGGGAAGGGGTGGTATAGAGGATGTCAAGCCTGAATTTCTATCTTTGTGTATCCTTTTGCTACTTTCACAGCTCAGTCTAGAGGCCTGTAAGTTTTTAGTACTTACAAAGTGGTATGCTCGGAGGAGGTTCTTGTTCACTGCCTTCCTGGTCTGATTCCTGCAAGTTCCTGACCCAGTTTGGGGACCATTATTTAGTGTGTGTTTGAGTTTCAGTAGACTGCTGCTACACTTACTGTTTGATCACTGGAGGCAGTATAGGTTTGAATTGTAGGTTCAAAGCAACTGAACTGCTGGCTTTTCTTTGGTTTTATTTTATTTCCCTGATCTATTCCTCTGCAGGTGTATGTGATGGGCTGAAGGTTATAATGGAGTTTCCACTCTCCTCTTAAAATCAGAGCCACACAACTGCATCTTTACAGATTGTTCCTTACTACTTGCATAAGTAGATCGCCTGCTCCCTTGGTACCATATTTGTCCACCTTGGAACTATTACTGAAGATTGGGTAATCAATGACAGAGCTGCCTGATGTTACCAATTCCTGCTCAAGATAAAATAATTTATTAAAGATCAGTGAATCAATGAATGAATGACAAAGCATTTATTAAGCTTTTGCTATGTGTTAACCAATTCTAGTAGTTATACGAGTGCACATATCCTGATTTCTGCTTCAATGTTTTCCCTAGCTATTCATACATCCATATACATATACATATCTACACATACATACACACATGTGTATTCACATGTATGTATATATACATATTTGCATGTATATACGTTTGTATTTATATGCATATATGTATATGCATGTGTATTCATATATAAGCATACATAAATTATGTAAATGTGTATGTATATATACACACATGTGTATGCATGTGTACATGCATTTATACATACACACATATATGTGTGTGTGTGTGTATATATATATATATATATATGTTACTTTTAAGAGGAAAGAGAGAAATGCTGTCCTTTATTAATTCTCCAAATGATAAAATTTTAAGTCAGCTTCAAGATGAAAATAAATATAGCATTCATGATTTTTGAAACACAGACACTTTAAAGAATGAAGAAGAAATAATACTGAGATCAAGGAAATTGAAGAATTTTAAAGACAAATTTGAAGGAGGAGGGATGTCTCATAGTTTTATAAAGACCTTAATTAGACAAAATTCTGACTGAGAAGTATGTGACCTGTGACAGGAGAAATTACATAATTTCAAAGTTGGAAAGGATCTTAGCAGCTATTTATGCCAGCTCACATCTGAGCAAAAATTGTGTGTGTGCTTGTATGTGTGTGTGTGGCTACAGAGCCTCTTTTTGAAGAATTCCAATAAGAAAATACACAACAGAAATTACCTCCCAAAACATTCCATTATATCTGTTTTTTTTTTAAATTTTGGGATAACTACTTGGTTAGAAGATTTTTCTGACAATCATCCTAAATTTTCCACTTGGCATCTTCCATCCACTGTTCCTAGTATTGACCCTGGTGACAAAAAGTATGTGTCTAATCTCTTTTAGGTGGCAATCCCCCAAACTCCAAGACAACTTTGAAATTATCACATCTTCCCAATGTCCACTGTAAGTTTTCCCTTCTTGAGCTTAATCATCCCTGATTCCTCGATCTTATTTTCATATATCATGAACAACAAAAACTTCACTATCCTCTTCAATATAGTCTCTGAGTTATCAAACCCATAACTGTCACTTATTCAGTGGTAAAAAATTCAGCAAAAAGACAATCACATAAGAAAGATATTACACGTTCAGCAAGGAATTCTATTAAGTTTCTTTCTGTTAGTATAACAAATGTAAAATTATTCTAGGTTTTTTAATTGTTAAGTTTCTGATTAAAAGTCAATTGACTTTGAAAAACACAATTTACATGGATACCAAATGAATGAGAGCGTATAGGTTTACCTAGTAAAATAATTGTGTACATATATGTACTGTGGTAGCTAAGACATCTAGTATCATAAAATTAATAATGTAACTGGTTGATGGCACATTTCGTCAAGGTTCAAAGGTTTAAAGTTGCAAATGAAAAGTGAAAAGAAAGGGTACACACTCTCCAGGGTCTCATGTTTGGATCATGGTCATTACCAGATATGAATCAGCCCAAACTTCCCTTTTGCCCCCGTGGGAAAATTCTAGTTTCTTATTCTTCCTACACTTTTCACCAGAAACGGAACAACTTCAAAAGAAAGAAAACAAAAAGGAGAGTGAATTTGTCTGATGCTAATTGCCTCATTAGTGAGCACTTCTTTTCACTATACCTCCTTAACTCAGCCACTTAACTGTTTATTTGTGACACAAGAAACGCATCTGAAACAGGGGGATACACATAGGGTTAAGGTAAAAGGCTGGAGTAAAATATATTGTGCCTCAGCTAAAGTAAAAAAAGCAGGTGTAGCAATCCTAATCTCAGACAAAGCAAAAGTAAAGATAGATTCGATGAAAAGAGATAAGGAAGGACATTATATCCTGCTAAAAGGCACCATAAACAATGAAGCAATATCATTGCTTAACATATATGCACCAAGTGGTAAGGCATACAAATTCTTAGAGGAGAGGTTAAGGGAGTTACAGGAAGAAATAGACAGCAAAACTATAATATTGGGAGACCTCAACCTCCCCCTTTCTGAACTTGATAAATCTAACCTCAAAATAAATAAGAAAATAGTTAAGGAGGTAAACAGAATTTTAGAAAAGGCACATATGATAGACCTCTGGAGAAAACTGAATGGGGATAAAAAGGAATATACTTTCTTCTCAAAAGTACATGGCACATACTCAAAAATTGACCATGTACTAGGGCATAAAAACCTCACAATCCAGTGCAGAAAAGCAGAAGTAGTCAATGCATCCTTTTCAGATCATGATGCAATAAGAATCATTTTTAATAAAGTACCATGGAAAAATAAGCTAAAAACTAATTGGAAACTAAATAATTTAATTCTAAAGAGTGAGTGGGCCAAAGAACAAATAAGAGAAACAATTAATAATTTCATTCAAGAGAATGACAATAATGAAACAACATACCAAAACTTATGGGATGCAGCAAAAGCAGTTCTTAGGGAAAGTTTTATATCTCTTATTTGTGACACAAAGTACAGGGATATGGTTCACAGTCTTACTCTTTCTTTTTCTCTGTCTTTCCCTTTCTGACTCTTTCTCCTTCTCCCTCTACTTTTTTGTATTCCTCTCTCTGCCCTTCGCATTAATGCACTCTACAGCATTATCTTACTGTACACTAATTCTCTTGCCTGAGACTTTCCTTACCAAGTTCTAATCAGGATAAATTTCCTTCTAATTGAAGGGAAATGCACATTCTGTTTATACTAAAATTCCTAGAAAGTCATGCAGCTAGACTCTAGAAATTTTTCCCCCACTCTCTTCTTGAATAAGTGCTAGTTAACCTGAAGCCTAACTGCATTTGAGTGATAGGAATAGAGCTAGAAGGGACCTCACAAACCTCCTAGTCCTTATATTTAATGAAGAGAAAATCAAGGCACAAATCAATTAAATAGCGTGGCAAAAGACACATATATAATAAATATTTGAGTTTAATTTTTACCCAATCCTCTGACTCCAAACCATTTATGTTTCTGCTTTAAGAAATAAAAAAGAATAAATATTAGCCCGGTATTGTTTTATTATATGAAATGTAAAAGGATACAGATTGTGCATCATTGATCATGAATCTAAAATGGAAAAACCAGGAATGAGAAAGTGAATGTTTTTTGTATATACATATACATACACGTATATGTATACGTGTATGTATATGTGTACATATATATGTAGATACGTAGATATATACATATATGCATATATGTATATATGTAGATATACATATATATGTTTATACATACATACACACACACACACACACACACACATAGGATCCATGTATTCAGAACAACAGAGATAGCACAAAAGACAAAAATGGAAACCCCATTTGAAATACTGAAAAAAAAAAACTATTTGGCAAATAGTTTCTATTAGTGTAAAGTCATCTAATTAACTTCTTTCATAAAGAATTAAGAATATCAAAATCAGACATTTTTAGAGAAAGAAACTTCAGAGTCTGCTATGAAAAGACTATTAACTAAATGAAATTCAGCTGAATTGTGCTAGATGCCAGTGGTATTAGAAAAGTAGCATAAATTTCAACTATGTCACTTACTGCTGCCAAGGGACTTATAAAGCAGACATTGGTTTTCCATGGTTATTCCAAATTCTTTTTTTTTTTAAGTTGGGAAATTTGAGGTTTCATCCAAGGTCATTTCAACGTAAGCATTTCTCCAACCCAATAGCAAAAGTGAAATTGATCTTGTAGTCAATCAGCTTTTGGAGAACATATCTATTAGACTTAAAATTAAAGATGGTACTCTCAATTATTCAAATATCTTTTAGGTTTCTACTGTGTTGCATTCCCAACTCAGTGTCTCCCTATAGCTTCCCCCAACAAGAGCCAAAAATATCTATCTGGTTTACAGATGTACTCTGGCTAGTTTGTATGCACCTCAATCTACACATTGTAATCAAAATCTGTAAGTACCCAGGATTATGTTGCATAGCATAGAAGTTGATGAATGTGGGATGATTTTGAAGTTCCACAGAGTCCTAGGATTTTTCTTTCATTTTGCCTTTCATTAAATATTTCAGCAGTCATTTTATGGATGTAAATGCCTTTGTGCAACATTTTAAAAGAGAAACTTAAAATTTCTTCTTCTATATGATATAATTTTAATTTAAATGAGTATTTAAAATCAATATATTCCAGCTACATTGACAGATGCTGGAATATAGAATAAAAATTGCTGACCTGGGAACTAGGAAAACTGGATAACATTTCAAATACTTCAAGTAATAATTTTTCTGAGTTTGGGGAATTCACATCACTATTATCAGAGGAGTGACCTAATTTTTTTTTTAACTGCTAGAACTAAGATTGCATTTACTAATAAATCAGTAGTCTAAATTTTCAAAATCCCAAATCCAATGGTATTTTTTTATCTTCATGTTTCTTGACCTATTTTACATTTGATATTATAAACTGTCTTCTCCTACTGTATGCTATCTCCTTCCTAGGTAGTAAAAGATTCTTTCTGCTAGTTCTGTTAATGCTTTTCTCCACTATCGTAATTGTTATTTTCTTGTCTCCTTAGTTAGCTTCTCCTCCTCTTCCTTTCCCTGAACATAGCTGTTGATTCAGATAGTGTTCTTTTTCTCTCATTTGGTACTCTTCCATTGTATAGAAACCTCACTCAGTCTCACAGTCTCAGCTCTTGTTTATCTCTCTATATGACTGTCAAATCTAAATCTTTATCTCAGATTATCTGGATAGTTCTGATGACACATTTTCTGGTACCATACTACCTTGGAGATTGTTTCACTTCTCTATTTAACATTTCATGTATCCGCCATGAGCACAGTTTTTTGAGGCCACAAAATGGTATCAATGATTTTAACATTGAAATATTTTAAGGCTCTGTCAAGAAAAAAAATAAAATAAAATCAACATCTGCCACCAATAAGAGAGCACAATTCCAACAGCAGATTTCACTACTGAGTTTAAAGGTCATTTGTGTGTTCAAAAATGCAATCTTCAAAGGCTAGGTTCTTTGAAGATTTAAATAACGAATAAATCATTTTGTATAGATTGTTTTTCTCTAGCCCTGACTCCATTCTTCCATCTCTTTGGCAACTACTAGCAGGACACTTCTGGTCACTGTTCTTTAGGAAATAAGAAGAAGGCAGAGTATTATGGAAATGTTTAAAACGGTATCCTTTTCTCACATAGGGAGAATCCCCAGTGTGCAACACATTGTTATACAATGGGAGTGACAATATTGTTTAACTTAATTTTTACTAAAGCACAAAATTTATGTGGAAGAAATGTTAGCAATTCCACTGATTGTCAAGTGAGCCCACACAAAACTCAAAATATTACTGTTATCTTTTACAAATGCAAATTAATATGTATTATGTCACAAATATTCCCAACTTTTGGATGTAGCTGTGAGACAAAGGGGATCTAAGAATCATTAAGACATTAAGCCTTATAGCTAACATATGACAGTTATGTTATGTCTTTTAATATCTTCATCCTACCCAGTTAAATCTGTAAAATTATGAAATCTAGATTTAAATTTGCCTATTTATGGGAGGGAGAAAGGAAGGGGATAACTGTATTTGCAGTGTCTATGCTGTGCAAGGAACTGTGCTAAGATAGGTACTATTAGTATCCTCATTTTACATTTGAGAAAACTAAGATAAAGAGAAATAAAGAGACTTGCCAATCATATAAAAGAAGGGAATTTCCACACTGGAAATTCTCAACATCCTTGAAATTACAAATTCAATTTTCCCCTCAAAAATAAAAAAAAAATCCTCTCCCATGTACACTATTAATAAATACAATTATTGACTACAGAGGGTGTTTTGTCTTCTTCAAATTTAATTTACCTCTTATTGTGAAAGTAATATCCTAAGTCTCCACCATATGTATATTAGGATAATTTCCCTTAAAAATATTGAAATTTTCCTTGACATTGAAGTGTTTCAGAAAGCTAATGATCACGTTGTTGTGTTAGCTTCATGGTTGCTTAAGCAAAATGACAGCCAGAGAATGAAGGCCTGGAACAATAGTAAACCTTCTCACGAGAAACAAACAGAATGACCAGCATCAGAACAGAAGATACCTGTACTTGGTTTATTCAAAGATGTATCTTCAGTGAATAACATTTTTCTGTTTTCAGTGCCTTTCCTGTTCCCTGAATCAGTAAACTTTTTTTAGTTTTTTTTTAAATTTATTTAGTTTTAGTTTTCAAATTTTGCTTTTAGAAGATTTTGAGCTCTAATATTTTCCTCCCATCCTCCCCTACTCCCTCCACAAGAAGGCATACAATTGGATACAGGCTACACATGTATGATCATATTAAACTTATTTCCACATTAGTCATGTTGTGAAACAAGGATCAGAGCAAAAGGGAAATGCAGGGAGTTAGTGCCGACCCCGGGGCTGCTCGGACCCTAGCGCTTGGCCTGTTTCCTGGGTAAAACCAGACAGGCTTAGTAGGAGTTGAAACGGTAGGCGCCCAGAGGAAAGACTTCCATCCCTAGCAGCCTCCCTAACAGCACCCCCCTCCTGCTCTGATAGCCATCCTTTCTCATGCAGGCAGAGTCCATCCACCAAGGACTCACAAGCCCAGTAGGAGGAACACAGCTGGCCACTACCTAATGCTCTTGAACCAGTGCCTAACACAAACATGCTTTAATTAATGGGAACTTCTTTGATACTTAACAAGGGCATCCTGCCCCGTGCCTCACATAGCTCATACAGTTCTGATAATCAGTTTGTATCCTGCCCGAGCCTTCCCAGGCCTCATTAGATACTGTAGAACAGCACCCCCTCCTGTTCCCAGCCTTCCCTGTCACTGTAGAATAGCACTCCCCTCCCGTTCCCATACTCCTATGGAAACCACCTTACCACAGCCCTAGTTTTCCCATACGCTTGTAGGCAGCATAGTTTACAATAATCCAGATTCTTCCTGCCAGATATCGCTACTAATCTAAGTGCAACAATACATTACTGAAGCACATCTCTTTTCCCATGCTTTCATCCCCTTGAACACCTGCTTCTGCTTATGTAGTGCAAAAACCTATAAATATGGATAATGGCTTCCAATAAATCGGGGTTATAACCATCATTGCTCCCGCCTCATCATTGCGTACTGAGATAGGGTAACTTGCTGGTCAAGACCCTAGCAGGGAAAAAAAATGAGAAAGAAAAAAAACACAAAAGCAACAACACAAAAGAGAAAATAGTGTGCTACAATCTGCATTCAGTCTCCATAGTTCTTTCTCTGGATGTGGATAGCATTTTCCATCATGAGTGGTTTGGAATTCTCTTAGATCATTGCATTGCTCAGAAGACCTAAGTCTAACAAAGTTGATCATCTCACAATGTTGCTGTTACTGAGTACACTTTTCTCCTGGTCCTGCCCACTTCATTCAGCATAAGTTCATGCAAATTTTTCCAGGCTTTTTTGAAGTCTGTCTGCTCATCATTTTTTCATAAAATAATATTATTCCTTTACATTCATATACCACAACTTATTTGGCCATACTGCAAAGGATACACATTCCCTCAATTTCTGATTATTGGCCACCACAAAAGAGCTGCTATAAATATCTGTTGTACATCTGGGTCTTTTTCTCATTTTTATGACCTCTTTGTGATACAGACCTACTAGTGACATTTCTGGTCTTAAGGGTATGCAGATTTTTATAACTCTTTAGACATAGTTCCAAATTGTTCTCCAGAAGGGTTGTATTAGTTCACAACTCCACCAACAATGCACTGGTGTTCCAATTTATCCACATATTCTCCAACATTTATCATTTTCCATTTTTGTCATGTTAGCCAATCTGATAGGTGTGATGTGATACTTCAGAGTTGTTTTAATTAGCATTTCTCTAATCAATAATGATTTAAAACATTTTTATGTGTCTACAGATAGCTTTAATTTATTTATCTGAAAACTGCCTGTTCATAGTTATATACTATTTATCATTGGAGAATGACTTGTATTATAAATTCGACTGACTTCCCTATATGTTTTAGAAACGAGGTCTTTATCAGAGACACTGGCTATAAAAATTGTTTCCCAGATTTATGCTTCCCTTGTAATCTTGGTGGCATTGGCTTCATTTGTGCAAAAACTTTTCAATTTAATATAATCAAAATTAAGCATTTTGTATTTTATAATATGCTCTATCCTTTGTTTGGTCATAAATTCTTCCATTCTCCATATATCAGACAGGTAAATGATTCCTTGCTCTTCTAATTTGCTTAAAGTTTCACCCTTTATGTCTAAATCATATACCCATTTTGATCTTATCTTGGTATATGGTGTAAGATGTTGATCTATGCCTAGGTTCTACCATACAGTTTCCCCAGAAGTTTTTGTAAAATATTGAATTCTAATCTCAGCAGCTGTAGTCTTTGGGTTTATCCAGCAGCAGATTACTATAGTCATTGACTACTGTGTCTTGTGTACCTAAATTAGGATTCTTCTTTGCCTATTTTCCCAAATAGTTTATATAGCATTGGAATTAATTGTTTTTTAAATGTGTCAGAGAATTCACTTGTACATCCATCTGACATTTTCTTATGGAGTTCACTGACAGCTTGTTCAATTTATTTTTCCATAATAAGGAATTTTATTTCCCCTTCTATTATTCTCAGTAGTTTACATCTTTTGGTAAATATTCATCCATTTCACTTAGATTGTCAGATTTATTGTCATACAGTTGGACAAAATGGCTCCAAAATATTATTTTAATTTCCTCTTCATTGGTAGTAAATTCACCCTTTTCTTTTTTTTTGATACCGGTTATTTGGTTTTCTTTCTTTTTTTTCTAATCAAATTAACCAAAGATTTTTTTATTATTTATTAGTTCATGTGGTGCTAATGTGATCAAAGATTTCCCCCACCAATTCAATAAGCCTCATATGGAGCTAGTTAAGGGAAGCTGGATTAGGAGAGGCATGTTTTCAGGAAGGCTAATTTGTTAAGTAGGTGCTAAGCCCCAGTCATAAGCAACGTATATATAGCCTGTGGGTTGTCATTAAGCTCAGACTAGAATGCTGTAAAGACAAGAGAGCTGCGAGAAGAAGAAGAAGAGATGAAGAAGAGAGAACTGTGAGAGAGGACAGAGAAGTGTGACAGAGAATGAAGAACTGGAAGAGAGGGAGAGAATGAGAGACAGAGAGAGAGAACTGCAAGGCCTTTTCAGAACTGCTGGAGGAGAGTACCCAGGCAAGCAGACAATTAGGATTCATGAGTTAGTGTTTAAGGGAAGGCCATGGCAGAAGGAAAGATTACAGGATGGCTGGCTCTTTGCTGTGATACTGTGTTTTAATCTCTTTGCAGTTACATTGAGGTGGACTTACTGGTTTTGGGATACAATTACTGCTATGTCGAATTTGGGTTATTGGTTCAGGAATTTGATCCTCTGGCATTGGAATATTTTACTTCTTCTGCATTCTATACAAAGAGTCTCTTAAATCTTGGGATTCCTAACTATACAGGCATAATCATGGTCACCATCAATATTATGAATCTTGCCTTACTCTGCTGGGTCTTTGAACATTAAAGCATGCCTGAACCTGCGAGTGCCAGGAGGAAGCCTGCAATGGCCATGTGGGGAGGACACAACCCCCAAAAAGGACTTTACTTGGACAATCTGTACTGAAGGAAGACAATGTAATTTTCTGTGACCTAGGAGTGGATGGTGTTTGGTGTTTTGTTTTGTTTTGTTTTGTTTTGCTACCCCTTAAGGATGTTATGTTGTGTTAGGGAAGACCATGGCCTGGGACCCCCTGCTTGTGTAAACAGACATTTTGGGGAATGCTACTGAATGATGTTTTGCTTGAGGATATTGGTATGACCATTATGGTTCAATTTATTGAACAATGATATATGCTGTGTGGGTAGTCTGAGAAATGCTATAACATATACTGAATGATATATTTTATTTAAGACTATGTGGCTACCTTACTAATGAGTTGTTATGTGATGGGATCACAAAGTATAGTGCCTGTATTTATTCAAGGATCCATAGCCATTTAGATCATAAGGCCAAGGATCCTGGAGGGGTGGAATGTAGTGGCAAACAAAGTGCGACTTTTTGCTGATTTTTTGGAGTGCTTCTCAGCAGTAAGGCAATCAAGTGCCTGTGATTGAGTCTCACCTTTGTTTGAATCAAGAGTCTTTGATTGAATAAAGAGTTCTTAATTAGAAACCATATATAAACTCTGAGGTTAGTATTTTACTTTGAGGGCTCACTCACTGGAAGAATGGTCGTGTGATTTGGCCAGAAGAGACTCTGCGTAGCCGTTAAGAAACCCCTCACCCCACCCTCACTTTGAAAACTCAGATGTTGGTGTTTCTCTCCCTGGTAACTAGGTATGGATTGGTATGGTTAGACAGTTGTTTTCTGTTGATTTGTATTATTTTCTCTGTTTGTAATTTCTGTTAGTATTTGCTCTGAATTCAGGGCACTGACTTGTTCCCATGAACTAAGTGAATGATATATGTAAGTTTAGTTAAAGTAACATTGTTAACCTCTTAAAGTTGTTTTCCATTAGAAAAAACATACCAAAGAATCTGTTCTAGCAGCCCTTCTGTGTTCTGGTGTTATAGACATTACAACTCCACAGCAGCTGCAAGTAACATTTTTACAATTCAATAGTTTCCTTAATTTCAATTTTATTAATCTCTCCTTTAACTTTCAGAATTTCTGCTTTGGTATTTAATTGGGGATTTTCAATTTGTTGTTTTTTTTTCTAGCTTTTTAAGTTGCATGCCCAATTTATTGATTTATTCTTTCCTTATTTTATTCATGTAAACATTTAAAGATATAAAATTTCCCCTAAGAAGCTCTTTGGCTGCATCTCATAAGTTTTGGTATGTTGTCTCATTATTGTAATTCTCTTGGATGAAGTTATTGATTATTCCTGTGATCTCTTTTTGATCATTTATCATTGAGGATTAGATTATTTAGCTTCCAATTATTTTTTAGTCTATATTTCTATGTGGCTTTATTGCATATAATTTTTGTAGCATCATAGTCTGAATAGGGTACATTTAATATTTCTGCCTTTCTGCACTGGATACCTTAATGTCAATTTTTGTGTAGGTGACATGTACCACTGAGAGAAAGTATATTCTTTTCTATTCCCATTCAGTTTTCTCCAGAGGTCTATCATCTATATTTTCTAAAATTATATTCATCTCATTAACTTCCTTTCTGTTTACTTTGTGGTTAGATTTATCTGGTTCAGAGAGGTGAAGGTTGAGCATAGTTCCTCTATCTATTTCTTCCTGTAATTCAGTTAACTTCTCCACTAAGACTGTATCCTATACTGCTTAGTTCATGTATATTTCATATTGATATCACTCCATTGTCTATGTTTCCTTTTAGTAAGATGAGTTTCCTTCTTTATCTCTTTTAGAAAGGTTTATTTTTGCTTTTACTTCATCCAAGATTAGGATTTCTACCACTTTTTTACTTTTTCTTTTTTTTTTTAACTTTGGGTGACACATAATATATTCTGCCTCGGCCTTATACCTTTACTCTGCGTGTATCTCTCTGCTTCATATGTGTCTCTTGTGATAAACATGTTGTAGGATTATAGTTTTTATTCCACTCTGTTATCTGCTTCCATTTTATGGGAGATTTCATCCCATTCACCTTTACAGTTAGAATTACTATCTGTGTTTTTCTCTCCATCATATCTCCCCCAAATCCCCATTTATACTGTTTTCTCTCCTTTAAACCTTTCGCTCTTTACCAATGTTTTGCTTCCCACCACTGCGTCCTTTAAAGTCCCCTCTCTTCTGTCAGCTCCTTCCCTTTTTTTACCCTCTTTCCTCCTACTTCCCTAAAGAGTGTGATAGGTTTCTATAACCAACTGTACATGTATGCTTTTTCCCCTTTTTGAACCAAATCCAATGAGAATAAGGTTCAAACAATATTCACCCTCCCCCCCTCTTTTCCCTCTAATATCATAGGTCTTTGTGCATCTTCTTTTGATGTAATTTAACCAATTCTGCCTCCTCCTTTCTTCTTCTCCCAGGAAAATCATTTTTTTAAACATTAATTTTATCATCAATTCAAATTTGACTTATTGCCAAACCCTCTGTTTATGTATATCCCTTCAAAATGCCATAATAAAAATAATGTTCTCAAGAGTTACAAGTCTCATCTTTCAGTGCAGGTATGTGAACAGTTTAACCTTATTGAATAATATCTTTGTTTTCCTTTCCTGTTTACATTCTTATGCCTCTCTCTCTTTTTAAATTTACATGATACTTTATCATATATTAAAAGGAATAGCAAGTTGTACATAATAGATTTGCAATTTCGTGTGCAATCATCCTTTAAAAAAATACCACGTTATAGAAATGCTTGTTTTACTACATAAATTTTAAATAATTTTTTGTAAAAGCTGAAATTCTAACAAACATCTGGAGAATTAGATATGTTTTTATTTATTTATGGCCAAAGTGCCTGGAAAAGTCTCAAATTGAAAAGGAACCTAGGATAGCACAAACAGTACTTGCTTAATGACCTGTTTTGGATATGATATTAACTCCATATATGACCAAATAACTCCATCTCTAGTGACTTTAACTCATTAGTGATGTTACATTAAAATGTTACTTTAGATGGATAAGTGGTTAACTTTGACAAATAAGTATGAATTGAAGACAAATTAAACATTTTCTAATTTTTTTTATTCTATCTACTCTGAGTATCCTGATTCCAGGCCCTGGCCCTTGAGTCAAGAACACCTGAGTTCAATTCGGGCCTCAGACATTTAGCTCTATGATGCTGGGCAAGTCCTCAACTGTCAAATGGGGATAATAATAGCAATGCTTCACAGTGCTAGTAATAATCACTTTCCACTGGGTTGTTGTGAGGATAAAATGAGATAACATTTTAAAGCTGCTTAATACAGTGACTGGCATCTACCTACTGTACATAATAAATCCTTGTTCCCTCCTCTCCCTCAACTTTTTTTTTCCTGGGGATATTGTTTATTCCTTTGTCTTCCCTCTACCATACCCTAAAACGACATCAACATTCTCTTTTCTGTTGTTCCAGTCTCTGAGGATGAGGTGGTCCTTTGCCTTGCTCAGACTAAGTCCTCTAATAGTAACCCTCGTCCTATTTTTCTCCCATATTCTCTAGGAGCTTGCCCCATTGATAATTTCCTCTATTTTGGTCATCTTTCCCCACTGTCTTTTTCCTTATTGCTTATTAATATTTTTAAGTCACCCCAATCCTTAGAAAAGCTTCACTTGACATTCCTTCAAATTATTGTTTTATACTTTTTCTTCCTTTTCATAGAAAAATTACTAGAGCCATCTTTACCCATTACCACTCACTACTTAACTCTTTATAATGTGGCTTCTGACTCTATCACTCAACTAAAACTGTTCTCTTAAAGGTTATCAATCTTTTAACCATCTTTTCTCAGTCCTCATCTTCCTTTATTTCTCTGAACTTTTTGACACTGCTGCCACCCCATTCTCCTGGAAATTCTCTTCTTCCTTGGCTACTCTGTCTCATTTCTTTCCTGCTTTTCCTTCTACACATCTGGCCTCTCCTCCAACTTCTTTGTGACATAATTGGTCTTCCACCCAATAAACTTGGGTGTCTCTCAAAGTTTTTTCCTGAGCCCTCTTATTTCTCTATGGTCTCTCCCGTGATGATGTCACCAGGTCCCATGGGTTCAATTATCATCAATCTGCATATGACACTCAAATCTACATCTTCAACTTGAATCTCTCTTCTGAATTCCAGCTCTATATCAGCAAGTGTCTGTTGAATATTTCCATTTGGATGTCCCAACAACATCTTAAATTCAACACGTTAAAACAGTCCTGATGATCATCTGTCCCCAAAGCTATCCCTCCTACAAATTCCCTTTTTCTTTTGAGTATACTATCATTCTCCAAATCACCGAGGTCCATTATCTTAGAATCATCCCTGACTCTTTCTTCCTCTTCACCTCCCAAATACAAACCACCACCAAGCTTTGTTGATTCTCATCAGTTACAAATATCATCGTTTCATGTAGCAATGTAAACAAAACTGTTCAACCTGCTCCCAGCAAGGTGCAATAGACCCTTCCCAGCAACCATCCAGGCTATCTTGGGCTGGAGACTTGTCTCACTCTGTCATTTTGTGGGTTATGTAGCTCTAGAACTTGGGCATAGAGTAATTTTTACAGATGTTTGGAGGGATTTGGGGGAGAGCTTAAGCAAGTCCCTGTTTTCAAGCAGCCATCTTTGCTCTCCCCCTGCCTCCCTTATGTGACTCTTGAATCTTGTATTGGAAGATTTGATTTTCTATTCAGTTCTGTTTTTGTTTTGTTTTGTTTGTTTAACCAGGAATGATAGAAAGTCCCCAATCGCATTGAATGACCATCTTTTCCCCCTGAAAGACTGTGCTCAATTTTTCTGGATAGTTGATTCTTTGGTGTCATCTATTCTCCTTTGCCTTATGGAATATCACTTTAGAAGTTGCTAAGTCTCGCATAATCCTGACTGTGGTTCCATCATATTTAAGTAGTTTCTTTCTCACTGCTTGCAGTAGTTTTTTCTTGACCTGAGAATTTTGGAATTTGACTATGATATTCCTTGGAGTTTTCATGTTGAGGTCTCCTTCAGGAAGTGATCAATGGACTCTTTCAATGACTATTTTACCCTCCAGTTCTTGGACCTCAGAGGAGTTTTCCTTGGGAATTTCTTGGAAGATGCTGTCCAGGTTTTTCTTTTCATCATAGTTTTCAGGTAGAATGATAATTATTAAATTATCTTTCCTGGACGTATTTTCCAGATTACTTGTTTTTCCAATAAGGTATTTTGCATTTTCTTCTATTATTTTTCATTCTTTTAATTTTGTTTGACTTACTCTTGATATCTCATAGAGTAGTTTGCTTTTCTTTGCCCACTTCTAGTTTTATTGAATTGTTTTGTTCAGGTAGCTTTTGTACCTCCTTTTCCAGTTGGCCAATTCTACTTTTTAAGGAATTCTTCTCTTCAATGAGTTTTCGAACTTCCTTTTCCATTTGGAAAATTCTTTTTAAGGAGTTCTTTTCTTCAGTGAATTTTCCCTCCATTTGGACAATTGTATTTTTTAAGGAGTGGTTTTTTCTGTTAATTTTTGTCCTTCGTCTTCCAAGCTCTTCACTCTCTCTTGCACACCTCTTATTTCTTTTCCCAATTTTTTCCTCTACTTCCTTTATTTGACTTTTAAAGTCCTTCTTGAGCTCTTCCAAGAAGGTTTCTTTTAGGCTTGAGACCAACTCATAGTACCTTTTGAGGTCTTGGATGTGGATATATTGATAATGTTTTCCACCTCTGAGTTTGTGTTTTGAACTTCCCTGTCCCCATAGAGACAGTCCATGGTGTGTGTCCATTCTTTGCTATTTTTTCATTTTTTTGGTTTGATTTTGTGTTTTAAAGTTGAACTCTCATACTGGAACACAGGAGGCACTATCCCAAGCTTCTTGTTCTGGGGACCAGGGGTCTGGTCACTGGCTTTGTGTGCTGGGGCCTCACGTGCTGGCAGCTGGAGGCTGTAGGGGTGGATGGCATATCTGGAGGCCTGGTGGATTTTTTTCTGCATTTCTCCAGGGCTGTGCTGAAGCACATCGATGTCCACTGCTAAAGGATGCCTGCCCACCCAGGGCCGAACACATGGGAAGTTTCAGGGACTGGAAGACACCTGCCTTCCTGGAGCTTCACTGAAGTATGGTGAGGTTCTGCAGCTGGATGTCCCCTGACTGCCTGGGGCTACACCAGCTCACATAGTTGTTCTTGACCTAGAATCTCCTGGTTCTCCTGGCTGTTCTAAGTCATGTGGGTCCTGTTGTTGGCCTTTGCCTGCTCCACTGGCTCTGGGGCTCAGGATCTGAAACTGTTTTTCTCAGGTGGAGCCCCCAGGCTTGCTGGTATACTCGTGTCCTGGACTGTGATCCTTTCTAACTGAGTCATACAGATCTTATTTGCTGATTTTCTAAGTCTTCTGAGTCAAAAGAGTGTTCCACTACATCTTTACACTGGCTCTGCTATTCCAGGTTCTGTTCTGGGGTGCTGTTTTATGGGTGTTCAAGGATGAGAATGGGAGAGGGACAGCTATCTACTACTTCCTACTCCATCTTGGATGCCAGAAATCATCAGTAAACTTTTTCATTAACTGTCAGATTGCCTTGAGTATTTCATTTCATTTCAAATTTAAACCCAAGGTAGAAGACTGGCCTTGTCATCTCTAGTCTATAATATCTTCTTTATTACTTAATAATGAGAAATTAACCTTTAGTTCTAGTGATAGAACAGTCTGGTCGAGGAGGAAAAAACTTCTTGGAACTTAGTTCATATGCTGATAATAGTGTCCTCATAATAGCTGATAATCCTGATGTCTATTCTTACCCAGTCATGGCTTAATTGCCCTTCAGCATTTTATAAATGATATTATCTATAAATTCCAAAGTCCCTTAAAAAAACAAGAAGAGTTTCCCAATGCAGAAGGCATATGGAAGATGGACATTAACAGTTTCTAATTTGGAAACTGCCTAGAATGCCTCTTTTTTCCCCTTTGCCCATTTGTAGAAAGTGTGATGAAAAATGGTCCCAAAGGATAAAGCACAATTATAACTATTCAGCAAAGCAGAAACAACAGAAAATAATGATATGGCATGAACTCTAGTGAATTTAAGAAGACCGGACAGAATGGTTAGTGGCTCTTCTTTCCAGCTACTAACTGCAAAAAAATAGCACTGCAACTTTCAATAACACTCTATCTGAACATCTGAACAAAGAAAACATGTAAATTCCTTCAGCCTAGTAAAACAACAAAACATTTTCGGTCATTTGCGAAAACTAAAAGTGAGAAAGAAAGACATATTCCCTTCCATTGATAATGGATTAAATGATTCAAGTTTGAGACACCCATTTTGTACCATCAGAGAGTGTAACTTGTTAAGTAGGATTGCCTCTCAAACATAATTTAAAAATAAATAAATAAAATCAGCATTTCATAGCAATGGAGTAATTCAAGATCTTGGTTCAAATAATACCTCTACCATTTACCTGCTATGAGATCCTTCATAAGTACTTTAATCTCTATGTATTTAAAGCAATGTCCAAGCTATATCACATTATGTTTTATGATGGAAATTCCATATTGGGAGATTCTTACAAAGAGAATGAATCCTCAAATTCTTTGCATTTTAGGCTATAAGGTAGTATACACAGTATATGTATAATTGAAGCAGATTATGGTGTGAGACTTTTTGCTAATATTATCTTCTTTCATAATTTATATATCCTTCTACATATGTGGAAAAAGAGTTGAACGTCACCTGAAATGAATATTCCCAGAGAGTTTAGTCTAACAGAATATGAATTCATGTAATTTAGCACCTTCCAATAAGTATACCTGTGCATACATATATATGCAATATATTGCAAAATATATGACTCATTAATGTAAGATTACAAAATTTTACTTCACTATAATTCCACTTGAGCATATCAGTAAAGGCTGCTAGCTGGGTTTTCAATAGGACAAATAGTATCAGTCTAACATAAATTCATGGAGGACTTTGGCTTCGTTTATGAGTTCAGTTCTCGCCCTTAAAAATCTACAGACCACTGTCTACTCTGTTAAATTTTCAATCTCATTGTTATGGTTGGTCTTGGGAAAAACATTTCTAGCTTTCTCAGCCTGCCATGTGCCTTGCTCTTGAGATAGGCTTAGATCTGTCAGCACTGTCAGTTACAACATTTCTTTAGCTTTGCAAAGTAGTTTGCATTTTAAAGGCACCTTTGCAAGCTAATTGTAATGTGATAATTTCCATTACATATCTATAACGATTGGGTGCTTGTCACTTATGAAACCATACATAGACAAGGAGAGGGAGAGTTCTTACCATCAAAGATTTTACAGCTGGCAAAGTCAGAACAAAACAAAATTGAAGAACAAATATATATATATATATATATATATATATACACACACACACACACACACACACACACACACACACATAAATTCTGCATTGTATAGCATTTCAGAAAAACTACAGAGTCTGTGTCATTTCTTTTTACATGTCATTCATCAGTTTATTAACTTTTAGTGGAAATATGATTCATTGAAAGTGCTATGGAGTCATTATTGTTTTATTTTACCACAGATTTAAATCAAAAGAGAGTATAATCATTATTATATTGAAGATTTCAATGTTGGGATATTTGTTCAACCTCACCAACCCCCACCTCCCAAAAGAAAGAGAAGTTTAGAGTATGAGGAAATAAGCCAGAGATTCATAAAGTTGCAAATATATTTTACAAACATAACTAATAGCAATGTAGTGACAGAATTGGGTCGGAATCCACTCTTCTGTTGAAGTTTTAGCTAAAAAGAACTTCTTTTGTCAAATTTAAATGAAGTTTAGGCTTTAGAGGTGTGTAATGTTTACTGGTGAAGAAGGAAAAGGAACACTTTCCAAGAGAATGTTTTTTCCCAATTACATACATATATATGTATACATATATGTATATATATATATATTTGCATATGTGCTCATTTTCCCATGTAAGGATTGTTCAATCTCTGTATTTGTATATAAAGATTGTGACCAGCCCATAGGATAGGGACAGGGATAAGAATTTGTTGAGCCATTTAATTGATAGAAGGTATTCCCAGATGAGGACACTTTTGTTTTTTTACCAATATAGGTCAGCACCTTTACTGCCACTTGTAGTGTTAGTCTTTTAGAAAACTGAGGGATTAGTTGACTTACTCATAGTAATATAGCCTGCGTCAATAGCAGGATTTGAACCCAGTTCTTTCTGGATATGAGGCCAACTTTTTTACCATTATACCACAGTGATTTTCTGCCTGGCACATAGTGGACACCTGTTAATTATTTGTTGATTTATTGAATGAGTGAAATGTTACAAGCCAAATCAGTCTTCTTACTATCACAATTTCATGACATAAGAGCCTGATAGAACATAAGTTACTTCCTAATTCTGCTTCTGATCCCAGAGTTAGAAAAGGAGGTCCCATATACTGGAAAACTCTAGTCCTTGCCTTTCTCCATATAAGTGTAGCAGTAATGTTGTTTGCAGCTGCTATGGGGGTGTAAGATACCAGCAGACAGGAGGGCTGCCGGCACAGGTGCTTTGATCCGCTTTTCTAAGGAAAGCAAGTTTAAGGAATTAAGAATCTTACTTTAATTACACATACATATATCATTCTCTTAGTTCAGGGGGAAAAGGCAGCACCCTGAACGTCAGAGAAAACACAAACAGAAATTACAAACATACATTATATAAACAGAGCAAATAAACACAAATCAGTCTATCCACAGCAATATATAGTTACCCTGAGAGAAGCACCAACATCTCGGTTTTCAAAGGGGAGGCGTGCCTCAACGGCTACCCTGAGTCTCTTCACCAACACTCTTTCCATGAGTGTACCAAGCAAAGAGAAAAAACTAACCACTGAGTTTATATATACTTCTTCAGGATCAAAGGGCATCACAACCATGTGACTTAAACCCACGTGACTTAGGCCTTCCCTTGACATAAGGACGTCATCAAAGAATCCCAATTCAATCAAAGATTCCTTAATGCTGAGAAGCACTCCAAAATAAAGACAACAAAATGTCCACTTTGGTTGCCATTATATTTGTAAAGCAAAACTCATCAAAGTTACTTGATTACCTCAGAATTCCAGTAAAATTCCAGTAAAAAAGTCACACCCTAATTATCATAACAATAGCTTACCACATTCTGTGGTGGTAAAGAGGTAAGGAAGCTGCTGTCTCAAAAAGGGCAGAATTAATTTGGACTTAAAAATGAAATTGTCATGAAATATTTCTTAGTTCTGTTCCTTATGACTTAGCTCTGGTATTTTTCTACTAACCTTGGCTTTGACCTCTGCCCCTCATTCTGGGGGCTCCTGAATCCTTTTTTTTCATGTCTCTGCTAATGCACTTTTTTATTTCTGGCTTTGAATTTAGACTCCTTTATACAATGAAATACCCCTGGGTATAGAATGCTTTTTGTTATCTTTTGTGTGATTTATCCTTTGTTCTCAAAGAGGACCACAACATTAAGAAGATGATGCAATAACTTGCAAATGAATGGGTTTTAAATGAGGGAGGGCTTTGCAAAACTACCATCCTCACTTTCTCCTCCAGAGCCATCTGAGTCCAGTTGCCAGATACAGATCAGGACAACTGGAAATGTCCCAGGATGCAGTCAGACACCTTGGCCTTTTTAAGTGAAGATCTTTCTGAATTCTCACTTTGCCTGAGGCAAATCCAGTGATTAAGGCTTTTAAAAGAAGTGAGCAGAGGAATGGCCCCTTCAATCCAAATAAACTCAAAATAAATAAATAAAATCAAAGGTATTACCAATATTGTGGATGTCTAGTAGGTTGAAGAACTGAAAGTTTAGGGTATTCGAGGGAGTATCCATATCTATGTTGAAGTCAGGGAGCCAGATACCAAACTCATTGAGAAGGGAAGAGGAGTGATCTGGGTTATTTATATATAATAGCTACTCAGATTCTGATTGAAGGGTGGTTGTGAATAGCATGGAACTCAAAGAACAGGTGTTTACTGAGGGATGAAGGAAAGATGAAAATTTAGAACTTGCAGTGGGGAGCAAAGAGTAATTCAATTTCCTTGCCTCTCCCAATGAGAGAAAGAAAATGAGTGTAGATGAAGATAGTATTAGAAGGGATAGCCAGGGAGGCTGTATCATTAGGGGAAAGCCAGGTTTCAGTAGAGCTAGTACTAGATGGAAAGAGTGGGAAAGGAAAAGAGTTATGATCAAAGGAAGTTTATTGCTTAAGGAATGCAGGAGCACAATCAGTACCGAAACTTGACTATGTCTGAGAAGCAGTCTCTTATACTGACACTAATTTGATAAGTCTTATGATACTGGTTATTAATATCATATGATTAAAAAGCAATCAGATAATCTAAATTCAATTTAGCTAGATGGTCAACTTCAGGGCAGGAATGTTATAGTAGGAAGAGCATTGCTTTGGAATTTGAACAGTTCTAATTCTGCTTCTTATGTATGCCAAATGAATGACAGTATCTGGCATCAGTTTCCTCACCTGCACAAAGAAAGGATTTGACCAGATTATCCCTGAGTTCCCTTCTAGGTCTCGATCTATAATCTTATGAACAATAGTTTCTACCTCTTTTCTTTTCCCCATAATGCTGAATTCTTCTTCTTTTTTTTCTTTTTCTTGTTCTTGTTCTTCTTGTTTTCTTCTTCTTCTCCTCCTTCTCCTCGTTCTTGTTCTTGTTCTTCTTCTTCTTCTCCTTGTTCTTGTTCTTCTTTTTCTTCTTGTTCTTCTGTTGCTTCTTCTTCTTGTTTTTCTTGCTCTTGTTCGTTATTGTTCTTATTCTTCTTGTTCTTGTTCTTCTTCTCCTTCTTCTTCTTCTTGTTCATCTTTTTCTTCTCCTCCTTCTCCTCCTCCTTCTTCTTCTTCTTGTCCTTCTTCTCCTTCCTCCTCCTCCTCAATTAATTATCCTTCGAATGCTTGTCCTGGAGTGGCACTCCTTGGAGCAGTACCCTTCCTTGTGGCATCGAAAGCAGTTTTTGCCATTGCCCAATTTGCCAGGCTTCTTGCCTTCCTCTAATGGGGTGCTCTGGAGGGGCACTCCTTGGGTCTTTTCCTGGCCATTGAAGCAGCCAAGAATTGAGTATGTTCTGTCTCTAGCTCTTTTCTTGCATTCTCTTTCCTCTGCTTTGACTAAGTCTTAGTTGTAGAAAACTCCAAAGGCCGACTGCAGTGATTGCGCCTGAAGTGTTTGGAGTCCCACTGCCAATTTCTGCAATTTCCTCCTAATATCCGGGGCAGACTGATTTATAAAATCCATGCTAAGGATTGCTGCCCCTTCAAAAGAATCAAGATCTAAATTCATTTGTTTCTTAATAGTTTCTACTAGCTGGTCTTGAAAAAGGGCAGGGTTTTACTTTTCTCTCTGTGTAATTGTTTCAACAATCCGGCTAGCAGCTTCTGTGGGGGTGTAAGATCCACCCACAGCCAGCACCCAGAAAGCTACTGGCATGCTGGGAAAGCACAGGTTCTTTTGTTCTGCTTTAATAAGGAAAGCAAGGTTGAAGGGGTTGACAAGCTTACTTGAATTCAGCATACAGACAGCATTCACTTAGTTCAAGGGAAAAACCCAGCACTCTGAACTTTAGAATAAAATACAAACAAATTACAAACATCAACAGACAGACCCAATACAATTCATAGTTACCAACATCTAGGTTCAGTCCGGGAGCTCAAAACAAGAACTGGCACAGAGTCACGCTCGCCACCACTGCTGCAGGTAGAGCTCCAAAGAACAGACAGCAAGCCCCTGTTTTTTATATCTTTTTCAGCATTAGGGGTGAGTCGCATGTGTGACCTAGAATTACCACAAAGAGGCAGACTTAAACCCAGGTGGTCTAAAGCCTCTGCTCTCCCAGACATGTAAACTAGGCCCTCCCTAGAGTGGGCCCCACCTTAGTGGCCAATCCACACCCACTAAGGTTTTATACTTAATAGGGGTTTGGGCCTGGGGCTTAAGACTCAATCAAAGACACTGAATTAATCAAAGGAAACAAAGGCCAAACTCTTCAAGGGCACTTGTTGAACTAAGTTCTAAGGAGCCCATTTTGATTACCAACACAGTAATTTCCCTAATTTTTTGAAAACTTATTTGTTTTTGAAATGGCATTCTTAGGCCTTCTAACAGGCAAATTACCATATGGTCTCTCCCCATTCTCACTCTTTTGATAATCCCCCATCCCTGGTCACTAGTGGGAACAGCAGCTGTTCCTGGGAAGTATTTTGTGGGGTCATCACAAGCCAAATGTTCCCCAAATTTTGGATCTTATTCCCACATTCTCCTCTTCTCCTCAGTGGTACAACAGCTGGAAAAGAGAATATGCGAATCACCTCAAGCAAGCTTGAAGTATAGGGACAGATCCCTCAAACCCTCAGTAAACTTAGTGGAGTCCTCTGAGTATTGTCCCATTTTCTCATTAACCTGAATGAGATCAGAAATGGATAATGGAACATGCATTCTTGTTCCACTAGGTGAGACAGGTATTTCCCTTAAATAGAAAAGTCCTGAAGGCTCTCTGGGGACAGGGGGTTGGGAAGGGAGATAAGAAGTCCCCTTTCTTGTGAAGGAAGGGCTGGGGAGTGCAGACTGAAATGGAATACACTGCAAGTCTGGGAGATTGGGCTGGAAAGGGAAAAGGTCAGCTGGCACCTGAGGAAGATAGGGATTAGAGGAGGAGAAACCAAAGAAACTGCCTTGGGGGTAGGGCACGAGGCCCAGACCTGAGTGGGTGCCACCTCAGAGAATGGGGCCGGGGGAGGAGGCGCTGCCATGGGGGAAGGGCCCAAGGCCAGAAACTGATTAGGGGCTGCTCCGTGTTTGTGCCCATGGTGGTCAATATTGCAGGGCCTGCAACAGTGGCAGGCCCTGGGGTGGAAACTGAGTAGGAGTCACTTTTGGGGGAGAACCAAGGGAAGAGATGCAAAGTAAGAAACCTGGAAGGTGATCATAGCAGGAAAAGAGGGATGTGCTACTGGAAAAGGGAAGGGAAACCAGGGGAAAGAGGGAGTGGCCAAGGATGGGAGGCATGGGAAATAAGGGTGGTCGAGGGAGATTGGGGAGCAGGAGGAGGGGCTGGGTTTGAAGCCCTGGGGCCATAAGAAGGTGTTCATCCAAAATGTCCTGTTGATCCTCATTGCCCCTTTGTGGGGCAGCTATAGCTAAGAGCATCTTACAATCTTTTCTGAGAACAGGTTTCATGAGAGCTCTACCAAGGCCATTATGTAGGAAATTTCTATACATTTTCCTTCTCAACAAAAGTATAACTCTAATTGCAAGGAGAGTACTGTGTTTTAAAGTCTCCAAAATAGGCCACACTTCGTGGCCCCCTAGGTGATACTGAGGCCAAACAATGTTGCAAAAGAACACCAGCTTTTTCTTTTTCAGATCTTTAGAGAAAAAAATTTTTTTTCAGTTTTGTAAAAGACAACCCAAACATGATTTTTGGGGGATTGAAAATGATTGACCCATTATAGGAGTGGGGGCTGTAAGTCCCATCTTCTGTAAAGAAGGAGCTAGGAGTAAGCTTCAAAAACAAACAAAACAAAACAAGACAAAAACAAAACACTAAAAGGCACCTGAAGTTTTCCCAATTCCTTAGCACCATGAGAATTAAGAGAATTGGGTGTCCATCCTAGTCTACTACGCTTTGGAAGATATGCCCAGGTCCCTGGCCTCAAACGTAGCCACTGGACTGAGAACCTCCAAGTATCAGGCTGAGTACAAGACAGCCTCACAGCTGTCTGACCTAATGGGAACTGAGAAGTCAGGCCCAAAAAGCACCTCCAAAGTTTTTGGAGAACAAGAAGGGGATAGGGAGAGGGGGAGACTTATATGCCTTCCAGTCTTGGCTGGAAAAAAAAAAAAAAACAAAAAAAAAACAAAAAAAAACCATTGAGATTAACGGTATTCCTGGTCTCAGGGTACCAAAATGAAGACCTTAGGGAAGCATACCTTGATGTTAGGGTTTTAGGGGAACCCAAAACACTGATGCACAGAGTCATGCCAAGTGAATTCAACTCAAGCCTTCTCAGCTAAAGAAAAACAAAGGTTTTATTTTTGTTTGTTTGTTTTTTCGATTTGCCATAATGGCTAGACTCTTAGGGAACCTGAGCATTTGTGACACTAATGTAAGCTGAGCTAGATTGAATCTGAGCTGGAAACAACTTTAAAAGATAAAAGAACTACAAATGATCAATTCAGTGGCCAACCAAACATCAAAATAGTGATGAAGAAACATGATTACATGATACCTAAATGTTGGCAGAAGGGTTATGGACTACAAATGAAGAATAAAATATAAATTTAATATATGACCAATGTGTGAATTTGAATTTTTGCACTGGACTTATTTCATTTTATAGAAGGACTTATTTTGAGGGGAAAAGAGTTGTGGAAGGTTCTGAAAGTGATAGTGATATTAAACAAAAAAACAAAAGATCACCAATGAAACATTTAAAAATAGAAGAGAGCAGAACAGTTCAGAAGATAACAGAGAAGCCAGCCAGTATTGGTAACATGAACAATTTTACCTAAAAATTATAATGGTAGTCAGGGTGAAGCTTTTTGCTGTTTTCTCTTAAGTGCCTTTAATGACTCTGGCCTTTGTTTGAATGAGGCAGTTAATGGGATTTTTTGTCTTGGAGTGTTTCTCAGCCCTAAAACAATGTAATGGTAATCAGGTCAGAACTTTTGGTTGTCTTCTCCTTTGGAATGCTGAGGTAATCATGCACCTTTCATGAGTCTTGCCTTTCAAATGTAATGGCCAGCAAAATGGGATTTTTTCACTGTTCTTTCTTTGAGTGCTTCTCAGCACTGAGGTAATCAAGTAGCCCAGGGCCCTGAGATGGGTATATAAGATCCAAGGTTGGCGTTTGACTTTTGGAGCACACTCATGGAAGGAGTGTTGAGACTCTGGGCAAGATGTAACTGCCCCCCTCACGCCCCGCCCCCCCTCCCCGCCCCACTTTGTAACCCAGATAGGTGTTTGTGATTCTCTGCTAACTATGAATTGTGATTTGAATCAGATGAGATCTGTCTGTTGATGTTTATAATTTGTTTGTATTTGCTCTGAAGTTCAGGGTGGTAGTTTTTTCCCCTGAACTAAGTGAATGATATTCGTCTATTTGATTAAAATGAGATTGTTAACCCCTTAAAGTTACTTTCCTTACTAAAGCAGATCAAAGAATCTGTGTTGGCAGGTTTCTGTTTGCTGGTTGTTGGTGGGTCTTATAACCCTACACCAGCTGGTAGGCAAATTGTTGCTACAAAAGTAAAATAAAAAAACAAATTAAGCTCTAAGTAACAGATTCAGTGTCACATAGAATTCTCGCTTTGTGTTCTTTGTATATAAAAACATTTATGCTTCTGTGAGAAATGGTGGAAGCAATTTTGTTTCCACAGAATTGAAAATATGTTTTTCCCCAACCCCTCTCTGTCCCTCCCCTCCCTGCCCCCTAGCTTTAGCAGAAAGTAAGTCAGGTGACTGTTTCTAATCAGGGTGGTGATCTAGGAGGCTACTGGTTGGGTGAAAAGTTAGAAGCCTATACACATCCTTAAACGGGCCATTTGAGGAGGACATGAGGTAGGCAGTCAGGGGGTTGAATCTGGCCAATGAAGAGCCAGGCTGGAGATTCAAATAGGGAGTCAATAAAAGGACTGGCATTTGTCTGATTCCTTGTACTCTCTCCTGTACTCTGTTCAGGGGACATACCCACTTATTCAGAACAAATAAATGTAAAATATAATTAAAACCCTCCTGACTTCCCAACAAGTATTGTTTCTTCCTAGACAATGTATTTTATAACACTTCTTTCTATGGGCCATGTACATTAAAACAAAACAAAACAAAAACAACTTCAATGACTCACCTTTTCCTTAAGAAACAGATTCCACAATTAGTTAATCCCGAGACTACCCAGCTTTATGCTGCCAGACTGCATTACTCATCATTTCTTCTGACTTTTCCTGCCTGATACATCCTGAATGCATTCATTCATAAGTACATTTCTATCGCTCTAAAATACTTTCTTCCATTAAAGGTGCCACTTAAGTGCTATGTCTTCTTTAAAAACTAACCCTGGTACCATTGTCTTATTTGTAGTGTCTCCAAAATAAGAATTTTTGGTATAGAGTTGGAAAGGACCTTAGACGTCATTGGATTCAACCTCCTCATTTTGCAAGTGAGGAAACTGAGGCCTAGAGAGTTTTAGTGACTCACCATTGGTTACACATCTATTAAATTTCTGAGGCAGTATTTAAATCAAAATCTTAATAAGAATTTTTTTTCACTTGCCATATCATCTAATGCCTTTATTTCTGAGGCCTCTGTAAGGACAATAACAAAAAGAAAAAAAAATGAATAAATGAATTCTACTTTATTAAAAAAAATACCCTCACCATGTACTAATTGATTTGTTTTGTCCTTTATGCTGCTGTGGATATTTTCCTGCCTCATAATCAGAATTTTAACAATTTAGGTTGCTAAAACAAAATAAAGTTTGAATGGGATAAATGAAGAATTGAAAAAAAAAATGCAGTCAAAATTGCCATCCTTAGTTACATGCGTGCACACTTCCCACTGAATATAATGAATTATACAGGTACAATTATACTGTAGTTGAAATTGATTTTGTTGTGCTTTTCCTTGGCTGAACTTGAATTGTTAGCCATAATGTGTAGGGAGACTAATGCCTAAGGAGTGAAAGGCAAAATTGAAACTGTTATACTGTTTAAATTGTGCTATAAGTATTTTGTATCTTAACAATTATGACATATTTCTCACTTAAGATCAAAATAGAAGCTTTCCTCTTTACATGAAAAACAGCTCTTGTAACTATTTCTATTTGTTTGATACCACTACATTTTCTTATTTGACCCACATTACAATCTCTTAAGATATGTCTTATTGTTTTCTCTCTTTTACAAATGAGTTAACCGAGGCTGAGTCAGATTAAATGATTTGTTCAGGATCAAAAATGCTAGTAAGTATTTGAGAGAGGAACATTTTGCAAGCAGGTGAAAATTTTGTATGCATGATTATACATCACAGGGTGCTATATTTAGAAAAATTCAATTTGACTATTTTTATAATTTAGTATTTGAATATTTCTGATATTGCAAGTGGATTGGATTTCCCCAATAAGTATAAAATTACTGACAACATAGTCAGTTTTTGATTTTAAATGTACAAAATGTAAGGTAATAGAAATACCCTGTAAATTTGAGAGGCATTTTAAAGAAGCATACATTATCCTCCACTTATACTTCAAACGAAAGTAATTATATAGCTCGAGACATAATGAGACTTACTGCAATTACAAAACATAAATGACTAATAATAAATTGAACTATATATGCATCTCATAAAATATAAGCCATGTAGTGGATAGATAACTGTCCTTAGAACAGGAAAACCTGGATTCAATTTCTACCTCTAACTCATACTCTCTGCATAACTTGAAAAGAGTTATTTTTACTTTCAAGTGCTTTAATGAATTCCAATACCATAAGTTGGAGAGAAGGTGCCAACCTACATTGGTAGAACTTTCATCATCTGGATTCCATGCCAATTTAATCATAAGTCTAGATCTTATCCCTAAATTTAACCATTGTTTCAGAGATACTCATGACACAAACAAGGCCAATTTCATTTTTATTTTTATCATATTATTCCTGGTTCAAGGTCCCACATAAAAACTTAGGGAATTTTTCTTCACTGAAATAATCTTTATACCTGTAAGCACTACAGCCTATTTATCTAAATTCCACGAATACAGGGAAAAGCAAATAATTTTATCATATAACAAAAAGCATTAGTCCGTGATATAAGCTCCTTAAGGTCAGGATTTCATTTTTATCTTTGCATCCCTAGTACTTGATAATTACGGACACATACTTATCAAGGTATGAATTTCCTGTGTCTATTCATAGTCTCAAATATAGCAGGTCCTCACCATCGAATATCACCATTGTATACTGCTCTGTGCTGTTTGTAGATAGTATACTCTTTCCCTTGATGATCCTTCATTCTCTTTCTTCTCATTCACAGTACTTCAGAGTAGCACTGTGATAGATTCTCTGACAGACTCTTTTAACATTGCATAGATTACCTCTAAGGCTCTTCAAACTCTTGGCCCATGTTCCTATATTCCTACACTCCAAAGGCTTACTGCTTCTCTGATATAGGTATGAAACAACAATTTGGCTAGCAGCTACTGTATGGGTGTAAGACCCAACAAGACCAGCAACAGGAGCTGCCAGCACAGGTTCTTTTGATCTGCTTTTCTAAGGAAAGCAACTTTAAGGGGTTAACAATCTCACTTTAATCAAACATACATATATCATTTACTTAGTTCAGGGGGAGAATCCAGCAACCTGAACTTCAGGGATAATACAAATAGAAATTACAAACAAAAAATTTCAACAGATCAAACAACACAATTTCATTAGACAGGCATTGTCTGATCAAGATATCACATACATAGTTACCAAAAAGAGAAGCACCAACATCTGGGTTTTCTCCAAAGCTGGCGGGGGGAGGGGGGGCTCCAGTGGCTACCCAAAGTCTCCACATCAACATTCTTCCAGTGAGTGAGAGCTTCAAACAAAACGCTAATCTCTGAGGTTATATACACTGTTCAGGGTCAAAGGGCTACAATCACATGACTCAAACCCAGGTGATCTAATCACAAACATGCACTCAAACCCATGTAAACTAGGCTTTCCCTGGAGGTAAGAAGGTCATAAAGGACTCCCCATTTAATCAAAGAAACGAAGTCCAGACTCATCAAAGGTACCTGATTACCTAAGTTCTCCAAAAGAGATAACAGTAAAAAAAGTCCCACCCTGCTCAACCTTACAAGGTACCACCAAAGCCTTTCTCTAATCGTATTGTTGCAACTCATAGATAAATAGCATGGTGAATTAGAAAGAACATTGCATGTAAATTCCAGTGAATTTGAAAGAATATCTCTAACACATTTTAGCAAATCATTTCACCAAAAAGACTTACCAGGCAGATGGCTTCCTCTTTTCCTGAATTTGCTTTAAATCTTTAGAAAATATAGAGATCTTTTTATATGAGTGGTCTAGAATATACCACAAAGAGTAAGCACCCTACATTTTTTCTCTCTTCGTGGCTCTCTCACCATCCCTACCTTCAGCTGAGGGATTACGTACAGATTACTACACAGATTTGTACTCAAGATCAAGATAACATTCTATCTCTACAGTGGTCCACTTTGTATTTCTAGAATTTTCATTAGGCATGCATTTCCCAAATAGTATTCTGGGTTGTGAATGGACTGTAGTCAGGCCTGGTAGAGACATTGGTAACAGAACTACAGGCTTGGAGAATTGGAGAGAGAGTATTGGAAAGAACCTCTGTGGGAATGTATTTCAGTTGATACATTAAAGGAATTCCTACTATAAATAAAGTAATTTTATTGAAGCTTAACCAATGTAAATTAAATACCATAACAGACCAAAAGAGCCCAAGAATTGTTACATAACAAATATCCTGATGCAGCTGATATGTCCTTTGGTTTGATTTTGCTATCCTCGCACCTCTTTTATAACAAAGTGGATTTCATTGTACGGGTTTTGAGAGTGGTGGATGTATTGAGAAATACGAATATAAAATGAGAGTAAACAAATGTTTAGAAAAAAAAATTAAAGTCAAACTTGTAGCAGTGATATGCACTGGAGGGTAAAATAAGTTTATAGAAAGCTTAGCAACATGTCCAAGTCAGTATACCAAGAGCATTCAAGACTCAAAATGGAAGGTTGAATATAAATAGAAGAAAAATTTTTAAAAAATTGCAGAAATCATTAGAAAAAGAATTTTCTCTATCAAGCACAATGGAATCACTATACTTGAACCCCATTCTCACAGTCCTAGATGTCCATAAGAGGAGGTGGAATATTTTAAGGAAGAGAAGGATGGGAAAATAAAGATACTGGAACATATCTATCTATCTATCTATAACTTGTGTATATGTATATGCATATATGTAAATATGTACATATATGTATGTATATATGTATATGTATGTATATATATGTGAGGGGGAGGGGGATAATGTGTGTGTATGTATGTACATCTATTTTTCTCTCTATCCAGAAACATAAACATACATACCTCATGTGGTTATAGGCACATAGAGATGCATAAACATGCAAACATACATACATAAACACATACATACACACATGCACCTATCAAAGAAATGTGATGGAAGTGATACAATGTGAGAGACTGAAGGATATCTGAAGGAAGGAAAGATATCAGAGATGTAGAAAAAATCTGATTTTTTTACCTCTCCCCAAAAAAGTACACAACAAATCAGTTCAAATATTTATCTGTCCGTCTATCTATGTATCTATGTATGTATGTATCTACCTATCTATCTATTGCATCTTGTGCGCTAAATGCTGGAAATACAAATACAATAAAAGAGAAAGATTATTCTTGCCCTCAAAGAATTTATATTCTAATAGGAGACGGTAACATGTAAAATGGTGCTGAAAAATGAGGTGGTGGCAGAAGAGGGGAGTGGTGGAGAAATATGGAAAGTCAGAAGAGGAATCTGGAAAAGAATAAAGAACTTAGCATGGATTACCTGTGTACTTTGTCAAAATGGAGGTTCTTGGAGGACTTCACAAATCAAAGGAGCAGGGTGTAAAGCATAAAAATCTTCCAGGCTTAAAAGACTGCAAGAGAAGAGGCATTTTCCAGGGTGAAAAGGCTACTGAAGAATGGTGGAAAGTCCAGAGAGTCAGGAATGGAGCAGGATGAGAAATCAAGGAAATATTTAATAACTAATAACTTATATGTCTATTCTTATATAGGGTAGACCAAGAAACTGAATGTCTATTGACCAGATACCAACATGATTTGACTGGATGTTCTTTAGAATGCATCCATCAGCAAATATATCTGGGACATACAGAACAAAAAGTCACTAAGTAGATTATAGAGTTGAATTAGAGACAAAGTATATTGAATTATGTTGGAAAAATAGCAAAGTTGTTTTTATTGACCCTAAAACTCCCATGAAAGTGAATACAAGCTATTAGAAGGAATACACTACCAGTGTTGCTTGCTCATGGAAGCTACATATGAAACATAATAGTCTGAAGAATTTTAAGTGACTATCAGAGAACAAGAGAGGTCCAGTGATGAGTATGGACAGGCTATAACACATATACATTGAGGAACTCTAAAGAACAGTTAAGACATTATATGATAGGAACTATATGGTAAGAAGAAAAGATGAGCTGGTCATGTGGGATAAACAAGACATGACAGTCATAGAGCCATAGCGCTGCCCTGGAGCCTTGAAAGTGTTAGGAGGAATTTCATAAGACTTCTAATTGAATGCACCCGTTATGATAAAATTTTGTGAAGACACGTATAAGAATTGAAAAGATGGCATGGGTTTTGATCCCCTCAAAGTATAAAATACAGTAAAAACAAACAAACAAAAACCTATAGAATCGATAGTGATCACTACTATGCAACAAAAAAGAACAAATATGATTAACAGAGGCAAGGAACATGATCAGATGTAACCTTCCTAGTGGATCATGAAGAACTTGCATGGATGTTCCTGAATAATTTTGATTGACCAAGTAGCATCTTGGAGGGAGTCTACTTCTGGACATCTATGACTGAGGAGCTTACAATGTGAGATGACAAAGATTGACTATTTCATGACTAAGCTGGAACATGTTGTTGTTTTGTCCTTCATTCTTGAAGACGACCATGATATTGGGAAGGTGGCTTGCAAGTGAATTGGATTTAAGTTAGGGAGAGCTGTGCAAAGTCACCAACCTTGCTATCTCCTCCAGAGCCATATGGGTCCAGTGGGAAGATACAGATCATGACAACTGGAGGTGGCTTCAGATGCAGGGGGAGACCTTGGCCTTTATAAGGTAAGGTCTTTCCCAGGTCTCAGTTTGTCTAAGGCAACATCCATTCAGTGATTAAAGCTAGGTAAGAAATGAGGAAAAGAATGCTCTCTTTTATCTAGTTAAAAAAAATCAAACTGGGAGAGTCTCTGGGCAAAACAGAAACAATTGGTATCTACATTCACTGTGTGCCATCTGGGCTCAAACAATGATCAAGTGAGGTTTGGGCTGGGACCTATTGCTGGATAATCAATTAGAGCCAAAGTGAATTGGATTTATGGCATGGTTGTTAAGAAAGAAATCTAGCCCATAAAACCCAAGATATCTTGTGGAGGTTTCAAAGATAAAAATTTACATTCCTTTGGACAGAGCATCTACAGGTAAGGGTATGATGCCTATTTGAATGGAGGGGAGGGGAGGAAGGAAGGAGCTACATTGCTCCACTAGAAATGGTCAATTGGGTCCCCAGTAAAGCAGCTCCTACTACTCACAAGTTACTGTTTGTCCTCCATTCTAGAAGAGGACCATGACATCAGGAAGGTGAGGCCATGATTTGCAAGGGAATTGGATTTAAGCGAGGGAGGGGTGTTCAAAGTCACTCATTTAATGTTTTCCTCTGGAGCCATCAGGATGATGGGAGATGGCCCCAAATGCAGTGGGAGACCTTTGCCTTTTTAATTTAAGCTCTTTCTCAGGTCTGAGCTGAAGCCAGAACTTAGATGACATATGAAAAGGACAACTAAGTCTTACAAAACCTCCCCCTTCTCCCTCCTTATCTCTGTCTCTGTCACAACTACCTCAGGCTTATAAACTCTATCATTTCTTAGGAACAAATATGAAAAGAACCACTTCCAGATTTCATTCCCATTTCCTGTCTACACAGGGAACACCCTTAGATTCTAATAGCCCTGATCACCTTTCCCATTTCCAAATGGTATGGCAAAAATATAGCTTTCTCTTCCAGACTTCGATCCAGATTCTGCTGTACAGACTATTCTGTGGTTCTAAATGTTTAGCTAAATCTGATTGTTCTGGCCTTTGTGGGATCAGTTGTTTAGACTTCCTTATCTTCTTATTCACCAGTTAGGTCCAAGTATGGACAACCTGTAAATAAATCACCTGCCATTCTCTGGGAATATTGCATAGACTGGTGGCATGCACTAAAAAGAGTCACATGCTGACTCCAGTGAGATTCCTGCTGGTTTTTTTTTCCCCAGAATATTACACAGTGTTTGATTAAACTATTCATACAGTTTTCTATTTCTCACCTTGTAGCCTGTTCTCAAAATTTTGACATGGATCAGAAGGAATTTGTTTGTCTTTTAATACATCATGGACCATGCTTGAGATATAAATATTTAGAAAATGAAACTATAAAAGATTTCTACCAAAGCCATTTCAGAGGTAGGGTGTGGGGAAAGAATAAGAATAATTCAAGAAAAATTCCTTTAGAAGTTTTTGATTTGTTTCTCCATGTAATTTTAATTATCTGTTACTTTTTATTTTGCTATGTGAATATTCAAATGTGATTTTAATTCATACATTAAACTTTCATTTAGAAAAAAAGCACCATACTATGAATAGTCCTTCTATAGGTCTTTGAATTTATTGATCTTTTTTAATACAGTTTCTCCAAATACTATACAAGTAGTATTACCATTTACTTCTTTCAAGGATCTAAAATCAATAACAATATTACCTCAGTATATCCTCAAGGATAAATAGTTTTGTTGACCTAAATGTTTCCTTTAGTGATTCAAATCATAATCTCTCTTTAACTCAATCTTCAGGAATTACTTTGGCCAAAATCTTCATGACCTTAAGGACAAGCTACTGCTGAGCCTCCTAGTAATGCTCACCAATTAGCTATAAAATTTTGTTAAGATGTAAAATTTCATGATCTTATGTTATTAAACAACTATTTTATTCATTTTTCACTATAAAGAATAGGGCACTTTGGTGTTTACAAATGCTTCTCATAATAGCCTTATGAATTATGTAATGCAAATAATGAGTCCTTCTTTATTAATTTCTTTTAAACTTAGATACTAGAACTTAAATATAAAAGAATAAAATAGCATTGCTATGTGCACAGCAGAATGTAAGAGAAGATTCAAAATATACAGCAATAAATTTCCATTTCAAGAAACGCTACATAATAAATGCTACAAATTGTGTTCAGTGGTGCCCATCTTTTCTTTGCTTCTTTCTAAGTTTTCTTTTGCTCTCTGCTGTGCACTTTTTACTTTGTTCTTTCCCTCCCCTCTTTCTCGCTTTCCCTCCCCCAGAAGGCTACAATTAAGCCTGGAGATACACACACCCCCAAACCCACCCCCCCATACACACATACACACATATATGTATACATATACATACATACACACATAGGCTCATACAAACTTACATAAACACACATATACTTAGATATCTATAATCATATATGTATACGTATATATTCATATGCATCTATGTAAAACTGCAATATACTTGTTTATTCTCTGTTTGTCTTCCTTCATAATTCCATGTCACACCATATTTTTCTAAGTCCACCAATGCATCATTTCCTATACCATAGAAATATTCCAACCTTATACTGTCTAGTTATTTTAGTCTAAAACAATATTGATTGATATGACTGACATATAATGTAATTCCCGTATTTTTCTCTTTTGATTAAATCTATTTTAGCTTTAACTTTGTCTGAGATCATGATTATTACACCTGATTGTTCCATAATACATTCTACTCCTGACCTTTATTTTATGTTTCTGTGTATATCTCATTTCCTATCACTCCTGACTCCTCTACTTTACTTCTACCTGCTACCTTGCCTTCCTAGTATTTAACCTCTCCCATTGTCCTCTCCCCTCACCTTTCCCCTTATCCTCTTGGTTCTTTCTAAATTTAGAAGACTTTTAAAACATTCCAAATTGATATATTATTTCCTCTTTATTTCATTCCTTTTAGACACACTTCTCTACCCCTCTTATCCTACTCCCTCACCCTTGTCTTTCTTTATGCATTTAGAAGACTTTTATTTCCTTGTAAATACACACCCATACCCACATATATATGTCTGTGTATATGTCTGTGTGTATGTATGTATATATTTGTGTTTGTGCATATATGTATATGTGTGTATGTGTATATGTATAAATATACATGTGTATATATATGTATACGTATGTGCATATGTTATATATGTATGTGTGTATATACATATATACATGCATATACATATACACACATAAACCTATGTATATATACACATATATATACATACATATACGTAGACATATTTTATAAATAGATAGATAGACAGACACACACACCCCTGTCTTTAACCCACATCTGATTCTGATGGTATTACGGTTCCCTGTAATAATTCCTCCCTTATCCTCACCCCTATAACCTTAGTCTTTTATTTCTTTTTTTAATGAGTCCCGTTTTATAGATGAGTAAACTGAACTTTCCATAAGATTGCTCCCTCTAAGAATAAAATAACTTCAAACTTATCACATTTAAATTAAATTTTATTACAAGAAAGCCTTTAAATTCACTATTTCTTCTGGCTTTCATAACATCTCTGTGAGGTAGACTGTGGAAAGGATAAGACTGAACCAGAACATGATCTTAAAGATGTTCTATGGTCATGTGCCATTTTTTCAAGAAAGAAAATCAATTAAATTTGTTGTTTTAATAAACCTTGCAGATTTTTACATTTCTAAAATCTTTTAACTTCTAATATTTTCTCTTTGAATTATAATCACTTGTTTTATATGGCTTGATTTTGGGGTAATAAGATCTGTAGATATACATACATATATACTTATGAATCATGCCTTTAATAAAGGATTCATTTTCCCAAGTCTTGCCTTAATTATGTACAATAAGTTTTTAAATCAGGTGACTTTCCATGATACTGAAGTTGTTTGATCTTTGACATTAAAGATAAATACTTTAACTTTTTTTGACATGTGGCATAGTACATGACCTTGTTGCAGTATTTCATTACCATTTTGATGTTTCTACAATTCAGGAGTAATTCTGATTTTTAGTATATGAATACCAGAGTCAATCATTTCATCAATGGGGAAAACACTTCTATGCTAACTAGAAGTAAAATTTACCCTAATATATTTTTGGGGTGTATATATTTTATAGTCTGATAAAGATAGCCATGCCTTATGCTTCTTATATAGCATTGTTTTGTACCAATTTTGTTATAGTCCTGAATGACAAAGTCAACTTTATCAGTTAAAAAAATTATCTTTTTATCATCTCCAATGATCCGTTCTTCCTATTGTTTGCCCATGATAAAATTTCATATTCTTCATATAAACAAATAGCACTCAGATTGTTTTGTTTGATTTTTACTGATTCCCTTGATCCAAAATTTAATGGTAATCCTGGTGCTGTCAGGTTCATCTGAAAATGTTTCCTTATTTTCTGAGGAATAAATGCTGTTTTATGCCATGGTTTATCAGACATTGTGGTTTTTTTTTTGTTATTTTATTCTATTTTTTACACAGTCCTTTGTGTTTTGTTAAAGTTTCAGATCCTATTTCATTTTGTGGGCTTGAATTATCTTTGAAATGCTTGAATTATTCACGAAAAAGTTAAAACAATATCTCAATCATTGCCATATGCTCTATAAAAATGTCAAGGATGTTTAGGCTAGAGAAGAAAACATTTGTGAGAAAATGATAATTTTTCTTGAATTCTTGAGAAGTTATCCTTTACAAGAAGGATCAGACAGGTTTTATTTTTTGTTTTTATTTTTATTTATTTTTGGCTGAATATCCTACAGGTAGTATGAAGTAGAGAAAGAATTTTAACAGAAAACAATGAAAAATTGCATAAATTCTTGTCTTCGGGGACTTCATAAGTATCACAGGGAAGATACGACATATCTCAATTCAATTCAATATATTCTTTCTATAGGTTTCTAGACCTGATAACATCTTTCATTCTCCCCTTCCTAATTTAACCTAGGAAAATCAGGTTAGCTCCCAAGATCCCTTCAGGATTTGTTTCCCTCTGTAGAAAGAGCATGATTCACTATGGGACTCAGTACCATAGAATGACCAATTCAGTAAGATCCTTCTTCAAAGCTGAAAAGGATTGTATATGAAATGTGGAATTTCAGTTTCCTGGAATGAAAAGGGAAAGAGGGAAAGACCTAGCAGGACAATCAATAGAGAACCAAAAAGAAAAAAAAAAATAAAAATGTGAATATAGTCCCATGGAGAGGAATCAAAGTGCCTCACACAAAGACACAGCACTGACCACATTAATCAACTAGAAATGGTTCATAGAAAAGACTTCACTATTCTCATAATAAAAGTAAGAGAACTTCAGAAAAGGCTTTAAGAAAGCAGTTTGAGGTTGGTAGATCTCCTAGAGAGCAGAAGGCAGCCAATTGTGGAAATGTTCATAAAACAAAGAGATAAAAGAAAATATTTGAAAAAAAATTTCACTGCATACTGACCCAAAGTTACCACCTTGGAAGTTTTATTAGAGCATCAATGTTCAAAAAGCTAAATAGAAGGAAAAGAACATTATACTATTGTAAGTCCACAAATAATAACGAAGGTTTTTCAGCAAAGTTACTTATATTTGCACTAAAGTTTAGTCTTTAAACATTACCTTTAATGACACTTTCACAGGAAATGATACATGGGGGGGAAATTTTGAAAAGTAGAAAAATTACTGGAGTATGTTATTTTATTTTTTTAGAGTTTTATGAAAAAGCCTTTTCATTTCTACACCACTGGAATTTCCTTATTTTATTTGTCTCCTCTCAAATCATTTGAACCCTTAAATGTTACTTTCTCCATTAGGTGTGGTAGGATCATTGGTTTAGAGTTAGAAGGGAACTTTAAAGGTTATCTGGTCCAATCCATTAACTTTAGTTTTATTGATGCCTTTTGTTTTGATATCATGGTCATTTCCAGGGAAAATGACTCCTCCCTCTCCAACAAATCGATACACTCAAGAGAAAAAAAAAGATAATGCCCCTTAAAAATCACTGGCTCTATGTTAAAGTAGTTGTTATCTGAGACCATCATTATTTGTTGATTTGTTTTAATTGCTTAGTACCCAGCTTCCATTTAGTGATTTTTAGGAAATATTAATTATCTTTTATTTTTATATGACTTTATTCTTTAATATATAGTTTTCTCAATTCCTATATAGAGTCATCTATTCATTGTAACAAAGAAGAAAGAAGAAAAATGTAGAAATATGAAAAGAAGAAATAACATTAATTAAAACTAACCAAACAGCAAGAAGCAGCTAGGTGGCACAGTATAGAGTCAGGGTGTAGAGTCAGGAAGATCTGAGTTCAAATCCAGCCTTTGATATTTACTAACTCTTTGAAACTTGGTCAGTCACTTAATCTCTGTGTGCCTTTTTTGCCTCAAATCTAAAATGAGAAAAATGACAGCATCTACTCTGCAAAGATTGGGAAGATCAAATGAGAAAAAAATTGAAAGCCTTCAACATTACCAGGTACTATACAAAACTTTAATCCCCCTATCCCCTCCCAACATAACAACCACATCACGCAATATATGTAATGTTCCACATTCATAAGTTTATACCTCTGTAAAGAAATAAGATGCAATCTCCCAAGTTTTCCAAAACTAAGCTTCTCAGTATTCCTAATTGTCCAGCACCTTATATTCCACATTTACTACATATGTTATTTACCTTCCTCTCCTGCAAAATGATGATGTTATATTAGTCTATAAATTCCCTTTAGTTCTAAATCTGAAGTATTGCCATGCTTCCCTGAAATTAATATATTCATTGTTTCTGTGGTACAGTAATATTTCATTATATTCAAGTCAGTTAGTTTGACCAATTTCTGATGAGCACCTATTTGTCTGCAGCATTAGAGTGATTCTTTTTCATTTGCATTGTGTGCATTAATTTTCTTTTTCATCTGCTTATTTAATTCTGCATTTTTTCACTTAAATTTTACTGTGGTTCTCTGAATTCCTCATACCTGTTATTTCTGAGTTTACAAGAATATCTCATTACAGGGGTAGAGCCAAGATGGTGGCTGAAAAGCAGGTACTTGCATGGGCTCCCCCCAAGGTCCCTCCAAAAACCTATAAAAATGGCTCTGAACAAATTCTTGAACTGCAGAACCCACAAAATAACAGAGGGAAGGAGGGCTCCAGCCCAGGATAGCTTGGATGGTCACTGTGTAAGGTCTATTGCATGCACGGAGCTAGGAGCTGAGTGGAGCAGAGCCCAGCATGGGCAGCGGGGACCAACCAGATCAGGAGCTGGGTGGAACAGGCCCTAGCACCCTGAATCAGTGAGCCATGGCAGTTACCAGACTTCCCAACCCACAAACACCAAAGACAACAGAGAAGAACTGCAGAACCTACAAAAGGTGTTTTTTTCTTCTGTATTTTTTTCCGTATTTTTTGGATCTCCTTTAGCAAGTCATTGACTTGTTTTTCATGGTTTTCTCGCATCATTCTCATTTCTCTTCCCAATTTTTCCTCTACTTCTCTAACTTGTTTTTCCAAATCCTTTTTGAGCTCTTCCATGGCCTGAGACCAGTTCATGTCTTTCTTGGAACCTTTTGATGTAGGCTCTTTGAATTTGTTGACTTCTTCTGGCTGTATGTTTTGGTCTACTTTGTCACCAAAGAAAGATTCCAAAGGCTGAGACTGAATCTGAGTCCGTTTTCCCTGCCTGGTCATATTCCCAGCCAACTTACTTGACACTTGAGTTTTTTTATAGGGGCATGACTGTTTGTAGAGTAAAGAGTACTTTGTTCCAAGCTTGAGGGGATGCACTGTTTCTTTCAGAGCTATTTCTATACAGCCAGCTCTGGCACACCAGGACTCCTCCTCCCCCAAGAACCACCAGCCTGACCTGACACAGATCTTAATCAGGCTCTGCACTCCTGCTCAGATCTGCTACTTAATTCCTCCCACCAGGTGGGCCTGGGGCCTGAAGCAACTGCAGCTGTAGTTCTGTAGCTGCACCACTCCCGCTGTCCCCGGGGCGGTGGCCAAGCCACAAACTCCTTTCATTCTGTCTCCTTCAGCTTTTCCCACTACCCTTCTCTATTGTCATTTCCTATTTCCTGTTTCTCCTTCCATGACTTGCTGTATAATGGTTCTACCTTTTTTCTTCTACCATCCACCCAAAGATAAGAGAAGAAATGTAAAAAGGCTCTTGTCAACATGCCTTGATTCCTTATCAGCCATTTCTTGCCAACAGGAGATTATTTGTATTAACCTGCCACATAAAATATTAAAAGAATACAATTGTTTCACTAGAAATATAGATGTGCCTCTTACAACTACCTTCCTTTTGATTTTTTTTTTTCTGTTATAGTAGTTTTTGTCTCATAGGTTCTTTGACATATTGATGGTCTCATTGTCTTCTCAATATATCTCAGACAATGTGAGGTTTATTAAAAGAAAAGCAAACAATAAACACTCATTTCCCATTCATGAAATGCCATGTGAAAACTAATCTTTCATTTTTATGTTTTTCCCCAGTACATGAATGTATTTAGCTTTCTTGTGTTAGGTCATTTTTCAGGTTGAATATTCTTGTTCTCTTGGTGTGCTTTTGAAAGAGTGATAAATGTCTTGCAAAATTATTGCTAAACTCCTACTTGTTTTCTTTGATGCATAGGTGTAGCTTTGCAAGATATGTTGTTTGGGGATCCTAGTCAATCTTTACTTTTATAATACAATTTCTGATTTTTCCTTTGATTCCTTGTAAACATGGAATTACCCTATGATATCCTATATAATACTGTTTGTAATATGAAACATTTTTTTTCCTTTGTCTTCTGCAAAATTTGTTGTTTGATATTGTAGCAATATCTTTGGGTATTCTGTGCTTTGCATTTGCTTCTGATGTTTCTGGACAATTTCCTGATATGTTTTCCTGACATTATATTCAGGATGTTTTCACATTTATAATGGACCTATAATGCGGAGATTATTTATTTGCTTCCTATCTTAAGTTTAATATTCTTATTTTTTAAAACTCCTGTGTATTATTCATATATATATATATATATATATATATATATATATATATATATATATATATAAATTTCCTTTCTGCCTCTGCATTTTTTTATTCTCATTCTCTTGCATTCTTTTTCAGAGAATCTAATTTTATGAACAATCTCTGTCTTTTGTTATATATATTCTAATCTGTTTTCAAATTTCTTGATTTTTTTCCTTATGAGACCTATTTCTTTCTTTGATAATTACCTTAATTCTTGATTTGCACTTCTAAACCGTTCTATAGTTTCTTGGAATTACTTCATTGTAAATTTGGGGAACTTGAAGAATTTGTCCTACCTTCACCTTCCGCAGAGTAACTCTTTTCTTGTGAAATACTTGTCCATTTTGATGGAATTTTTCTTCTAATGTTTGTTCACTTCCCCTTGTTTGTCACATTTTATATATCTTTAAATCTCACTATTGATTTTTCCTTAGTGCCCTTATTATAAACAAGAAATGTGCTTCTTACTGTCAGTCCTTTCCCTTCTGAATATCCTGTATCCTCCCCCTTTCCTGGTTATTCTGTTCCTTTTTTGCCCTTCATATAACCACATTAAGATATGTTACTTTTGAGATCTGAACATGGCTGGTTTTGTTACACTTACAAGGGAACTTGAGAAGTCATTGTAACTGTGGCATTTTCTTTCCTTTTAAGTCTTTCTCTTCTGAGTTCTACCATCTTATAGGTATCACTTCATTTCAGAATCGTGGCATTTTAGATTGGTCAGGGACCTGACAAAGTCCATTCAGTCCTGGTCATATACAAAATAAATCCGCAATAAAATTACCATACATGTGGATATCCAGAATTTGCTTACGACCCACAAGGAGAATATTTGTACAGCTCTAATTATTAGAAAGTTTTCCTCAATATTATTCCTAAATTTATCTTTGCAACTTCTGTTTATTGCTCTTGGTTGTACCCTCTGGAGATAAATAGAAGAAGTCTACTTCACATAAGGCTTTCAAATATTTGAAGACAGCTCTATTGTTTCCGTGAGGCTTCTTTTATCCAGGCTAATTGTTCCCACTTTATCCAAATAATCTTCATGTAACCTGACCTGAAGGTCCTTCACCATTCTCAATGTGGATATTCTTCAGCTTGTTAATTTAGTTTTTAAACCATGGTGCCCAGAATGGAACATAATAGTATAATTGAGATCTGATCAGGGCAAAGTATGAGATAAGACTATCACTTCCTTTCTGCTGGGTACTCTACCCCTCTTAATGATGCCCAAATTTGCATTGAATTTTCTGACCATCATTTTTGACTGTCAGTGACAGCAGAGCTAACTGATAACCTTGCGTTCCACCAAAATCCACAAATATGTTTTTAATAATAAATGCTATATTTGTTCATATCTTCCCATCTTATGCTTGTGAAAATGATTTTTATACCAAGTAAAAACATTTACATTTTTTCTATTGAATTACATATCATTAAATTCAGCTCAGTGTTTTAAACTGTGAAAATCTTTTTGTCATCCAGTGTGTTAGTGGTATCTGAAAGCTCTCTGTGATTTGCAGATTTGATGAACATAGTAAGTTGACATTAATATATTAAAAACTATAATGGGTAACTGATGGCACTTTCCATCCTCTGCGATGCATTCTCCCATAGAGAAGCTGGAAAGTGGCCAGGCTGACTTATGTATGTACTATCCTCTATCTCCTGCTATGCTGTTTTCTGCCTAATCTATAGCTTTACAGGGAAGAGGTGAAATGAATCAGAGTCTCCTATCTAAGCTTGTGCCTTCTATCCTATCCTGCATTTATGTTCACCCTCCTCTTGGAAGATGAGTGGCACCTTCTATTTAATTATAACCAAACCCACACCTGGTCATATCCTGCAGATCCCAGTAATGCAGATGCCATTAACCATTCTCTACTACATGATGCCTTATTCTCAACCACCTTAATGCTCTCACCCCAAATTTCTAACCAAATACTACTAATCCCTTCCACTGTGTCCTCTGGAAAGCCCATTCCATAGGCAACAAACTTCCCTCTGTCCTAAATATTTTATTTTACCAATCTTTTCATCTTTTATCAATCCTTGAAATGGTCAACCATGATGATACAGCCTCCCTAGATATTCTTTCTAATCTTGGTGACATTTTCTCTCACTCTCATTAGTTTATTGAGTGTGGCAAGAGAGTTGGAATGCTCCTTGTTCCCCATTGCCACAAGTTCTCTCCCTACAATCATTACTTATAAACTGTCCTGTTGTGAGGTTCATGCTATACATATCTACTACCTAATCAAAATTTTGATAGCTTTTCTCTATAAATCTACGGGTCATTCCTCTTCTTTCTTCAATGAATTCAGTACCAGGTTCATAATTTTTCTCTCTTCCCTGACTCCTGTCTTCATACTAGGGGACATTAACATACATATTGCCTCTCCTTCAAAACTCAGTTCTTCAGTCTCCTTCCTCCACACAACCTCTGGTATTCACAAAAATAGTCATCTTGTCATCACTCACTAATGCATGCTCAAGCATTCCCAAACACACTTATCTTACTATATTCTATTGGTTTTCTACTTCTCCCTCTGTCTTCCCTTATCAAATCCTACCATGGCCTCCTATCTCATGAACCTTTTCTGTCCCAGATCACCAACACTGTACTAGTCACTTTCTCCTATTTTCCCCATTTTGACCAACAATGAACCAATTCAATTCTATAATTAAGTATAATTATTTATATACATATGTCCATTTCAACTCTATAATTCTCTCAAGTTCCCAATTCTCATCATATAAACAATTTTGCTCTGCAGGACTTTAGACTTGGATCACCTTCACCATATATATTTCTGTTTCTTCAATAACTACTATGGAACTAAAGTGAAGAAAACCACACAACTATTCTGACTGGAGCGACCTCAAATTTATGTTAAACAACTTCAACTGGGCTATCCATACTGCTAGGCAATCTTTCTACACCTCCTTTATCATCTCACTTTCTCATTCCTCAGAGCAATGCTTCCAAACATTTTCATCCCTCCATGAACTTCCCAAGATCCGCCCTCCTCCATCCTCTCAACTGAGAAACTTGCCTCATTATTTACCAAAACAAAATTGAGGTCATTCCCTCTTGCCTCCTCATCCTCATCTCCTACTACTCAGGTGACTCTAACACTACTTCCTCCTTCATCACTGTGCATATAAGTGGATCCTTAATCATTACCAATACAACCTACTATATAAATTATTCTATTCCATCCTGGTTCCTCCAACAAATCACCCTGTTTCATCCTAACCCTTATCTTCAATGTCTCATTGTATACTAGCTCCATCTCTACTGTATACAAATATGCACATATGTCTCCCCCATCCTAAAAAAAAAATTCACTTGATCCATCTATTACAACAAACTATTGTCCAATATCTCTTCTGCTCATCAGGAAGACTGTCTATGATAGGTTCTTTCACTTTCTTTTTTCACACTCTCTTCTTCACCCATTACAATCTGGCATCCAGTCTCATCATTCAACCAAGGGTGCTGTCTCCGAAGGTACCAATGATCTTTTAATTGAGAATTTCAGTTATGATCTTTTCTCAGTCCTCATTCCTTTTGACTTCTGCACCATTTTACACTATTGATCACTTTCTTCTCCTTGATACAGTCTTCTCTTTAGGTCTTCAATACCTTTCCTCATTCTTCTCCTACCTATTTGACCACTCCTCCAACTCTTTTTTGCTGGATCATCCTTCCGGCCATATCTGCTAAATATGGGTGTCCCTTATACTAAGCTCTCTTTTCTTCTCCCTTTATACTACTTCACTTGGTGATCTCATCAGCTACCATGGATTTATGATCATACCTATGCTGATGAATTTAAAATAGGCATATACTTCCCTAACCTGTCTGTTGACATATATCTCATATATCATATGTCTCATATATCCAGCTTCCTTTCAACATCTCAAACTGGATGTCAAGTAGACATCTTAAACTCAGCCTATCTGAAAATGAACTAGTTGTATTTCCCCCTACATACTCATCTAAACTTCCCTATTACTGTCAAGGGTAATATCACCTCTCATTCCTTTAAGCTCTCAACCTAAGTATCATCCTTGAATCTTTACTGTCCCAACCCTTCCACCCCCATATCCAATCCCTTTCCAAGGCCTGCCAGTTTCACCTTTGTAAAGGTGTTGTAATCACCTTTGATTATTTCTTTTTTTTTTTTACCTCTGATATTGCCACCCCACTGATACACAAGCTCAACACCTCATGCCTGAAATACTGAAATAGTCTGCTAGTCGTATTGGCTATCTCAAGACTCTCTGTACTTGAATCCAACCTCAACTTATACATCAGGTGATTTTCCAAAACCACAGGTCCGACCATGTCACTCTGCACTCCCCAACTCATTAATCTTTAATACATTTTTCCCCATTGTATCATGATGACTCTTTCTAGGTTTCTCTCATACATTTATCTTTAAAAAGTTTTTCAGGTCATACAATTATATTTTTTAATTAAAATTGATTGTGGTTTGAGAATATTTTAAAATATTGGTGACACTTCTTTAGATAACTATAGATATGTTGGTATTAAATTCACAGTTAAGAATTACCTTCATTGTCAAACTTACTTATTGTTTGTATTTTAATTTTATCTGAAGACAGGCTAATTATAGAGCAATGTTAACATGCTACTCATCCATTATAAAATGTAAAGAAAGATCTGTATTATTTTTCTTCTTTAATTATAGGGGTGTAACAAGAAGGTTAGGAACTATTTATAATTAAGGTCACGTACTGAGACTGTGGTTGATTTTGCCTTCTCTAACATACCCAATATGAAATGTGATTTTTACCTAAGTTAACATTTATCTTCATGATATTTATTTTATTGTGGGAGGTTGAATTCTTTTTTTACTCTTTACATGAGATAACACCTAAAATACAAGCACCATCATAAAATAAATAGTAAGTTTTATTGACTTCATAGCATTTTATATTTTGAAGAATATTAATTTATGGAAATATGAACGAGTGACTTATGTATATAAGTCATATGATGGACTTTAAATATTGTTTCAAAGAGGATGTATGGGGGAGAGTGGTGCACAGGATGAAACTAGATGAGCAAAAGAAAATGTGCCCAGGTTTTTTTTCTTTTTTTCTTACCGAAATTAACTTTTACAAGAGGGAACTTTTCTTCACTTAAACAAGTACTATCAGGTCTAAATGTTTCTTGATTATGAGAAATTCATTCATTAAATATGTATTCATTTATTCATCTTTTCAACATTTATTGAGAATCTACTGTGTGCAAAATGTTGTGTCTATGCACTCTTCTATGTACGTAAATTTTATAATTTTTAAATTTTTAATACAACACATTTGAATCTAACAGAATTCCCTTTCACATTATTAGACAATGTGAGGTGCTCTGTAAATTTAGAAAGGACCATTTTAATATTCGTTTTTTCAGCTAACTAAAATACAATTCCCTAGAGTTTCACTAAATGTTTCCTTTCTTCTAAACGTCTGTCATTGTCTATACCCATTAAAATAACCCTGTATTCATGTATTCCCTGCTGGTTCATAGTCTGACTTTATAAGTGAATGGACTGATACAGATATTTCAATCATCTCAGTACTTCTGGAACCTAAATGAGGTAAAATAGTATCTTTTTTTGCTTCATTTCAGATTCAGTACATTTCAATGCAAAATCTTGGTCTGGGGTAAAAGCTTTGGGTGAAAACATTTAGTCTCTTGAATAAATTTATTATTTTGTCTACCATGGTATTCATTTAAAGTATCCAAGAGATGTTGCATAAACTGGAGTATACTATTAGAATATCAGTTGGTTTTGCTTAAATGTTTCCTTTTTCTTTCTTATAAAGGACTTCAGTTTTTTTTCTTTTTAATCCAAGAAAGTGGGGGAATTGAGGAGAATATTAAAATTATAGTAGAGTTAGAAGTAACCTAGCACTCAGATCTTTTCTCAGAAATATAAATATATACATGCCTTCCCCCCGCCTCCGTTCAGCTAAATCAGTTAAATGTTAAGAGGAGGAAAATTGATTAAAAAATCATTCCAAGTTAACTCTTATGGAAAAAAAAAAACAACTGAAGACCAATTCACCAACCTGTTGTTATTTGCCTCCCTCCTTCCAGTTTTCCACTCTAATGAAACTCTTGTCTTCATTACAACAATGTGTTCTTTTATCCTTAAAGCTCCTGCAGTATTATGCAATAGCTTTTTAAATGTTCACTTCAGAAATGATCCTGAGTGACCGTATTTCAAGCATTAGTATAGAACCAAAAAACAGAGCAATCTGAGAATTCAAAGATATAAAACATGGTTACTATGTAAAACCCAAGAGACAACACTGTGGAAGAAGCAGGGAGTCCAGGAAGTCAATAGGAGTTGCAGATATATTGCATTGCATAAGTTGTTAAAAAGGCAACCACCAGGAGTGAAACAAAGGTATGAAAGACCAATTGCAAAACCTTCTTATAGAACCTCCTCATCACCCAAAGTACCAGAATATCTTCCCAAAACCCTATCTCAATGAGCCAACAGATCTCAAACTAAGCATAGATTTTATTTGCAAAGAGGAATCGTCTTTATGCTAAAAAATACAAAACATGATTGAAAGCTACTAAAAGATACCCACGATAAGTAATGTGGTACTAAGAGATGATTGCCTATAACTATAGCCCTTGAATCCTGAAGAGCAACAAAACAAGAAGAACAAAACAAACTAACAAATATAAAACAAATAAACAAAGAAAAAGCTTTGTAGATGTAATTGTGCCTTTGCTAGATTTTTAGTGATAATAGAAAGCTCCACAATCTTGCCAAGGCCCATGATGGTTATTCTTTGTTTACTCATGTTCAGTGAATAGGCCTGAGAGGTCAATGACTTGTACCATAAGATTACATCTGATGTCATCAATATGAAGGATGTCACTGTCAAAGCAGTGTTGATTATAAGGCCAGATGAACAAATTACTTTTTACTTGGGCTCAAGTACCTTCATTGGCCTCACTGTAGCTGAATATTTCAGAGACTAAGAGGGTCAAAATGTATTGTTTTGATAGTGATAACATTTTTAAATTCACTCAAGCTGGTTTAGAGGTATCTTCTTTACAAGGCAGAATCCCTTCTGTTGTTTGTTAGGGCACCTTGGCCACTAATATGGGCACCATGCCAGTAAAAATTACCACAACTGATGACTTAACTGACCCCACTATTACCACTATCTTTACCCACTTGAATGCTACCACTGTGCTGTTGCAGGACATTGCTTAATTGGGCATTTACCTGCAGTGGATCCTATGGACTCTACCTCTTGGATCATGGACCTTAGCATTGTTGGCAGAGATCACTATGATGTTGCCTGTGATGTGCAAAAGATTTTGCAGGACTACTGTTTCTACAGGATATCATGGCTATTTTGGTATAGATAAATTGGCTGAAGTAGGAAAGTATATCATTAAGGCAAAATTCATAACTTCAAAGATAACCATGAATATGCATGAATGGTCCAGAATCACAGGATATAAGGAATTCTCTAAATAGAAGGCAGAGGAGTTAAAGCATTTACTGAAACTCAAAAGTAGCAGACCCACAGACCAGTGTCCCCAATTCAACATCCTGGCAAAAAACTTTCCAAAACCAGTATGCCCATCTCACAGTAGTGACCAGGAGGCCACAGAAAAACATTAGGGCAGCAAGCTAAGCCATATTGGTGCTCCCCCCACCCAATACCAGGGCCCCCCAGCAAGAAGAACACCCACTGGGCTCAAGTCCCTGCTCAGCACTTTTTGGTCTCCATGGGGATCAGGCCTGCTTTTATGTAGCACCTGCTGCTGTCACCACCATTTCTGCCACAATCTTCAAGCTGTGTTCCAGCTAGCTGACTGCTTCCTCTCTCCTTCAGCTCTTTTTTTTTATTTGTTAAGTATTTAATATTAAACTCTTTTTTTCCCTTTTTTTTATTTATTTAATATATTTAGTTTTCACCATCGAATTTCACATGAGTTTGAATTACAAATTTTCTCCCCATTTCTACCCTCCAGCCCACTCCAAGACGGCATGTATTCTGGCTGCCCTGTTCCCCAGTCAGCCCTCCCTTCTGTCACCCCACTCCCCTCCCATCCCCTTTTCCCTTACTTTCTTGTAGGGCATGATAAATTTCTACGCCCCATTGCCTGTGTATATTATTTCCTAGTTGCATGAAAAAATCTCTTTTTGTTTTGAACAAGTTTTTAAAACTTTGAATGTCAAATTCTCTACCCTGTTCCCTTCCCACCCACCCTCCCTAGGAAGGCAAGCAATTCAACACAGGCCACATGCGTATGATTATGTAAAACCCTTCCATAATACTCATGTTGTGAAAGACTAACTGTATCTTGCTCCTTCCTAACCTATGCCTGTTTATTGAATTTTGTTCCCTGACACTGTCCCTTTTCGAAAGTGTTTGTTTTTGATTACCTCCTCACCCTATCTACCCTCCCTTCTATCATCCCCACTTGTTTATCTTCTTCCTCCTTCTTTCCTGTGGGGCAAAATACCCAATTGAGTGTGTATGGTATTTCCTCCTCAGGCCAAATGATTCCTGGGGATTCTCATCATTATCCCAGCAGAGGTTTTTCTTATCTCTTTCCTATTCAACCTAAAATTATCTATACAATGTAAATCATATCCTGCCGAACCAGGTGTTCCTGGGCACGGTGGTGGGACATCTTCCTGCACAGTCCAAAATTCAATGTTTTGGATCTCACGTATTTACTGTTTTGTAATCTGCAGATTTGGGGTCATCATTCTGGCTAGAGGTGTACTCCCTCCTAAGGGCCTATTATTCAAATTACGTAAGGCAATAGACAAATTATCCTTCCAATGTCGATATGAATTAGCAGAGCTTAATTTTCTTAGCTGTTCTTTCAACAATCCATTCATTCTTTCAATTAGAACAGATGCTTATGAATGATATGGAATATGACATATCCCCTTCATATTATTCAATGCGCAATACCTTTTCATTTCATTTCCATTGAAATGGGACCCATTGTCACTTTGAATCTGCATCAGGTTTCCATAGTATAAACTTATAATACCTCGGGTTTTACGGGTGTTTTTCTGAGTTGCATCCTTATAAAGACAAGCCACTAGTTCACCTGAATAGGGGTCAACACATGTACATATATATTTGCATCCCTTATCAAGTTTGGGCTGGAACTTTTCCCCTTGCTGTTTCTCCAATTACTGTCCTAGGAACAGTTTGTTCTTTTTCCAATTGGCGTACACAACTCCTCTGTTATTAGTTTTAACAATACATGAGAGATCCTAATACCTTGATCCTGTGCCCATCAATGGGTGGCCTGGACCCCTAAATGGCCGGCAGTCTGGTGGATGAATTTTGCTAAGGCTGGGTTATCAGTTGAAGATGGAGCATGGACAACACATTCAGTAGCAATCTTTGCTAATCAATCCACGTGTGCATTGTATTCACGTTCTGGTGTGGTCAGGGTCATGTGAGCACCAACATGAAAAACTGACAAACTCCTAACCAGAGACACATCCCATATATCCTGCCATAACTCTTGACCCCAAACTTGTTTGCCATGAATCTCCCAATTCTGACTCCTCCACCTAGGCATCCACATAGCTAACCCATTAGCTACTGCCCCTAAGTCAGTAAATATATGACACTGTCCTCCTTTCTCTGTTTTGATGGCTTGATGCACTGCTATCAATTCAGCATATTGACTACTTCAACCTATCCCAGAACTTTCCAGTGTTTGCCTAGTACAGGGGTTATAGGCTATTGCTTTTCAATGTCTCTTGTGTCCCAAATATTTTGTTGTCCCATCAGTAAACTAAGCATGTTTCTTCTGTTCCTCGGTTAGTCCATCATATCCATTATTCCATTTCACCAAGGATTGTACCAACTGTTGCTTACATTCAGGGGGTTTTTCATTCCCCTCATTGTCAATGTTCACCACAGATTCACGTAGAGCAGAAACTCCACTTTTGCCTGCTCTCGACCTATTCTGTATATACCACTTCCATTTGATTATGCTCACTTCTTGTGCATGTCCAATTCTGGGGAAGCTTATGGACTCATTACCCAAGTCACAATCAGAATTCCAGGCCTTAACAAGACTTCATGACCCAGAGTCAGGTGCTCAGTTTCTACCAAAGTCCAATATGCAGCTAACAGCTGTTTCTCAAAAGGTGTATGTTGCATTCCAGATGAAGGTAGCTTCCTTGACCAAAATTCTAAAGGTACATTTTGGCTTTGTTGTTTTTGCCACAAACTCCAATTTGCGTAGTCATCTTGCACAGTCATTTGTATTTCTACTGGCCCATTTTGCATAGGCCACAAATCCAGGGCTAATTGTATAGCATCCTTTGCTTCCTCAAAAGCCCTGCTTTGTTCAAGTCCCCAATCAAATTCATATTTATTCTTAGTCACTTTATACAAGGGTTTCAGAATCTGTCCCAAGTGTGGGATGTGGTGTCTCCAATAGCCAAATAGCCCTATGAATTTTTGGGCCTCTTTCTTATTAGTAGGGGTAGGAAAATCCTGGATTTTTTGTCGAGCTTGTGGGAGAATTTCTCTCAGTCCTTTATTCCGCTGTATCCCCCCAAAATTTTACAGTGTGAGCTAGCCCTTGAACATTTCTGGGGATAATTCCCCGTCCTTTGCTTTTCATATGGTCAATTAATAGTGTCAAACTCTTCTCCACTTCTTTTATATTTTCTCCCTGTATCATGATGTCATCTATGTAGAGGGAAAGCTGTACACCAGGTAACTTTAATTCATCTAAATGCTCAGCTACAATCCTGTGGGAAATAGTTGGGCTATGAAGATATCCTTGTGGCAGGTATGTAAATGTATACTGTGGGCCTTGCCAATTAAAAGAAAACTGGTCCCATTGCTTGGGGTCTAGGGATTGTAAAGAAGGCATTGGCCAAATTAATAACTGAATACCAAGTCCCTTCATGTTTCTGTCTTCTCTCTATTAAAGTAACAGTGTCTGGAACAGCAGCATACAGGGGAGGAGTTACTTTGTTCAGTTGTCTATAATCTACTGTAATCCTCCACATTCCATCTGACTTTCGAACTGGCCAGACAGGGTTGTTCCATTGAGTAGTTGTAGGGACTAACACTCCCACTTCAACACATTCCCATGTGCCCACCTGGCACATGATATTGCTTCAAAGTAATTACTTCAGAAGATCCAGGCAAAGTGATTAGATCCATCATTATTTTCCCCACTAAGACTGCATTAATGCCTATTTTCCTCACAGCAAATTGGTATTTCCCTTCATGTAAATTCGAGTTCATACCATTCAATACATCTATTCCAATGATGTATTCAGGAATAGGCACAATAACCACACTATATTCTTTCTTGGGCAACTGTGAAATTTTCATAATTAATTTAACTTGTCTGGCTGATATTTCAGCCCCTCCTAATCCTGTGATGGTAATAGGAGTTCCATAGCTTAACTTGTCTGGATTTCCATATGTAAAGGTGACCTCTGCTCCAGTATCTATTAATGCCCTTAATTGACCAATTTTTCCAATATATGGTGAAGTTAATGTGGGGTCTGCAATCCAGCCTGTGTATTTCCTTAATTTGGACTGGGACTTGGCCTGTCTCCTAGTATTCCCTAACATGTGACTCACTTGGGTGTGAGGGTTCAGGGAACAGTTCTTATTTCCCTATTTTGTCTGTTATCAACAATATATCTCAGTACATTCTGTTCAATTCATTGCTTGGAATGCCATCTATCATTTCAAAGTCTACCCCTGCTCTCAATAGAGCAGTGAACATTTCTTTTCTGGTCACTCTATTTTGGGGCCAAATTTGCTGGCTATTCACTGTCCTCTCTCAAGGAGATCTATCCCTTCCCCAGTCTCCTAAGTCACTTAACTGTAAAATCATATCTATCACGACCAAAAGATGGCCCCCTATTTCCACAAGTAACACAGTAAAAAATTAGGTGTTTATAAGCAGGAAGAGCTGTCCTGACTATTAAATTCCTATGAGGGACTCCCAAGGGATCATCGTAATATCTGTGTTCAGTTCCTGTTATAATAGCAGTCTTCATTACCTCCTCCTTTAGTTTTATGACACAATCTCCAAGTGAATACCAAGGTTTATTCTCAGTGGGCCACATAGAATCAGTAACATATTTCTTATTACATCCCTCAGCAGCTAACGCCAACAGATTAGTCTTGCTATCACCATCTCTTTGCTGATGATGTTCCCTAAATGCTTGCTGAATTAGAGGATCGTGGCTGATAGCTATGAATCTCATACAATCCACCCTATATACTGATATTCCACTGTCCTCTTGATCATTGAGTCTTACCATCCAAGGTATTAACGGTTCTCCCATTTTTTGGGTGAATCTACTCAAAATGTCTGTGATCTCTTGCTGTGAAAAATCTTCCTGAATTTCCCTCATAACTGAATTGTCACCTTGGGTTTCTGTCCTCCTTCTTTGTGTGGGATGAACATCTGTCCGAGTATTTGACCATCTCTCATTTTCTATACGAGGGACCTCCTGAACCCTAGTAGTGTTTTGTGCTTCAGCCCCTGACATTGTCTCATTTTCTCTCCACTCCTTTCCCCTGCCACCATGGCAAGGACAAAGCAAGCAGTCAGGCTCGACCTGGGCTGGTTTGAAATGTGTTCTTGGCTTAATTTGGCCTCCTGTTGCTTCTAGCCACACTAACAGAAAAATTCTCATTTGAGTCAGTAGACTCCTTAGCAACAGTTTGTTCTCCTGCCATCTGCCCTTCTTGCTGTGGCATAGGAGTGCTCCCATTTCTTTCACTTAACTCAATCTTTCATATACTAGCTGGTAGGTTGATAACACTATCCAGTTTTGCCAAGATAGTGATGCTACTGACTGAATTCTAACCTCTTGTAAACATCTTTCCAAATCCCTGGGATTTTCTCTCTGTAGCCATGGTTCCCAGTTATTACAGAGTCCGGCTCATTTAGCTGATTCCTTTGCTAGGGAAGAATAAAATGGATCCTCCCACCCTAGGACATTCATCTCTTCCTCTGAAGTTCTTCTACTTCTAAATAAAGACCTTATACCTAGCAATCCCATCCACCTCATAGCCAGATATATCATTAAGGCAGAATTCATGACTTCAGAGATAACCAAGAATTTGCCTACATGGTCCAGAGTCGCACGATATAAAGAATTCTCTAAGTAGAAGGCAGAGGAGTTAAAGCATTTATTGAAACTCAAAAGTAGCTGAACCATGGACCCGTGTCCCCAGTTTGACATCCTGATAAGAATCTTTGAAAACCAGTATGCCCATCTCACGATAGTGACCAGGAGGCCACAGAAAAACATTATGGGAGCAAGCCAAGCCATACTGGTGCTTCCCCGCCCCACCCCAATGCCAGGGCCCTCCAGGAAGAAGATCACCCACTGGCCTCAAGCCCTTGCTCAGCAATCTCTGGTCTTCACGAGGGTCAGTCCTGCCTTTTTGTAGTGCTGGCTATCACAGCCACTTCCACTGCAATCTCCAAGCTGTGTTCCAGCTAGCTGACTGCTTCTCTTCTTCAGCTCTTAACTGGTCTCACCAACTGCCTCACTAACTGTCTCTTAGCTCTGCTTCAACAATTCAGCAAGCTCCACCCACCACAGGCTTCATGTCATCAGGTGGACTCAGGTGCCTACCTTGGCTCCAATCCTAGCCACTTCCTCCAGGACCCTGAAAGCCCCGCCCCTGAAGCCCACTCAAATGGGTGGGGAAGATCTTCCCATTCACTAATTGCCTTTGCAGAAAGTTAATAGTGTCTTGTGCCCAGTAAATCCAGTGGTTCTTTCAAACAGTTGTTCCAGGTTGCTGCAGTATTCACAACAAGTATGAAGTAGTTGGTATCCCTGAAAGAAACCATTAATGGATACAAATAGTTTTTGGCAGGTCAATATAACCATTTCACAGAACAGGCCTTTAATATGGTAGGACCCACTGAAGAAGCTATGTCAAAGCCAAAAACTGGCTGAAGAGCACTCACTATCATCTGCCAGACCACCTTACTCTCCAATTACAGCTGCCTGAGAAAGCTACACAAGAAATTTCATTGTGAAATGTGGCTACTTAATGGAGAATATTTAAACTTCTAATCAATGTATATACATATATATATATATATATATATATATATATATATATATATATATGCCAGTGTATGTGTGTGTGTGTGTGTGTGTGTGTGTTTGTGTATCTCATGTCCCAAAGCAAAAACCAAAAAACAAACTATATAATACCACAAAACACAATAATACTGAACAATTTATTGAAATATTATTTTCACAAAATATCTCTTTGTGTTCTCTGTTGACAAGAGATGATTAGAACTGACAAACTGACAAGCATTCCAACCCCATGGAACTTCATGATATAATTTTAAAAGATGCTTGATCCAGATTTTGAGATATGCAAGAACAAATGTTAAAATATTAAAATTCCAGGGGGCGGAGCCAAGATGGCGGCTGGTAAGAAGGGACTAGAGTGAGCTCCATACCGAGTCCCTCCAACAACCAATAAAAAATGGCTCTGAACCAATTCTAGAACGGCAGAACCCACAGAACAGCAGAGGGAAGCAGGGCTCCAGCCCAGGACAGCCTGGATGGTCTCTGGGTGAGGTCTATTCCACACGGAGCTGGGAGCTGGGAGCTGGGAGCTGGGAACGGAGTGGAAGAGAAACCAGCCTGAGCAGCGTGGAACAACCAAACTTGGAGTCAGGCGGATGGGGCTCCTAGCGCCCTGAATATGTGAGCTGCGGCAGTTACCAGACCCCCTCAACCCACAAACACCAAAGACTGTGGAGAAGGTTAGTGGGAAAAGCTGCGGGAGCGGAAGGAGTTCGCGGTTTGGCTTCCAGCCCCGGGGGCAGCGAAGGTGGGGCAGCTACAGTTGCTGCTGCTTCTGGCCCAAGGCCCACCTGGTGGGAGGAATTAAGTGGCAGATCAGAGCAGGAGTGCAACAGCCTGCTGAAGATCTAAGCCCAGCCTGGGCTGGGGGTTCTTGGGGAAGGAGTAGTGCGGGTCTGACAGAGCTGGCACCTCCCCCCCAAACGTGGAACATAGAACTCGTTAGTCTACAAGCAGTCATACACCACTGAAAAACTCAAGGGTCAAGTTAATTGGTTGGGAACGTGGCCAGGCAGCGAAAACACACCCAGATTTAGTCTCAGACTTTGTATTCTTTCTTTGGTGACAAAGAAGACCAAAACATACAGCCTAAAGAAGACAACAAAGTCATAGAGCCTACAACAAAAGCCTCCAAGAAAAAACATGAACTGGCCCCAGGCCATAGAAGAACTCAAAAAGGATTTGGAAAAGCAAGTTAGAGAAGTAGAGGAAAAATTGGGAAGAGAAATGAGAAGGATGCGAGAAAACCATGAAAAACAAGTCAATGACTTGCTAAAGGAGGCCCAAAAAACTACTGAAAAATACACTGAAGAAAACAACACCTTAAAAAACAGACTAACTCAAATGGCAAAAGAGCTCCAAAAAGCCAATGAGGAGAAGAATGCCTTGAAAGGCAGAATTAGCCAAATGGAAAAGGAGGTCCAAAAGACCACTGAAGAAAATACTACTTTAAAAATTAGATTGGAGCAAGTGGAAGCTAGTGACTTGATGAGAAATCAGGATATTATAAAACAGAACCAAAGGAATGAAAAAATGGAAGACAATGTGAACTATCTCCTTGGAAAAACCACTGACCTGGAAAATAGATCCAGGAGAGATAATTTAAAAATTATTGGACTACCTGAAAACCATGAACAAAAAAAGAGTCTAGATACCATCTTTCAAGAAATTATCAAGGAGAACTGCCCTGATATTCTAGACCCACAGGGCAAAATAGAAATTGAAAGAATCCATCGATCACCTCCTCAAATAGATCCCAAAAAGAAATCTCCTAGGAATAATGTGGCCAAATTCCAGAGCTCCCATATCAAGGAGAAAATACTGCAAGCAGCCAGAAAGAAACAATTTCAGTATTGTGGAAACCCAATCAGAATAACCCCAGATCTGGCAGCTTCTACATTAAGAGATCAAAGGGCTTGGAATGCGATATTCCGGAGGTCAATGGAGCTAGGATTAAAACCTAGAATCACCTACCCAGCAAAACTGAGTATCATGTTCCAAGGCAAAATATGGATTTTCAATAAAATAGAGGACTTTCAAGCTTTCTCAGTGAAAAGACCAGAACTGAATAGAAAATTTGACTTTCAAACACAAGAATCAAGAGAAGCATGAAAAGGTAATCAAGAAATGGAAATTGCAAGGGACTTATTAAAGTTGAACTGTTTTGTTTACATTCCTACATGGAAAGATGATGTGTATGATTCATGAGACCTCAGTAAAGGTGGCAAGAGGAAGCAGTTCTGTGGGAGGAGGGGAGTGGGCAGGTGAGAGGGGAATGAGTGAACCTTGCTCTCATCAGATTTGGCCTGAGGGGGAATACCATACATACTCAGTTGGGTATCTTTCCCCACAGGAAAGAAGAGGGAGGAAGATAAAAAAAAATAAAAGGGTGGGGGGGATGATGGAGGGGAGGGCAGATGGGGGTGGAGGTAATCAAAACAAACACTTTGGAAAGGGGACAGGGTTCAGGGAGAAAATTCAATAAAGTGGGATGGGTTGGAAGGAGCAAAATGTAGTTAGCCTTTCACAACATGAGTATTGTGGAAGGGTTATACATAATGATACATGTGTGGCCTAGGTTGAATTGCTTGACTTCTTAGGGAGGGTGGGTGGGAGGGGAAGTGGGGAGAAAATTTGGAACTCAACGTTTTAAAATCAGATGTTTAAAAAAAATAGTTTTGGCATGCAACTAAAAAATAAGATACACAGGCAATGGGGCATAGAAATTTATCTTGCCCTACAAGAAAGGAAGGGAAAAGGGGATGAGAGGAGAGGGGGGTGATAGAGGGGAGAGCTGACTGGGGATCAGGGCAACCAGAATATATGCCATCTTGGATTGGGGGGGAGGGTAGAAATGGGGAGAAAATTTGTAATTCAAACTGTTGTGAAAATCAGTGCTGAAAACCAAATATGTTAAATAAATAAATTTAAATTAAAAAAAAATTCCAGTGATAACAGAGGTGGAAATTTTTAGACTTTTCATGTTTTCTTAAGCAAAATTATTGACAAAGGTATCAAAATAGTAATGGTTTAAAATATTTAATACTTTATTATCCCCTAATTACATGTAAAAATTATTTTTAACATTTGTTTTTAAAAGTTTTTGAGTTCTAGATAATGAAGTAATTTCTTCAATGTATCATGATTTTCAACTGTGATAATGTTAGCTATTCTAATCAATACGATGATCCAAGGCAATTTCAAAGGATTCATGATGAAAAAATGGTACCCATATCCAGAGGGCGAAATGATGAACTCTGGGTGCAGATTAAACCATACTTTTCTTTAAACCTATATTCCTTTCTTCTTTCTTGCAACATGACTAATATTGAAATATGTTTTGCATAACTTCACTTGTATAATGAGTATCATATTGCTTACCATCTCAATGGATAGGGGAAGGGATGGAGGGCATTCAGAATTTTTTTAAAGTTTAATATAAAATGTATTAAAATGTAATCTGTAGAATAATTGGAAGTCAAAGGTGTCATAGAAACGTATGATCAAAATATTTTTAAAAGATAAACTGGATACATGGTGACACCAGTGAATAACTACTGATTACAACTTGTTTTCCACTGGTATCACTTTTACATCAAAATTGAATAAGGAAAACTCCTAAAATATTGAGTGGATACCCTAGGGAAAACTCTTTGGAGGATATGGACAAGAGTCAGAAAGACTGAGAGGGCATGGATGTGATATGACATAGGGTTGAAGGGAATGCTTACACTAATTAAATCATAAATCCATTTGAATATTCAGTTGGCATTTATTGTGTTATGTGATTTCTGAAAAACTGAACGTTAATATGTTCAAATCTAAGATCAGTAGCGAGCATTTAAATGGAGTCATGTGGAACCTGTCTTTATATAACTTGACTAAATACTTATTAAGCACATCACACAGATCTGGGAACAGAAATAAATGCTTCTAAATTTTCTGCTTTATTAATCACTTAAATGAATTCGGGATTTTAATATCTTGTGTGTTGCTATTTGGTAACAACTCTAAAATGGTACTTTAATCATTTTCTTCACTTTTTTCTCTTCTTCATACCCTATCAATTGCCAAGTTTATTGATTTTTTTTCATACAAGGTCATTTGTTTTCAATTCTTACTAAAATTATGTTAGTCTCAACCATAACCACATCATAGCTAGGTAATTGCCATACCTTTTGAAATCATCGTTATATCTTATCATTCACTATTATGAACCATTTTAAAATGTGGTTACATTAATCCTTGATTTTATAGTGCTGATTCCAAACATATACATTTTTCCTCCCTATTACAAGAAAAAAAATTCTTTAATGTAGCATTTGGAAATCTGTAATTTGGTAGTTATCCTAACTATCCAAGCTTATCCCTCACTATTCCTCCAAATGAACTTTATATATCAGTAAGACTCCTTATTGTCACTCCATCAGCATATAGCTTTCCTTTTTCTTGATTATAAACTTTAGTTCCTTGACATATCAACTCCCCTTGAATGATTTTCTCCAAGTATTTCAAGACTCTGCTAATTTATCCCTTCTTATAGCTCATTTGCACATATAATATAATTTCATGTTTTAATCAATCATATACTACCTTACATTGTTAATTACCTGGCTAATATATACAGCTTGTCTCTCCATATGGATTTTACATGCCTTAAATGCAGGTGCTCTGCCTCAATCACCTTCTATAGCCTGTTGTGGTTGTTTTTATAAAAATTGTCTAATTGACTAGTTAGTGTCAGATATTTAAATTTTAAAATACTCTCAATTTTTATAAATTAAAAGTGAAATAAAATATATATATTTGCATGTGATATTCCACAGGACACATAAAGACACACATGTGTTACAGAATAAGCCAGTGTTAGAAAATTATCTTAGTGAATGATGTAATTTAAAATAATACACCTTTTTCACAAGAGGCAGAAGAAATGGGGCAGGGAATTAATAATGACTAAGGCTTGTAAGCAGGCGAGCACCATTTTATAGAATATCATACAATTTGGGGAAAATGTATTGTGTATTGCTATGACACTTCCCATTTAACCTTCTGGGTTAGAGAGATGGGACAGTCAATGTATATATCACAAAAATTAGAAATAAAGTATAAAAACAAATCAAAGAATGCAATATGATGACAATAATTTTAAGCATATACCTATGTCTGTGCGAGCTCTAATTTTATCATCTCTCATAAAGAGGCAGCATCAAGTCTGGCAGTGTTTGTATAAAAATTTTTCAAAGAAAATTGAGATTTTTATAAGAAAGAGTGCTGCAGCATTTTTTATTTTGAGTGAGCAGCAAACCAATGCTTGTGAATTGATAGGAAGATAGGATGATTCCAATGGGACATGGGGCTATTTTTATGCTATTCATGATATAATGACAGAGTCACAGGAAAGCTTCCTGCCTTGGCCAAGAAATATTTGAGACAATTGTATGAGCTAGGTAAAACAGTACATAGTTATCAAACAGAATTGAATGTATATTGGAAATTGCCCTGTGTAGTATGAGGCTTAAGGTATTAATGACTATTTAATTAAAGTATATTATATTAATTAGTTACTCTAGGATAGTTAAATCACCATATAAGAGGAAAACTGAAATTCAATTTTCCCCTCTTCTAGATAACTTGACTCAGATAATCTTTCTAAAATAATTCATCATTACACACTTAAAAAGTATAGGAAGTTGTGGAAGTTTTGAAATTGCATAAAAGATTCTTCTGCTAGAATGTGATGAATGATAAATCCACAGTGTTGACTTAAAAGGTCATGCAATACAAAACTTCTATCTATCACTCAAGCCCATCTCAACATCATTTATTATTAGGTACCCTTTAGATTTTATTAAACGCCTAAAAATATCAACTCTCCTTAACTAGAAACAAGTTATTACTAAATGACAGTTTCTGCTATGCAAAATAATGATCATGATCATATCAGTATGTATTCTATCATTCCCTTCATTGCAGAGGTGGAATACCAGTGGTGTGGAATAACTCACATACTGGCAGACATGTTCAATATGTTGGTTTGTTTTTATTTAATTGTTTTTTTTCTCTACTCCCCCATTTTTTGTTGTCACAAGGGATGGCTCATTGGTAGGAATGAAACATACATTAAGAGATGATTGTGATATGAAGCACAAACAAAATGTATCAAGAAAATAAACAAGTCTCAATTTTAAGGAATTAGCTCTTGAAAACACCTAAAGCACAAAACTATATTTCATGAACGAATGTTGCCATCTGGTACCCACTGCTCTAAATTGCTTGATTCTGTTAAGGTACTACAGTGGATAGAGTGCCAGGCCTGGGATCAAGAGGACTCATCTTCTGGAGTTCAAATATGACTTCAGATACTAGCTGTGTGACTCTGGGCAATGCACTTAAGCATGTTTTTCTTGGTTTCCTCATTTGCAAACTTATCTGGAGAAAGTAATGGCAAGCCACTCCAGCATCTTTGCCAAGAAAGCCTCATATGGGGTTGTTGAGGTCAGGGAACCATATGTTTTTAGGGGTGCTCAAGACTCCAAAATAAGAACTTGTAAGCACCTGCTTGAATGAATTCAACTCAAGCCTTCTCACAGCCAAAGAAAAAAACAAAGTTTATTACAGATTAGCCATAATGGGCTTAAGCCCCTCTTAAGCAATCTCACCATTTTTGATGCTCATTTTCACAAGTGGGCCAGATTCAATCTACTGATCTAGATTGAATCTGAGCCCCTTCATGGAGGCAAGATGAAATTTATATATAGAAAGATTGTGGGAGGGATCTAGGGTGGTTCTAGGGTGATGTGAGGAGGGGTTTCGGGAGGGTCTTGAATAGAAGTCTAAGAAAGAGATTAATGGGACTGGGGTGAGGTCAGACTCCAAGAACTAAGAGAATGGCATTAAAAGTGGGAAGTAGTTGAAGGCGAGCTGGAGATAACAGATTTGGACATAGACATTTTCATGAGCTCAAGGGTGGGAAGTAGCTGGACAATGGAGGGCTAGGCTAGGTTAAGAATAACCTAGAGATTTGAGCCTAGAAAAATGAAAGGCTTGTAGCCTCAAGCAAAAGCTTCATCCAGTGGGAAGATTCAAGGAGAATTCAAAAGGGCTCCCATAGTCTAAACCCTATCAGGGTGACAGTTGGAAACTACTGAAAACAACTGACCAACTATCCCAAATTACCTAGCTTTTTTTTTTCTTTCCTGTTCATGATATCATCTCTCCCATTTTCATGCCTTTGTATGAAATGTCCTCAATGCCTTAGAATGCCAGGTGAGGAATCTCTATTCTTTTCTACCTATTGGAACCTATAACTGCCTTCAAAGCTCTTCTCAAGCATTGACTCATACATGAGTTCCTTCTTAATCTCTCCAGCTTTTAATGTTTACTCCAACATTACTTTGGATATATTTTGCATTTATTTATTTTTACCTTGATTGTATTGAAGTACGTTTCATAGAGTTCGGAGCCTAAGTACCAGCAATTTCTAAAAAATAGCTCAGCACGGAAGGACTTGGACCCGTAGACATTATGAAATCACCTTGTTAATGAGTATTTAACAGGAATACACACTCATATAACATATTTTAAAAAGGGGAATGACTTTTCTTTCTGCTTTCCTCTTTTTCTGTCTGCTTGAGTATAACGGAAGTCTACCAGCCTTTTCTGGTAGAGCTAAACCTGGCCAAAGGTTCTTGCCCTGTTTGTAGGTATAGGAAAACATTTTCTCAGGCTGTGGGTGTGTACATGTAGCTTCCGTTTTATTTCTTTCTTTATTGTACGTTATCATGTAGCTATCTCAAGATTTTTCATGTAGTCTTGGAGACAGACTTGTGAGTTGAAAAGGTCGAGATAACCTGGGTCCCTGATCAGAGCCAGCTGGTGGCAGGGGTCGTTTCTGAATTAAATAGAATGACTACTGAATCAAGGAAAAGGTCAGCTCTTAACTGGGCTTACCAAAAGACAATGATCTGGTTATACGCTATAAAGAGAAGATGAAATATAAAATGCCTATTTAGCAATCTCACAAGATGCATCATATGATGTTTTAGGTGTCATCCCCCTGGGAAAGTATTACCATAGTTACAAGTTACTGTTATAGCTTTTGAAAATTTTTCTATCAGTTATTTTTTTATAATTTTTTTGTATTTATCCCTTTTACATAAAGAAAAAAAAATAGCTGTTAATGGAATGAAAATGTGAGCTTCTTGAAAGCAAAGACTATGAATTAAAAAAATCTTCAACCTACTTTTTAGCTGTTCAGCTCCCCCAGAATCAAATCTAGCCTACATATATGAGTCTAAAGCTAAGCATGGCCCATTATTAGAAAGGGAGAAAGTGAGGGCTTTAGTAATGGGCCCAATAGTAGTATATAGGTACATACCTCCACCCCACCCCCATACGTCAAATAAAATGTGAGCTCCTTGAGGGAGAGAACTGTTTTCTTTTTGTCTTTATACACTTTAGTATCTAGTATAGTGCCTGGTACAAGGCAGGCATTTAATAGATGCTCATTATTTAATTGATTACATATACAAGGTTAAAAGATATAATCTGCAGCCCATATAAACTGATTTTAGTGGTGATCAATATCACTGTGAGAAAACATACTGCCCTCAACTGACCAGTTTCACAGCATTGTTACTTGTGTCTTTTTGGATGATGCTAAATATTTACAGTACTTACAATCTTTGATTCCCAACAGCTTTCACCCTGCCTCCAACTCTATACAGTAGTGATGAGGTTTAGAGTTGGTAAAGCAGGATCAGGTGTGAAAGAATTCACTTATACCTCAGCAGCCATTGGAAGCTTTATTTTACATGGAAAAGCAGCACAGATCTCCTAGAAAGAAATCTAAGTTAGGCCCCCTTATTTGGGGAAATTATGCCTATGTAGAGATTTCAGAATGGTGATGTAGTTTTTGAGGTTAAAGATTAGGGATAGGATGAGGACAATGGATGACAGGATAGGAGACACAAGATAAGGAAGACAGGAAAATTTATGACAATGGATTGGGGAGAAAAGGAATTTTATGGTCCAGGAGTAGAGAGAAGTTCTATGGCTTAAGGATTTAAGGACAGGACAGGAGTTTGAAGGTTGAAAATTCAAGGATCTGGGGAACACAGCATAAGGGAGACAAAAGCAATTCTTTTGGTACAGATTCAAGATAAGGGGAAAGAGGACTTTAGTGCACCTTCAGGTTACAGAATGAACTAGGAACTTCACAAAGTACTGGAAAAGCAACTCTTAATATTATTTTTAACCCTTAGGCCACAGTTTGTATCCCATCAGTAGATGATGACACACAGCCCTACTCTCCATAGTTTTTTTTTTTCCCATTCTTAAAAAAAGTATTACTTCTACCACTTCCCTCTGTTGGCTACAGAAATTTATTTGAAGGACACATAAAATAATATAACAAATTTTCTATTCTGTGACAGATGAAAATTTATATGAGACTGTATATGTCAAAGATTACAATAGGATACAACAGTGAATTAAATGTTTTTTTAATTTTATTTTTTAAAATTTATTTAACATATTTAGTTTTCAGCATTGATTTTCACAATAGTTTGAATTACAAATTTTCTCCCCATTTCTACACTCCCACCCACTCCAAGATGGCGTATATTCTGGTTGCCCTGTTCCCCAGTCAGCACTCCCCTTTGTAACCCCACTCCCCTCCCATCCCCTTTTCCCTTCCTTTCTTGTAGGGCAAGATAAATTTCTACACCCCATTGCCTGTGTATCTTATTTTCTAGTTGCATGCAAAAACATTTTTGTTGTTTTTGAACATCTGTTTTTAAAACTTTGAGTTCCAAATTCTCTCCCCTCTTCCCTTCCCACCCAGCCTCCCTAAGAAGTCAAGCAATTCAACATAGGCCATACGTGTATCATTGTGTATAACCCTTCCACAATACTCATGTTGTGAAAGACTAACTATATTTTGCTCCTTCCCAACCCATCACCCTTTATTGAATTTTCTCCCTTGACCCTGTCCCCTTTCAAAAGTGCTTGTTTTTGACTACCTCCAACCCCATCAGCCCTCCCCTCCGTCATCCCCCCCCACTTATTTTTATTTTCTTCCCTCTTCTTTCCTGTGGGGTAAGATTCCCAATTGGGTATGTATGGTATTCCCTCCTTAGGCCAAATCTGATGAGAGCAATGTTCACTCATTTCCCCCCTCATCCACCCTCTCCCCTCCTCCCACAGAACTGCTTGCTCTTGCCTCCTTTATGTTCCTCTCTCATCGCTTAATTTGATTTTATTTCTTTTAGATATCTTCCCTTCATCTTCAACTCACCCTGTGTGTCTCTCTCTCTCTCTCACTCTCCACATATGTATATATATATATATATATATATATATATATATAGACACATAGATATATACATACATACACATTCACCCATATATATACATAAACATATATGTATGCGTATTCCCTTCAGATACCCTAATACTGAGGTCTCATGAATCATACACATCATCTTTCCATGTAGGAATGTCAACAAAACAGTTCAATTTTAGTAAGTCCCTTGGGATTTCTCTTTCTTGTTTACCTTTTCATGCTTCTCTTGATTCTTGTGTTTGAAAGTCAAATTTTCTATTCAGTTCGGGTCTTTTCACTGAGAAAGCTTGAAAGTCCTCTATTTTATTGAAAATCCATATTTTGCCTTGGAGCATGATATTCAGTTTTGCTGGGTAGGTGATTCTTGGTTTTAATCCTAGCTCCATTGACCTCCGGAATATCGTATTCCAAGCCCTTCGACCTCTTAATGTAGAGGCTGCCAGATCTTGGGTTATTCTGATTGGGTTTCCACAATACTGAAATTGTTTCTTTCTGGCTACTTGCAGTATTTTCTCCTTGATCTGGGAGCTCTGGAATTTGGCGACAATATTCCTGGGAGATTTCTTTTTGGAATCTATTTGAGGAGGCGATCAATGGATTCTTTCAATTTCTGTTTTGCCCTGTGGCTCTAGAATATCATGGCAGTTCTCCTTGATAATTTCTTGAAAGATGGTATCTAGACTCTTTTTTTGTTCATGGTTTTCAGGTAGTCCAATAATTTTTAAATTATCTCTCCTGGATCTATTTTCCAGGTCAGTGGTTTTTCCAAGGAGATAGTTCACATTGTCTTCCATTTTTTCATTCCTTTGGTTCTGTTTTATAATATCCTGATTTCTCATCAAGTCACTAGCTTCCACTTGCTCCAATCTAATTTTTAAAGTAGTATTTTCTTCAGTGGTCTTTTGGACCTCCTTTTCCATTTGGCTAATTCTGCCTTTCAAGGCATTCTTCTCCTCATTGGCTTTTTGGAGCTCTTTTGCCATTTGAGTTAGTCTGTTTTTTAAGGTGTTGTTTTCTTCAGTGTATTTTCCAATATTTTTTGGGTCTCCTTTAGTGATTCATTGACTTGTTTTTCATGGTTTTCTCGCATCCTTCTCATTTCTCTTTCCAATTTTTCCTCTACTTCTCTAACTTGCTTTTCCAAATCCTTTTTGAGCTCTTCCATGGCCTGGTACCAGTTCATGTTTTTCTTGGAGGTTTCTGCTGTAGGCTCTTTGACTTTATTAATTTCTTCTGTCTGTATGTTTTGGTCTTCTTTGTCAGCAAAGAAAGAATGCACAGTCTGAGACTGATTCTTGGTGCGTTTTCGCTGCCTGGGCATATTCCCACCCAACTAACTTGACCTTTGAGTTTTTCAGTGGGGTATGACTGCTTGTAGATTACAGAGTTCTATATTCCACATTTGGGGGGGAGGTGCCAGCTCTGCCCCACCAGCACTGCTCCGTCCCCAAGAACCCCTAACCCGAACTGGGCTTAGATCTTCGGCAGGCTGTGCTCCCCTGCTCTGATCCACCACTTAATTCCTCCCACCAGGTGGGCCTGGAGCCGGAATCAGCAGCAGCTGTAGCTGCCCCACCTCCACTGCCCTGGGGCTGGAAGCCGAACCAGGAACTCCTTCCACTCCCCCAGCTTTTCCCACTAACCTTCTCAGCAATCTTTGATGTTTGTGGGTTGAGAAGTCTGGTAACTGCCGCAGCTCACTGATTCAGGGCGCTAGGGCATGCTCTGCCCAGTTGCTGGTCTTGTTGGTCCACGCCGCTCAGGCTGGGCTCTCTTCCACTCCGTTCCCAGCTCCCAGTTCCCAGCTCAGTGTGGGATAGACCTCACCCAGAGACCATCCAGGCTGTCCTGGGCTGGAGCTCTGCTTCCCTCTGCTGTTTTGTGGGTTCTGCCGTTCTAGAATTGGTTCAGAGCCATTTTTTATAGGTTTTTGGAGGGACTCAGTACAGAGCTCATGCTATTCCCTGCTTACCAGCCACCATCTTGGCTCCGCCCCGAATTAAATGTTTTTATAGCATTTTTTACCTTTGCAGTTTTAGCAGAAATAATTTATTTATCGGGACTTTTATCTCATAGCAAATTCATGTCGTTAATAGGAAAAAGTTATACATATATATATATATATATATATATATATATATATATACTTATATATATATATACATATATATATATATATATACAAGATTCTTTCAAATGCCATTATTCTAAGACATTCTATATTGATCTTTTATTCACTGCTAATGTTAACAATAAGTATGGGAATACATTTTTTTTCAGAAAACATTTCCTTATACAAATTTAATAATACAGTTTCTAAATATAGATTCATTAGTACTCACTAGGTGCTTTAGAGTCTCAACCATTATTATAGAAAAACAAAAAAAGGAAAATATATAAGGAAAAATAGGACTCTAAACACTGTAAAATATCACTTTTTTCACAACATTTTATCATTCATCCTTTTGCATTCATCAAACAAATGTTTATTGAGCATTCAAAATGTTTAAGGTCCTATTCCTATTTATAATTTATTAAAAAACAAGCTTGAAGTACAAAACAACATTTAAGATATTCCTCACAAGGATGCTGATTTGGGGAAAAGATCATTAAGAGTATCAAAGCCAGCATTAAAATCTGTGCCCTTAGTTCTTAAATCCACTGTTTTTGCTGTGTGTATAAAATTTGAAAAATCAAGGATTTACTCCAGACCTCACAAACAATACTTCATAGAAACAATAAATTTATCCAGGAGAATGACAATAAGGCGACAGCACACCAAAACTTACTGGATGCAGGAAAAGTGGTTCTTATGAAAAGTTCATCACTTTAAATACTCACAGGAAAAAAAAATAGAGAAAGGAGAAATGAATGAAGTAGGCAAAGCTAGAAAAAAGAAGAAATAACAAATCCCCAATTAAATTTCAAATTAGAAATTCTTAAAATGAAAGTAGAAATTAGTAAAATTGAAACTAAGAAGACTTGAACTAATAAAAATGACTAAGTTCTAATTTAATGAAAAATAACTAAATTCTAATTTTATGAAAGTAACAATAAAATAGATAAAATTTTGGTTAATTTCATTAAAAAAGAAAGAAAATCATATTAGCATCCAAAATGAAAAGGGTGAATTCACCGTCAATGAAAAGGAAATTAAAAAAATAAAAGGAGCTATTTTGCCCAACTGCATGGCAATAAATTTGATATTCTTAGTGAAATAAATGATTATTTAGAAAATATAAATTGCCTAGATTAACAGAAAATGAAATAAAATACATAACCGCATTTCAGAAAAAAAAAATTACGAAGCCATCAATTAACTCACTAAGCAGAACATCTCCAGGGAGAGATGGATTTGTAAGTGAATTTTATCAAACATTTAAAGAACAATTAAACCCAATACTATGTAAGTTATATAGGAAAATAGGTGAAGAAAGAATACTACTAAATTCTTTTTATGATACTAACATGGTGCTGATACCAAAAATGGGAAGAACCAAAATATGGAAATAAAATTACAAACGCATTTCCCTAATGAATATAAATGCATAAATTTTAAATACAAGGTTAACAAAGAGATTACACCATCTTATCTTGAGGATAATACACTATGACCAGGTAAGATTTATAGTGGAAATGCGGGGTTGGTTCAATATTAGGAAAGCTATTAGCATATTTGACCATATTAAGAACAAAACTAACAGAAACCATATGATTCTCTCAATATATGAAGAAAAAGCTTTTGGAAAGACAGAGCCAAGATGGCCATATGAAAATAGAGGCTTACTGGAGCTATGTCACAAGCTCTGTCAGATACCTACAAAAAAAGTGAATCTGAGCAAATTTGAGAGAGTTAGGAGCCAGCAATAGTCTGAGTGGGGTAAATGTCCAAGCCATGAGAGTCCAAAAAGTTGACGGGACAGATCTGTAGGCTGGGAGAGCACTTGTCATGCAGACCTGCTGCAGAGAGCACCAAAGTGGAAGCAGCTATAAAACCCAGCCAGCAACCCAGGCTGGGATAAAGCTGGGTGCCCAAAACCATCTGAGATATCCAGGCCTCCCAACACAGGACTGGAGTCTGTAGATGTGACAAGAGGCAGCAACTCCACCAGCCATGAGGCATCAACTCCTGAGGCTTGCAGACCAAATGTTAGAAACGCATCTTCTTGAACTTCAGGAAGACATAATGGCCAGTTAAATGGCTCTAATCCCTACCTCCTAACCCCCAATCCAGAGAATTTCTCATGGAAAAATGCTGGAATAGATGAGACAAAAATGGGACTTCAGGGGTTGAGCAGTGGGACTTCCTGACTCCCAGAGGGGCAGAACCAGCAAGGGTCAAAACCAGGGTCCCAGACATACCTTCGCACAGCCAAGGGAAGTGGCATACAACAGCACAAACAACAAACAGCTGAGACCATTGCTAAAGAGTAACAGTGCTGGAGAGCAGCATCAGGGGAAAAGGAGATTTCAGGCAGCCAGACCACTTCCCCACACCTCAGGAACCTGAAGGCTATAATACACAAACCCAGTAACTAGACTCACAATCCCCAGAACAAGAAACCTGGAACCTATAACCCTGAGCACCAGAAGCAGAAATTCACTGTAAAGCCAGGAAAAAGCTAACCAACATGAAGAACACGAAAAACACCAAGGACCAATGATTCTTTTTATGGAGACAGGCATAATCAAAAATCCAATTTGGAAGATGATAGCATTGACACTATACCCAGATCTGATACCTCAAAAGGGAATGAGAACTTTTCTCGAGCCCAGAAAGCATTACTGGAAGAGCTACAGGACGATTTTAAAAATGAAATTAGGGAGGTCAAATAAAAATGGAAAAAATGGAGAAAAAAACACTGATGAAATCAAGTACTTAAAAAAAAAAAAAGATTGGCAAAATGGCTACTGAGATTCAGAATCTAAATAGAGAAAACGACACCCTGAGAGGTGAAATCAAACAATTGGAAAAGGAGCCTCAAAAGCAAAATGAAGACAACAACTTATTAAAAATTCTAATTGAACAAGTGGAAGCTAATGACTATGAGGCATCAAGAAGTAGCAAAACAAAATATAAAGAATGAAAAAAAATAGAAGAAAATGTGAAATACCTGACTGGAAAAACAACTGACCTGGAAAATAAGTCCAAGAGAGACAATTTAAGAATTATTGGTCTGCCAGAAACCCATGATAAAAAAAGAGCCTTGACTGTATCTTCGAAGAAATTATCAAAGATAACTGCCCAGAGGTCCTAGAAGCAGAGGGTAAAATAGTCATTGAAAAACTCCATCGATCACCCCCTGAAAGAGATCTCAAATTGAAAACACCAAGAAATATTATAGGTAAATTTCAGAATTACAGAGTCGAGGAGAAAATACTGCAAGCAGCCAAAAAGAAACAACTCAAATATCATGAAACTATAATCAGGATCATGCAGGATCTTTCATATTCTACATTAAACGACAGGAGAAATTGGAATATGATATTCTGAAGTGCAATGGAACTGGGACTACAACCAAGGATCAACTACTCAGAATAATTGAGCATAATTTTTCAGGCAAGGCGAAGGATATTCAACGAAATAAGGGAAATAAAGACCTTCCTGATAAAAAGGCCAGAACTCAATGGAAAATTTGATCTTTGAATACAAAACTCAAGAGAGGCATAAAAAGATAAACAGGGGGAACCCCCCCCCCCAAAAAGACCTTATTCATCAATATGGGCAAATTATTTACATCATTACATAGGATTATATTATCTTATGTGGTATGTATATACATATATATATATATATGTATGTGTGTATGTGTGTATATATATATATATGTCAATCTTGAGAACAGTACAGTTGTGAGAATTGAAAGGGATACACATAGACTGTCAATGTCTACATAGAATAAGTGATAAAAGGAAAAAAAAACATAATTAAGAGATGTAAAGGGAAAGTTCTGAGAGAAGAGGTAAGGAGGTAGTAGAAAAGGGTAAATTACATGAAATGAAGAGGCACAAAGACTCATTATAGTACAGGGAAAGAAGGGAGGGAGAAGAGCAGTATTTGAGCTTTACCTCATCACATCTGGTTCAAGAAGGGAAAAGCATACCCTGATAAATAGAGAAATCTAACTTGTTCTACAGGCTGTAGGAGGGGAAATGGGGAAAAAGGGAGGGGTTGGTCAGAAGGGAGAGAAGAAGTAGCAAGTGGAAATTGGTAAGATAAGGGAGGGGAATCAAGATGGATGGTAAACTGAGGAAGGCGGCGGTCAAAAGCAAAACTTTGTTGAAGAGTGGAAAGGGAAAGGGAGAAATAAAAGAATAAACAGGGGGGAAATAGGATGGAAAAAAGACACGGATAATAATCATAACAGTGAATATGAATGGTATTCACTCTCCCATAAAATGGAAACTGATAGCAGAATGGATTAAAAACCATAATCCTACAATATACTGTTTACAGGAAACACATTTGAAAGAGGGGGATACACAGAGGGTAAAAGTAAACAGGTGGAGTAAAATATATTGCACTTCAGCTAAAGTAAAAAAAAGCATGTGTAGCAATCCTAATTTCAGACAAAGCCAAAGTAAAGACAGATTTGATTAAAAGAGATAAGTAAGGACATTATATACTGCTAAAAGGCAGCATAAACAATGAAGCAATATCATTGTTTAACATATATGCCCCAAGTGGCATGGAGTGCAAATTCTTAGAGGGGAGGTTAAGGGAGTTAGAGGAAGAAATAGAGAGCAAAACTATAATAATGGGAGACCTCAACTTCCACCTGTCTGAACTTGATAAATCCAACCTCAAAACAAATGAGAACGAAGTTAAGGAACTGAACAGAATTTTAGAAAAGTCAGTTATGATAGAGCTCAGGAGAAAATAGAATGGGGATAAAAAGAATATACTTTCTTCTCAGAGGTATATGGCACATACTCAAAAATTGACCATGTACTAGGGCATAAAATCTTTACAATTCAGTGAAGAAAGGCAGAAGTAGTCAAAGCATACTTTTCATATAATGATGCAATTAAAATTATTTGTAATACAAAAAAACCATGGAAAAATTAGCTAAAAAATAATTGGAAATGAAATAATCTCATTCTGAAGAATGAGTGAGCTGAAGAACAAATCACAGAAACAACTAATACCTTCATTCAAGGGAATGACAGTAATGAGACAACAAACCAAAACTTACAGGATGCATCAAAAGCAGTTCTTAGGGGAAGTTTTATATCTCCAAATGCTTACGTGAATAAAGTAAAGAAAAAGGAGATCAATTAATTGGACATGCAACTGAAAAAGCTAAAAAAAGAATAAATTGAAAATCCCCAATCAAATACCAAATTAAGAATACTGAAAATCATAGGAGAGATTAATAAAATGGAAACCAAGAAAATTATTGAATTAATAAATAAAACAAATATCTGGTTTTATGTAAAACCAATAACATTGATAAATCTTTGGTTAATTTGATTAAAAAAAGAAAGAAGAAAATCAAATTACCAGTAGCAAAAATTAAAAGGGTGAATTCACTTCTAATGAAAAGGAAATCAAAACAATAATTAGGAATCATTTTGCCCAATTCTATGACCATAAATTTCACAACCTTAGGACTATGGATAAATATCTACAAAAACATAAATTTCCCAGGTTAACAGAGGAGGAGATAAAATTTCTAAATAACCCCATCTCAGAAAAATAAATTACACAAGCCATCAATGAACTCCCTAGGAAAAAATCTCTAGGGCTAGATGGTTTTACATGTGAATTCTATCAAACATTTAAAGAACAACTAATTCCTATACTTTGTAGACTATTTGGGAAAATGGGTGAAGAAGGAGTCCTACCAAAGTCTTTTTATGACACAAATATGCTACTAATACCCAAACCAGGTAGAGTAACAACAGAGAAAGAAAATTATAGACCAATTTCCCTAAGGAATATGATGCAAATATTTTAAATAAAATATCAGCAAAAAGATTGCAGCAACTTATCAAGAGAATAATACACTATGACCAGGTAGGATTTATTCCAGGAATGCAAGGCTGGTTCAATATTAGGAAAACTATCATCATAATTGATCATATCAACAACTAGACTAGTGGGAACCATATAATCATCTCAATAGAAAGACAGAAAAAGCCTTTGACAAAATACAACACCTATTCCTATTAAAAACACTAGAAAACATAGGAATAAATGGATCATTCCTTAAAATCATAACTAGCATATACCTAAAACCATCAACAAGCATTATTTGTAATGGGGACAAGCTAGGTGCATTCCCAATAACATCAGGGGTGAAAAAAAGGATGTCCATTATCACCCCTTTTATTCAATTTGGTAATGTTAGCTGTAGCAATAAGAGAAGAAAAAGAAATTGAAGGAATTAGAATAGGCAAAGAAGATATTAATTGTCACTTTTGCAGATGATATGATGATTTACTTAGAGAATCCTAGAGAATCAATTAAAAAACTAATTGAAATAAAAAAAAAACTTTAGCAAAGTTGCAGTATATATAAAAAGAAAAACATAGATCCTTGGCATTCCTATACACAACTAACAAAGCCCAACAGCAAGAGATAGAAAGTGAAAGCCCATTCAAAGTTAATGTAGACCCAAAAAATATTTGGGAGTTTATCTGCCAAGATAAATCCAGGGCCTATATGAACATAATTATGAAACGCTTTCCACACAAATAAAGTCAGATCTAAATAAATGGAAAAATATCAGTTGCTCATGTTTAGGCCAAGCTAATATTATAAAAATGACAATTTTACCAAAATTAATCTGTCTATTCAGTTCCATATCAATCAAACTACCAAAAATATTTTACAGAGCTGGATAAAATAATACCAAATTTCATCTGGAAGAACAAGAGGTCTAGAATATCTAGGGTATTAATGAAAAGAAATGCTAGGGCAAGTGGCCTAGCCATACCAGATGTTAAAGTGTAGTATAGAGCAGCAGTCATTAAAACTACCTGGTACTGGCTAAGAAACAGAGTCGTGGAACAGTGCAATAGGATAGGTACACAAGATGCAGAAGTCAATGATTATAGTAATCTACTCTTTGAGAAAGTGAAAGAATCCAGCTTCTAGGGTAAGAATTAACTATTTCAGAAAATCTATTGGGAAAATTGGGAAATAATAGGGCAGAAATTGGGCATAGATCAATATCTTACACCATATATCAAAATAAAGTCAAAATGGGTTCATGATTTAGGAATAAAGGCAGATACTATAAGTAATTTGGGAGAGTAAGGAATAGTTTACATATCAGATTTACGGAAAGGAAAAGAATTCATGACACAACGAGAGATAGAGAGCATTACAAAATACAAAATGGATAATTTTGGTTATTTTAAATTGAAAAGTTTTTGTAAAAAAAAAAAAAGCCAACACAGTGAAGATTAGGAGGGAAGCAGAAAATTGGGAGAAAATCTTTACAACTAGTGTCTCTGATAAAAGCCTCATCTCCAAAATATACAAGAAACTAATCCAAATTTATAGGAATAGAACTCATTCCTCAATTGAGAAATGGTCAAAGGATATGAACAGGTAGTTTTCAGAGGAAGAAATTAAATATATCTATAGGCATATGAAAAAATGCTCGAAATCACTACTGATTAGAGAAACGCAAATCAAAACAATTCTTAGGTACTGCATATCTCTTGTCAGATAGGCTAAAATGACAAAACAGGAAAATGATAAATGCTGGAGAAGATGTGGGAAATTGGAACATTGTTACATTGCTGGTGGAGTTGTGAACTGATCCAGTCATTCTGGAGAGCAATTTGGAGCTATGCCCAAAGGGCTGCCAACATGTTCATACCCTTTGACCCAGCAATACAACTTCTAGGAATGTATCCCAAAGGGATCACACAAGTGAGAAACAGACCCATATGTACAAAAATATTTATAACGGCTCTTTTTGTAGCAGTGAAGAATTGGAAATCAAGGAGATGCCCATCAATTGGAGGATGGTTGAACAAGTTATTTATGAAAGTAATGGAGTACTATTGTGCTATAAGAAATGGGGAAGATACGGACTTCATAGTAACCTGGAAAAACCTACGTGATATAATGCTGAGTGAGCAGAGCAGAACCAGGAGAGCGTTATACACAACCATAGATATATGGATTCTGTGATAACTAACTCCAATAGACTTTGCTCTTCTCAGCAATACAAGGTACAAAGACAACTCCAAAGGACCCACAATGGAGAATCTTATCTCCATCCAGAGAAAGAACTATGGAGTCTGAATTCAGACTGTGGCACACTTTATGCTCGCCTTTTTTTTCCCTTTGTTTTTTTTTTCTCTTTTTTTTTTTGTTTATGTTTTTGGTTTTTTTTTTTTGGTTCTGTTTTTTCTTTCTCATGATTCATTCCATTGGAAATAATTCTTCTTCACAACTTGATTATTGTGTAAATTAGTGCAACGTTAAGTTATATGTAGAAGATATATTGAATTCCATGCTGTCTTGGGGAGGGAGGTGGAAGGGGGTGAAGAAAATCGGGAACTCAAAATTATGTAGAGCCAAGTGTTGTAAACTAGAAACAAAAAAAAATCTCAAAAAAGAAAAAGCTTTTGACAAAAGATAGCACTCCTTTGCCTTAAAAACACTGGATATCATAGGAACAAATAGAGACTTCTTTAAAATGATAGGTAATATCTATCTAAAACCATCAGCAAGCATTATATGTGACGGTGATATGCCAGAAGCATTTCCAATAAGATGGGCAGGGTGCAGGGAACCAAGATGTCCATTATCACCCCAGTATTCTGTTTGGTACTAGAAATGCTAGCTTTAGTGATAAGGGAAGAGAAAAGAAATTGAAGGAATTAAAATAGTCAAAGAAGAAACAAAGCTACGAGTCTTTGCAGATGATACAAAGATATTGTTACAGAATCATAGAGAATCATATAAAAATTACTTGAATTAACCAAATTGAGCAGTTTTACAATATAAAATAAACTCATATTAATTACTGGCACTTCTTAATACTACCAACAAAGGTCAATAACAAGAAATATTAAAAGAAATTCCATTTAAAGTTACTGGAGACATTATAAAAATTTTGAGAGTCTACACTCTGAGACAAACACAGGAACTATATGAACATAATTACAAAACTCTTTTTATACAAATAAAGTCAGATCTAATAATTGGAAAATAAAACATCAATTTTTCATGGTAGACAGAACTAATATAATAAAAATGCCAACTCGACTTAAATTAAATTACTTTTTCAATGCCACAGCAATCAAACTACCAAAAATAATTTTATAGGTCTACAAAAAATAATAACAAATTTCATCTGAAAGAACAAAAGGTGCAGAACATTAAGGGAATTAACAAAAAGAAATTCTAGGAATGGTGACCTAGCCATGCCAGATCTTAAATTATAATTATCAATATATTATAATTAAATAATATAATTAATATATTAATATAATATGATATGATGATATGATATGATATAATATATGATATACAATATAATAGGATACAATATGATACCTTACAATAGGATACAATATGATACAATATAATACAATATAACATAACACAGCATGACATAACATAACATAACATAACATCACATAACATGATATAACACGACATAACATAATGTAACGTAATGGGATGTAATGTAATATAAGGTAACATAATGTAACATATTGGAACATAATGTAAGCTAATATAATACAATATAATGTAATGTAATTTAATACAATATAATACAATGCTATGTAATATAATATTATATGCTCTATTCTACTATACTATACTGTACTATAATGTAATGTAATATACTATAACATAGTATAATACAATATAGTGTAATATAATATAATACAATACAATATACTATACCATACTATAATATAATAATATCATATCATATCATAATAAAGCAGCGATCATAAAATACTATTTGTTATTGTCTAAGAAACAGAGGGGTAGACCAGTGAAATAGGTTAGGTACAGAAGACACAGTAGTCAATGATTAGAGCAATCTAGTGTTTGAAAAACCCAAAGACTCCAGCTTCTGGGATAAGAATTCACTATTTAACTAAAAGGCTGGTGTTTCGAGTCCCTGGCCTCACAACCAACTTGGGGATCCCCCCAAGACCCAGGCCTTTGCCTAGCAAAGGGCCTGATCTTGCGGACAATGTACGGGGCGGGAGCCGAAAGGTGGTGAATGACTCCGAATTTTATTTCAGCAAGCAGCATTTTTATATCTTTAGTGACATAGGTACATTCTTTGGTTACGTGGGTGAAGGACAGGTAAAATCAAGACAACTGGGTGCTAGAACCGCCCTGACTCCGCCTACTCTCCTCCCCTTCTCTTCCTGCACTAACCCGAAGCTCCCTGCAGTCAGGCAGTCCAGGCAAATAACCGGAAGTTCCATGTGCTCTGGCAAGCCCAGACAGAGAGCCAGAAGTTCTATGTACTCAAGCAGATCCGGGCAAAGACCTGGAATTGCTAGTGAGGCAACAAAGGCGAGACCCCTCCTCCTGGCTCCACCCATATCTCAGAGCCCTGAGTTTATCTCAGCAGCTCCTGGGTGTGGAGGTCTGAGGAGGGCAGGGCTTGGCTCTAACTCGGCCCATAACAGGCTGGGAAAACCAGAAAATTGTCAGCAACTAGGTATAGACCAACATCTTACACCCTATATCAAGAAAAAAATCAAAATGGGTACATGATTATATATCAAGGCTTATACTATAAGAAAACTGGGAGAGCAAAGAATAGTTTCCCTGTCAGATCTATGGAGAAGGGAAGAATTTATGATCAAACAAGAGATGGAGAGCATTATAAAATGCAAAATGGATTATTTTGATGATATTATATTGAAAAGTTCTTGCAGAAACATTGCCAATTCAACCAAGATTAGAAGGGAAGCAGAAAGCTGGGGACCTTTTTTTGGTTATAATCAGTGTCTTTGATGATGTCCTCATTTCTAAAATATATACAGAAATTAATCAAGTTTATAACAATACAAGTTATTCCCCAATTGACAAATTATCAAATTATAGGAACAGCAAGATTTAAACTATTTTTTTTTCCTTCACAGGAGTATGATATGCTTAACTATTCAGTTCTGTGTCTCTATTAGAGCCATTAGAAAGAGTTTACATAGTGGGGCAGAGCCAAGATGGCAGAGCAAAAGCAAGGACATGCTTGAGCTCTCTCTGAAATCCCTCCAAATACCTGCAAAAAATGACTCTAAAAAAATTCTTGAGGTGCAGAACACACAAAATGGCAGAATGTAACAAGTCTGCAGCCCAAGACTGCCTGGATGGATTGCTGGGAAGGTTCTATTGTACCTTGGTAGGAGCAGAGCACAGCCCAGCATGGGCTGCCCCAGGACAGACCAAGCCAGAACAAAATGGGTAGAACAGGCCTCAGGTCCCTGAATCACTAAGCTGTGGCAGTTTCCAGATTTCTCATCCCATAAACATGTAGCATGTCAGGGGGAAGACTGATGAACCTAAGTGAGAGAACAGTGCTGTCTATCTATGTATGCATCTATCTATCTACCTACCTACCTATCTATCTATCTGTCTATCTATCTATCTATCTATTTATCTGTCTATCTATATCTCCAAGATTAAGAAGGAGAAATTTATTGCCTTGGTAAATTGATTTTACTACAGTGAAGGGTGGGAAGGATTGTTTACATGTTTTGCCAATGAAAATAAATGCACCATTCTCTTTGTATAAGTTTATAATCACGGTACATTGTGTTTCTCCTTCATTTTTGAAGAAGACCCTGACATCAGGGAAATGATGACATGACTTGCAGTTGATTTTGATTTGAGTGAGGAAGAGCTGTGCAAGGTCACAGGCCTCACTTTCTCCTCCACCACCGTCTGGGTCTAATGGCCTGATATTCTTCAGGAACACTGGAGATGGTTCAAGATGCATTAGGAGACCCTGGCCCTTCCAGGCTAAGGTCTTTCTCATTTTGAGTGAAATAATGCCCATTCAGTGAATAGACCTCTTTAAGAAGTTAATCAAGGGGTAGCCCCTTTCTGTCACAGGATATGAAGACAGAGAGAAAGCACTAGGCTGGTTATGACCAGAAGTCAAGGAATCAACTAAGAAGCAGTTTCAGTTTTAGTAGTTATATAGTCTACTATATAGTAGTAGTGATAATAGTCATAATAGTAGTAGTAGTAGTAGTAGTAGTAGTAGTAGTAGTAGTAGTAGTAATTGTTGTTGTTGTTGTAACATAGTCAACTCTGAGTCAAGTATTATGCTGCTCACTGGACATACAAAGAAAAACAATGAAAACAGTGCTTGGTCTCAAGTAGCTTAATTTCAGTCTCACTACTATTCACTGAATTTACTTCACTTTCACAGGCCTCTTTTTTGTTTGTTGGTTTTTAATCATGGCCTATTCCACTTTTAAGGGAGTCTATCAGCATGACGATAATCATAGAATAGATGATAATTTTCAAAATGCCTATGTGGTTCTTTATTGCAAAATATGCTAGACTCTCCATGTAGAAGTAAACCATTTATTCAGACACCAGAAGAGCAGATCCTGTAACCAATATGCTCAGTTCATCACAGCAGCAATGAATTCAATACACAATATCACAGCATGGAGTCTTGCCATCCCAAAACCATCTGCCCCGCTGCTGGGGCCTTCCCAAAAACTCCCTCACAGCTATCACACCTCTGCTCTCTTTTCCTCAGCTCTAACTGCAGTAACTGCTCTTTCAGCATCTCCTCTGACACAATTTCATTTTCCTCTTAGCAAGCTCCTCCTACCATACTTGACTTAGGCTTCCTGTGACACAAGCAAGTCACATGGCCTATTAATGGGTGGGAAAGATCTTCAGATCTAAATTGCTATTACAGGGAGTTGTTTTCTTCAGTGGATTTTTTTTATCCAGTTGGCCAGTTCTATTTTTTAAGGAGTTGTTTTCTTCAGTCAATTTTTGTGCTTCCTTTTCCAAGCTATTGACTTTTTTTTTCATAATTCTCCTTCATAACTCTCATTTCTTTATGCAATTTTTGTTCTGCCTCTCTTACTTGATTTTCTAAGATCCTTTTTTTAATTCTTCCAAGAGGACTTTTTGGTCTTGAGACCAATTCATATTCCACTTTGAGACTTCACAGTTTAATTTTATTGTTTTCTTCTTCTGAATTAGTGTTTTCATCTTCCCTGTAGACATAGTAGCTTTATGGTCAAGTCTCTCTTCTGTTTCTTACTCATTTTCAGCCTATTTCAAGACATTGAGCCCTGCTCCTTGGAACAGGAGGCACTATCCCAAGATACTTACTCAGGGGATCAGAAGGGCTACTCACTGTCTCTCCACACCAGGGCCTCAGTTGCCTGTGGGTTGCCCACTACCCTGGCAGTTGCCTGGCCTAGGCAAACTTGTTCTTCTGTGGTTCTGTGGTTCACAGTTAGCTTTCTGCATTGAGGCTGAAGGCCTTAGAGCTGGCCTGCTGTGCTACTAAACTCCCGAGCCTGGGCTGAGAGGCCTTGGTAGCTGATCTTTGCTGTGGCTAAGAGACTCCTACTGGCTTGTAAATACATGGTTTGGTCTGGGCTGCAGTCCTCCTTTTTCCCAAGTGAGACAGACTTTTCTTGAAGTCCTTCTAAGTTATTTTAAGCGGGCAAATTGTTTCACTCTGTCTTTTTGTGGGTTTTGTTACTCCAGAATCCATTTAGAGGCTTGATATAACATAGTTTCTTGGTGAAATAGGGGAGAGTTCAGGCAACTTCCTCCCTTCTTTCCACTATCTTGGCTCCTCAGATACTAAATTTTGAGAAAGCTACTGGATTATACCATTTTCTCTAAGCACAATATACATATGTATATGACTGTCTCCCAAATATGTCTAGTACAGAAAGTCAGGTTTTTAGTAATAAGTTCTCAAAATTAGAGTAAAAATTTTACACATATATGTGAATTATGATTGCAAAGAAATTGAAATTATATTCTCATTTTTAAAGAATCTGTCTACTACTTTTAACGGACAGAAAAGTTCATTTTCTAGTTAGACCCTTATTATTGTTTTTAAGATTCTTATGTAAGGTACAGGGTTTAGGTAAAGATAAGAGAACCAAATTTAAGTCCAAGTAGAGCCTCCTTTATAGTTGTCTTGAGAATGAAACCTATTCCAGAATGTACAAGAGAAATTAGAAGAAACCAGAAGAAGAAGAAACCAGAAGAAGAAGAAGAAGAAGAAGAAGAAGAAGAAGAAGAAGAAGAAGAAGAAGAAGAACAAGAACAAGAAAGAAGAAGAAGAAGAAGAAGAAGAAGAAGAAGAAGAAGAAGAAGAAGAAGAAGAAGAAGAAGAACAAGAAGAAGAACAAGAAGAAGAACAAGAAGAAGAACAAGAAGAAGAAGAAGAAGAACAAGAAGAAGAAGATGAAGAAGAAGAAGAAGAAGAACAAGAAGAAGAAGAAGAAAGAAGAAGAAGAAGAGAGAGAAAGAGAGAGAGAGAGAAAGAGAGAGAGAGAGAGAGAGAGAGAGAGAGAGAAGCTAAAGGTCCAATTTATACATTGTGGTGGATTTACTAAAGGCTATCCATGTAGAATAAAAGTAATTATACGTTCTACAAAGATGGAAAGTCTTTGGGTATGGGACTAATAGGAAATTATAATACTATTGCAGAATTCCAATTTGGAAGTGTTCATCCAGCTTTGGTCAAAGAGTGACAAACTGCTTGGTCAAAGAAACTTGAAGAACACCTACTGAAATTTACAGAGGCATTATAGTTTGCATGAGTGAAGGGAGTAACCACACCAACAAAATTATGATCCTGGATGTACTGAGGAGCTATTACACATGTCTAGGGGTGTAAGCTTATGCTGAATATGACTTTTCAGTCATTGTTTCATTCTTTCATTTGTTTAAGAAACATTTATTATCTATTATGTGACCAGTAGTATGGAGTATTCACAAAAAGCATTAAATATGACCAACTTGACTTGAAGCAGCTTGTGATCTAGTTAAAGAAAAGTAACAAACATCAAACAATGAGGAAAAACTGACAGGATATAATTTATTAACTATGACATTCCTAATATAGGATTTCAGAGAAGGTAATAGGCAGGGAGGTCTGAAATATACAGAGATAACTTCATTGAGATTGAACTTTATCTGAGGTCTAAAGGATGAGTAGGATTTAGAAATGCAGATAGTAGTGGAGTAGGACATTTAGCTTTGGAAAAATATCATTATATAATGGGGTGGAGGTGGGAATTGGGATATATAGAGCATTCTCTCTTTCTTAAACAGAAAAGAATAGTGGGAAATAAAGTTGGATTGATATGGTTGGACCAGATTGTGATAGGTTTGAATACCAAACTGAAATGTTTTTACTTTATCTTCTGGAAGATGAAAATCAATTAAGATTTTTCAGGAGTGATATGAGAAGGTGGAAGACTAATCCTTATATAGGGTACATAACATTTTATAAAACAGAAAGACTGGCAACATGAATGTCAATTGATAATATAAATGTTATCCATTATAAAAGGACTCTAGTCATGTAGAGTATAATCTTCCCCACCTGGGCAAGTCAAGATCACTAGAAATGTGGCCTGTTATGAATGGAGAGGGATATAATATAAAAATTGTGTATAAATAAAAAGAAACACTTTCTCAAGGTTACTGAGGAAAAAAAATAATGGGGGAAGGTGAACCTCCAGAATTTGTCTCTTTACATGATATTGTTTATAGTATTATTTAAAAAAAAACTTTCAGTATACCAGGGAACTCAGAACAGTTTGTCTCCCATTGCTGACCTTAAAATTTCCAGTACCTCCCTTTATAAATATAATGTAGCAGATCCTAAGTTGGGGATCCTGGGACCTAGAATTACTACATAGCTAGTGCTAAACTTCATCTATTCCTACCTTATATACTTTATGGTTAATATAGTACCCTGCTAAAATTCTGTGGTGAGTACTAAAATGATCTCTGTGCAAACCTCAACATTTGAAAGTAATCAATATACCCTATATAGGAGTAACAGTGGCCTGAAATAGGTTTGTGACAGTGGGAATGTACCATATTCATACTGCGAGCACCTAGTAAGTGTGAGGTATTATGAAATGAATCTATTGGGGAAGGCAGTCATTAAATGGTGAAGGGAGACAGTTAAAAACGCAAAGGCAATAAAGGATATGGCATAGCAATGGCCAGGGTATGGTAGAATACAGCAGTACTCTCTGTACCTGGGTGCAATACCTTATCTTCCTGTGCCTTCTCTCTCCCTGAACCTGAATTTAAAGAGGGAGACTTGGTGAGCCATCTTTTTATTTCCCACACAACTGTACTACTCTGGGCTTGTCCATTATACTCTAGAGCTAGGTACATTCTGCCCCCCAATTTACTGATTCGTACATACATATGTGTGTATACATACATATGTGTGTATATTATATGCATGCATACATACATGCACGCATGCTTGTGTGTATAGTATATGTGTACGTGTATGTGTATGTGTGTGTGTGTAGTCTTCTCAATTAGACTGTAAGATCCTTGAGACCAATTTTTAACTATATATTTCCATAGTGCTTGGAGGTATTTAATAAACATTTATTGACCAGCTGACTACAGCAACAGAGCAAAGTAAAAAAAAAAAAGTATCAACCAGTGAGAAAGAGGAGAAAATAGAATATTGGGCAAGCAGGGTACAATTGTTAAATTGAAATAGTAAATGAAAGCAGGTGCCAACATTTAAAAATTGTTTAAACAAACCAATTGCACCACTTTTCTTATGTGCAGAGTCAATATGTAATCAATTATTTTGATTCAGCATTTTTATTTTACATGATATCACAATGTTTTACACAAATTTATGTTTATTAATCATATTTAACTGTCTTATTTGCAATATGCAGTCGTTATATTAACATACTACACTTTAACCATTATTATTAGACCTTTAGATTGCTTCCAATTTTTTTTAATTATGATAGTGCTGCAATAAACATCTCCCTACAAGTAGCATGTTTTTTGCTGTTTCAGTAATAATTTCAGTGTATTTCTTTTACTAACATTAAAAATGTCATGGCAGTCTTTTTTTAAAAGTTCAATTCTTTAATTATGATGTGAATTATGGTTAATGTATTTACAAAACAATATTAAATATATCTGAATGGTCCAAAACCTGTTTCTGCATAGAAGGTTGAAGTGAACACCTATCTCACAAATACACCATTTCCTCTGAACTTGATGAATAAATGACAACTCATTCTATTAGGCTATTGAAAAACATGTTATCCTTGAAATTTCAAAATTCTTTCTTTTTCCAGAGAAGGTATTAGATGGAATTTGATAATATTTATAGACATTGTTATAGGTAAATATATTCAGAAACAATTTTCATTTTTTTTTCTAACCCAAGAATAGCTTGAATTGTGCTTGGATTTCAAAAACTCAAATTAAAAAAAAAAAGAAAAATAACCCTCAGGTAACTGGAAAAGCAAGGAAAAATAAAACAAAGATTTTGGATTTCCTTGAGAACACTATTTCCTATAAACTTTTGAGGAGCAGTGTAAAGACTTTCGTAAGATATGGATAATAGTGAATCAATATTGAACTATGACATCATCAGTGTAAGAAACACCTAATTCCTTGACCAGTGAGGATAGCACTTTCTTTTAAAGAGAGACTCTTAGATAATTGTCTAGAGAACTGAGAAATTAAATAACTTGGCCAAGGTCACACAACGAATTACATAACAGAGACAGAGCATAAACATAATTCCTTTTCACCTCAAGGCTAGCTCTACCCACTATATGATGGGAAGTGGCAGAAAGTCAATAGACTACAAACTTAATGGTGACTTAGCTTACTTGTGCTTAAGCATTCTAATTGGATAGGTATATGGGAATTAAAACATTTACTGTATTTAAAGCCCTCTGGTGATTATTTCAATAAGTTATCTCCCTATATTTCAGAAATTTCCTCCCTAAATTATCTTCATTATAAAATAATTTCAACAAGTTGTCTACCCCTCCCACAACTTATAAATTATGCCTACAGAAAGATATTGTTCTTTCACAAATTATCTTTGTATAGAAAGTGATTTGTCCTAAAGCATGTTAGAGAGCTGAACTAATTAGAACTGTGCATGGGGGAGGTAGAGTAGTTAGGTCCCCATGAGTGGATAAGAATTGCAATCAACCGGGGGGCTGAGCCAAGATGGCAACTGGAAAGCAGGAACGTGCTTAAGCTCTCCCCCTAATCCCTCCAAATGCATGTAAAAATGGCTCCTAAGAAATTCTAGGGCTGCAGAACCCACAAAATCGCATAGGGAAGCAGGTTTCCAGCCCAGGTAAGCCTGGATGGTCACTGGGAAGGGTCTATCACATGGTGCTTGGAGCAGAGCTGTGCCAGGTCAGGCCAGACCAGGATTCAGCCCACAGCAGGCCTTAGGGCCATGGATCATTGAGCTGTGGTAGTTACCTGACTTCACAACGCACAAATGCCAAAGACCAGGGAGTAGGTTAGTGGGTAAACCACTAGATTGGGTTGGAGAGCAGTCCAGCCACCAGCCCTGGGCATGGCAGAGGTGGTGCAGCAGTGGAGTTCCAGTGTCAGCTGTTTTTAGAGTCCCTGGCTCATTTGGTGAGAGGAACTAATTGGAAGACCAGAGTGGGAGTAGAGGGCTTGCTTTGCCCAGGTTGGATCTGGGTCGCAGTCCTGGTTGGTGGTTCTTAGGGCAGAAGAAGCTCTGTTGTGTCAGAGCTTGCAGTAACAATGGAGTAGAAGTATCTCTGAAAACAGCAGTGTAGCCTCAAAAGCTTGGGACAAAGCACTCTGTACTCTACAAGACATCATACCTGAAAAAAAGCCCAAAGGTCAAGTAGTTGGGTGGGACCATGAAGAAGTAACTAGGCATGAAAAAGGAAGCATATTTAGACTCAGACTCAGTCTATTGAATCTTGTTTTGGCACAAATAAGGTCAAAACCCACAGCCAGAAGGAGTCAAGAAAGTCAAAGAGCCTACATCAAAAGCCTCCAAGAGAAATATGAATTGGTTACAGGCCATGGAAGAGCTCAAAAAGGATTTGGAAAAGCAAGTAAGAGAAAGAGAGGAAAAATTGGGAAGAGAAATGAGAGAGATGCAAGAAAACCTTGAAAAACAAGTCAAAGACTTGCTAAAGGAGACCCAAAAAAATACTGATGAAAATAATACCTTAAAAATAGACTAACTCAAATGGCAAAAGAACTCCAAAAAGCCAATAAAAAGAAGAATACTTTGTAAGGAAGAATTAGCCAAATGGAAAATAAAAAAAAGAAAAGAAAAAGGAAAAGGAGATCCAAAATACCACTGAAGAAAATACCACCTAAAAATTAGATTGGAGTAAGTGGAAGCTATTGACTTTATGTGAAATCGAGATATCATAAAACAGAACCAAAGGAGTGAAAAAAAATGGAAGACAATGTGAAATATCTCATTGGAAAAACCACTGACCTGGAGAATAGATCCAGGAGAGATAATTTGGAAATTATTGTACTATGTGAAAACCATAATCAATAAAAGACACTAGATATCATCTTTCATGAAATTCTCAAGTAGAACTGCCCTGATATTCTAGAACCATGGGGTAAAACAGAAATTGAAAGAATCCACTGATAGCCTCTTGAAAAAGATCCCAAAAAGAAAACTACTGGGAATATTGTCACCAAATTCCATATTTTACAAGTCAAGGAGAATATACTGCAAGCAGCTAGAAAGAAACAATTTGAGTGTTGTCAAAATAAAATCAGGATAACACAAGATCTAGCAGCTTCTACCTTAAAGGATCTAAAGGCTTGGAATATGACATTCTGGAGGTCAAAGGAGCTAGAAGTAAAACCAAGAATCACCTACCCAGGAAAACTGAGTATCATGCTCCAAGGCAAAATATGGAATTTCAATAAAATAGAATACTTTCAAGCTTTCTCAGTGAAAAGACCAGAGCTGAATAGAAAATTTGACTTTCAAACACAAGAGTCAAGAGAAACACAAAATGATAAACAAGAAAGAGAAATCATAAGGGACTTACTAAAGTGGAACTGTTATTTTACATTCCTAAATGGAAAGATGATGTGTGTAATTCATGAGACCTTTCTCAGTATTAGGGCAGTTGAAGAGAATATACATACATATATATATATATATATATATATATATATATATATATATATACATACATATATATATATATATATAGACAGAGGGCACAGGGTGAGTTGAATATGAAGAGATGATATCCAATAAAATAAAATAAAATTAAGGGATGAGAGATGGATATATTGAGAGAGGCAGAAAGGGAGAAATAGAATGTGGTAAATTATCTCATAAAAACATGGCAAGAAAAAGCAGTTCTGTTGGAAGGGAAAAGGGGACAGGTGAGGGGGAATGAGTCAATCTTACTATCATCAGATTCAACTTGAGGAGGGAATAACATACACACTCAATTGGGTATCTTATCCCACAGGAAAGAAGGAAGAAGGAGATAAAAAAGGGGGGATTATAGAAGGGAGGGCAGATAGGGGGAGGAGCTAATGAAAAGCAACCACTTTTGAAAGAGGACAGGGTAAAGTGAGAAAATTGAACAAAGTGGGACAGGGTAGGATGGAGGGAAATATAGTTAGTCTTTCGTGACATGAGTTTTGTGGAAGTGTTTCACATAATGATACATGTGTGGCCCAAGTTGCATTGCTTGCCTTCTTAGGGAGGATGGGTGGGGAGGGAAGAGGGGAGAGAATTTGGAACTCAAAGTCTTAAAATCAGATGCTCAAAAGAAAAAGTTGTTTTTGCATGCAATTGAAAAATAAGATATATGGGGAAGGGGCATAGAAATCTATCCTGCCCTAAAAGAAAGTAAGGGAAAAGGGGATGGGGGAGTTGGGAGCAGGTGACAGAAGGGAATGCTGACTGTGGAATGGAGCAATCAAAATATATGACATGTTGGAGTGGGGGAAGGGTAAAAATGGTAGAAAAGTTTTAACTCAAATCTTGTGGAACCATTGTTGAAAACTAAAATATTAAATAAATAATAAAAAGAATTGCAACCAACCATATTGTAGACAGCTTGATGATGCAGTGAATAAAGTGGTAAACTTGGAGACAGAAAGTCTGAGTTCGAATTCCATCTTAGATGTTAGCTATTTGACTGTCAAAGTTACGTAACTTCTACCCTGCTAAATAGAGGTAATGATTGTTTAAGATAGTTGTGAGGACTGAATGAGATAATATGTGTAAAGCACTCAACAAACCTAAGGCTTACATACATAATAGCCATTTTTATTCATTCCTTCATTCATTCATCCATTTTGTACCATCTCACAAACCAACAAATGCACTAACCATGCAGAATATTAGAATGGAGCTCGAATAGTTTAAGAATAACTTTAACTGGTAAAGAAACTGGGGCTCTTTGTTCATAATTTTTCATCTGTTAAATGTGAATTTCTCTAATATTAACTGGAAAAAAAGAGCTCCCATAACAACATTAAAATATTACTTTAATATATTTATTTCATGGTATTGTATTCCCCTTACCTTTTCCTCCCCAATATTGTTAAAGCAGTAGTTCTGGTTTTCCTATTTTTAGCTCTAGGATAACTTAGGGGCAGGGTTAGGAGTTTGTTATGAGAGTGTCCCCATATCATCACCCTTGATAAGTCTTAGTTGCATTACTTTGAAGAACTAATCTGTAATAATAATAGAAAACATTAGAGGGGACCTCAACATATGATTTATAAATATTACTTGCCATCTCTAGCCATAATCTAAGAAATCTATTTACATAGAAATTAGTTGTTTTTAGTCTTCATTAATTTTAAAGGCAAAACTAAGTTTTGTAGTTGTAGTGTTAGTATGACTAAAGATCTTCCCTGCCCATTCAATAGAGCCTTTACTTACACCCTTTACTTATTATGTCCTGGCCCCAGGCCCACAACCTTTTGCTATTTAGGTCACAAGAGGTGTGAAACCCTCAGGGCAGTAAGGAGAGGTGATAAAACCAGGGCCAATTATATATGAACTGAGTTCTAGCCAATCAGATGCTGGCTAGGACTGTATATAAGGAGAGCCCAGAGCATGAGAGCAGCAAAAATGAGAGCAGTAGAACTGATAGTAGCAGAATCAAGAAGCAGATATCAAGAACACATTGAGGCAGCAGACATTGGGAGAGAACCAGTGTAAAGAGAGTGCAAAGCAGAGAGTGCAGACCAGAAAGTTGCAGAGATCAAAGAGCTACAGCATCAACAAATTGGGGAATTAATAATCCAGAGAATCCAGGAGCCTTCAAGGACTCTAAGAACTTGCAAGGGCTTTCAGAACTGTGGGAGAGGACACAGGCAAGGAGACAGTTAGGATTTGTGATTGATTGTTTATGGAAAGCCCTAGCAGGGGGGAAGTTTACAGGATGAGTTGGTTCCTTGCTAAAATACTGTGTTATAATTTCCTTGCTGCTACATTTAGTTGGGCTTATTGGTTTTGGAATATAATTACTGCTATATGAAATTGGGTTTATAGGTCTTGGGATTGGATTCTCTGGTGTTGAAATAAATGTTATACTTCCTCTGCCATATACCTAGAGAGCTTTTCATACTTTGTGATTCCAATCCATATAGGCATGTTCATGGTTATCCTGGAGGTCATGAATCTTGCCTTCCTGCTACAGTAGTTTTAAAGAAGAAAACATGCTTTTCAAATTTATTCTTTCTCTTTTTTCTTTTCAATGTTTTTAAACTTCTTTCACTTTTCTATTAATTTTTTTCTTCCCATTCCTTGGTATTAGTATTAAATTTCAATCTTTTAACCCATTAACTATGATATGAAAAGTCAACATTCATTTGAGCAATGTAAGATTGCAGAGAAAATAAAAAAAAATGGGTAGCCCTAGGTAGAGGGTGATATAGAAACTTTTATGGAAAGTTTCTTATTGTTTAAAAGTATTGCTTTTGTTTTGCTTTTGCTACTATTGGAAATGAAATAATGTTTAAAAAAATGAAAATTTTTGAAATATTTTACCTACAAGCCTGGGAAAAATGCTTAAGATAACATAAGTATTTCTTGTTCCCATGACCAGGTGTAACAACAATTTGCCTAGCAGCAGCTGTAGGGGTGTAAGACCCAACAAGACCACCAACAAGAGCTGCAGCTAGCAAAGGTTCCTTGATCTGCTTTACCAAGGAAAGTAACTTTAAGGGGTTAACAATCTCACTTTAATCAAACATTCATATATCATTACCTTAGTTCAGGGGGTAAAGATCAGCCCCCAGAACTTCAAGACAAATACAAAAAGAAATTACAAATAGCAACAGACAGACCTTGTCTGATCAAATCAAAATATATAGTTACCAGAGAAGAACCAATGGGTCTGGGTTTCCAAAGCCCAGAGTTTAAACACTCCTTCCATGATTGAGCCCCAAACTCAAACATTAACCTCAGATCTTATATACCCATCTCAGGGCCCTGAGGCACTTGATTACCTCAGTGCTGAGAAACACTCAAAACAAAAGAGAGTGATAAGTCCCATTTTGCTGGCCCTTACATTTGAAATGCAAAGGCACTTAATTACCTCAGCATTACAAAGGAGAAGACAACAAAAAGTCCTGTCCTGATTACCATTACATTGTCTTAGTACTGAGAAGCTCTCCAAGACAAAAAGATCCCATTTTACCTGCCCCATTCAAACAAAGGCCCAAATCATTAAAGGCACTTAAGAGGAGAACAGCAAATCCCCTGGCCTGATTACCACTACCCCCAGGAAAATGGAAGATTAGGCATTTTCTCTGAGACACTTTAAGGCTTTAACCCTTCACAACAAAAGTCTTAGTCCATTAGACTAGGAAAACAGAACCCTTAAAGAATCAATTTCATAAGAGTTCACAATAAGAACTCTAATCTTTGAAGCACTTATTCAAAAGTCACCCATTGACATTCATTTGCACGCAGCAAGACAGAAGTTTCCTTGTAGTCCAGTGGCTTGAATCTTTCTTAGAATCATCCCCAACACCCACACCTCAGGGAATTTGGTCCTTAACCTCCAACCCAACTCAATCAAATATAGCTTAGGAAGAATGAGTTATTGAAATTGTGATGACTTACAGCTGATGCAATAAGTACAAAGCTACAGAAATTTTAATCACAATACCCTCCCCACTCTCCCTTCACCCTTCAAAAAGCAGCAGGGGCAGGGACATAGATATATGAACCTATATTCCCTAAGAGTAGAAGGTTAATGCAGTATTTTGTCTGACCATGAGTGTGCTGTCCCCCTAAAGTGTGACATGGAAACAAAAATTACAAAGAGATTAGAAACACAAACAAAAAAGATGAAACATAAAAAGTTACAAAAGTAAAAACTTCAACCTAAACCCAGAGGACAAGAAGGTAAATAATAGGAAAAGATCTTAAAACCAGAAGTAAGGATGAGTGCAAAGTCCTCAAAGACAACATGAAACTTTATCACATTATAAATTAGTAGAAAGTAGCACGTGATGAAATACACAATTCCACCAACCCCAAAGTATTTATTAAATAACAAAAAGAAACTTCAAAATTGTTCAAAAGAGATATGATTTTTTTTTACATTAGGAATGAATACACATTGAACTTAGAATTCTCAATGCAGATTTAAAACCTCATTTAACAGATTAGAGCTGGGAAGTTGGAGGAGTGGGTCAGAATTTTCCAAGCTCTCCAGATTTCCTCCACAAACAAAAAAAAAATTGTATCTCAGGATGAATGCGGAGAGGCAAAAATAAACAAGATAGAGGGTAGAACAATGTTCCTACTTAGACAACTGGAGAAAATCCAAAGAAAAATCCAGGGACAGAGGTTCCTCCCTACTGAAGTGTACACAACTCCTAGCTAGTTCCACTTAAGCAGCAAGTGGAGAGCTCTGGGGGCAATTGGGTTGGGAGGTAGCCTTGACCACAGCCACAGGAATTTTCACTGTTCCTCCACCTCCAAATGTGTGAGAAGTTGGGTGTCTGATCAGGGCAAGACTGAGGGAGGTTCTGCTGACAAGGGATGCCAGGCCATGTGTGCTGCTGAGAGGTAGCTCTGGGTGAGAAGGAACTAGCATAGGCCCCATGGGTGCTGAAGCAGTGGGGCAGGATGCTGCTGGCAGTGAGCACTTATAGGACACCTGAGTTCTTTTTTGTTAAAATTTACTATTTTATTTTTCCCCAGTCACATGTAAAAACAATTTTTACACTAATTTTTAAAACTTTGAGTTCCAGATTCTCTCCCTCCCTCCCCGCTGACCTTCAATGAGATGGCAACTAATAAAACCATAGGTTATAATTGCGTAGTCATGCAAAATATTTCCTTAATAGTACTGTTGTGAAAGATTAGCTGTATTTGCCTCTATCCTATCCCTCCCTTTATTTTATTTTCTCTCTCCTTTCACGCAATCCCTCCTCAAAAGTGTTTTGCTTCTGACTACGCCCTCCCTTAATCTGCCCTCCCTTCTATCACCCACCTCTCTCTTATCCCTTTCTACCTTCTATACTCCTGTGGGATAAGATAGAGTTCTATACCGAATTAAATGTGTAGGTTATTTCCTCTTTGAGGCAATTATGATGAGGGTCACTCCCTCACCTCACCTCTCTTTCCCTCCACTATAAAAGCTTTTTTTCATGCCTCTTTTATGTGAAATAATTTACCCCATTCTGCCTCTGCCTTTCCCTTTTTCCTAGTAAATTCCTCTCTCATTCTTTATTTTTATTTTTTAGATATCCCTCCTTCATATTCAACTAACAAGACATACTCTGTCTATAGATACTCCTTCTAATAGATATTCCTTCTAACAACCCTAATAATGAGAAAGGTCTTATGGATTAAAAGTATCATTTTTCCATGTAGGAATGTAAACAGATTCATAAGTCCTTATGATATCTATTTCCTGTTTACTTTTTCATGCTTCTCTAGGGTTTTATATATGGAAGTAAAATTTTCTACTTAGCTCTGGTCTTTTTTCAAGAAGGCCTGAAATTCTTCTATCTCATTGAATATCCATTTTTCCCTTCATGCATTATACCAAGTTTTCCTGGTATATGATTCTTAGTTGTAATCCTAGCTCTTTTGCCCTCCAGAATATTATATCCCAAGCCCTGTAATCATTTAATATAAAAGTGGATCAGAGATCCCCTGGCCTCCCAACACATTACAGGAGTCTGTAGACGCAATGAAAGGCAACAGTGCAATGCTACCGGCTGTGAGAAATCAACTCCTGAAGCTTGCAGCCCAAAGGTTTGAAACACATCTTCTTGAACTTCCAGGAGACAAAATGGCCAGGTCAATGACTCTAATCCCTCCCTCCCCCACCCAGAGAATTCCTCGGAAGAAAAACACTGGAATAGAGGAGACAGAAGTGGGGCTTCAGTGGCCGAGCAGTGACAGTTCCAGAGTCCCAGAGGGGCAGAGCCAGCAGGGGTCAACATCAGGAACCCAGAAGTACCTTTGTACAGCTAGGGCAAGTAGCAGACACCAGCACAGACAACAAACAGCTGAGACCATTGCTGAAGAGCAGCAGTGCTGTAGAGCAGCCCTAGGGGAAGAGGAGATTTCAGGCAACCAGACCCCTCCCCCACATCTCAGGAACCTGAAGGCTATAATACACAAACCCAGTAACTAGACTACTCACAATACCCAGAACAAGAAACCTGGGACAGAGAGCACTGAGCCCCAAAAGCAGATTTCACTATAAAGCCAGGAAAAAGCGAATCAAAATGAAGAAGAACACGAAAAGCCGAGGACAACTGATTCTTTTTATGGAGACAGGGATGATCAAAATACCAATTCAGAAGAGGATAGCATTGACACTATACCCACATCTGACACCTCAAAAGGGAATGTGAACTGTTCTCAAGCACTAAAAGCATTACAGGAGGAGCTAAAGGAGCATTTTAAAAAACAAAGTAGGGAGGTAAAAGAAAAAAATAGAAAAATGAAAAAAAATCCTGAAGAAATCAAGTCCTTAAAAAATAAGATCAGTGAAATAGCTACAGAGTTTCAGAATCTAAATAGAGAAAATGACACCATAAGAGGTAAAATCAACCAAATGGAAAAAGAAACTCAAAAGCAAAATGAAGACAGCAACTAATTAAAAATTTGAATTGAGCAAGTGGAAGCTAATGACTCTATGAGGCATCAAGAAGTAGTAAAAACAAAATGTAAAGAATGAAAAAAATAGAAGAAAATGTGAAATACCTTATTGGAAAGGCAACCGACCTGGAAAAAAGATCAAGGAGCCACAGTTTAAGAATTATTAGTGCACTGGAAATCCATGATGAAAAAAAAAAAAAGAGTCTCGCCAGTGTCTTCGAAGAAATTATCAAAGATAACTGCCCAGAGGTCCTAGAATGAGAGGGTAAAATATTCATTGAAAGAATGCACCGATCACATCCTGAAACAGATCCCAAACTGAAAACACCAAGGGATATTATAGCCAGATTTCAGAATTACAAAGGCAAGGAGAAAATACTGCAAGCAGCCAAAAAGAAACAATTCAAATATCGTGGAACTATAGTCAGGATCATGCAAGATCTTTCAGCTTCTACATTAAATGACAGGAGAAAGTGGAATGTGATATTCCAAAGGGAAAAGGAGCTGGGACTACAAGCAAGGATGAACTACCCAGCAGAACTGAGCATAATTTTTCGGGCTAGGATATGGACATTCAACAAAATAAGTGAATTCCAGACTTTCCTGATGAAAAGGCCAGAACTCAATGAAAATTTTGATCTTCAAATACAAAACTCAAGAGAGATATAAAAAGGTAAACAGGACAAAAAAAAACTCACAGAACTTATTAATCAATAAGGGCAAATTATTTACATCTCGATATAGGATTATATCATCTTATGTACGATATATATGTGTATGTATACACACACACACACACACACACATATATATATATGTATATATCAATCTTGAAAATAGTGCAGTTGTTATGACAATTGAAAAGGATACATAGACACTGTGGATGCCTGTACAAAATAACTGACATAAGGATTAAAACATACTTAATAGATGTAAAGCAGGGATTCTGGGAGAAGAGGTAAGGAGGTAGCAGATAAGGGTAAATTACATCAAATGAATAGGCACAAAAACACATTATAGTAGAGGCAGAGAAGGGAGGGAGAAAAGAAGAATTTGAGCTTTACTCTCATCGGATCTGGTTCAAGAATAACACACCCCTAATAAGTATAGAAATCTAACTTGTCCTACAGGCAGCAGGAGGGGAAAGGTGGAAAAAAAAGGGGAGGAGGATGGTCAGAAGGGATGGAAGAAGTAGCAAGTGGAAAACTGTAGGATAAGTCAGGGGAATCAGGAGGGAAGTCAAAGTGAGGAAGGCGGTGGTCAAAAGTAAAACTTTGTTGAGAAGTGGATGGGGAAAGGGAGAAATAAAAGCATAAAATGGGGGAGGGGGGGATAGGACAGAGAAAAAGACACGGATGGTAAACATAACTGTGAATGTGAATGGGATGACCTCTCTCATAAAACAGAAGCTGATAGCAGAATGGATTAAAAACCATAATCCTACAATACACTGTTTACAAGAAACACATTTGAAACAGGGGGATGCACACAGGGTAAATGTAAAAGGCTGGAGTAAAATATATTGCCCTTCATCTAAAGTAAAAGAAAATGCAGGTGTAGCAATCTTAATCTCAGACAAAGCAAAAGTAAAGATATATCTAATTAAAAGAGATAAGGAAGGACACTACATCCTGCTAATCGGCACCATAAACAACGAAGCAATATCATTATTTAACCTATATGCACCAAGTGATATGGCATGCAAATTCTTAGAGAACAGTTTAAGGGAGATACAGGAAGAAAAAGACAGCAAAACTATAGTAATGGGAGATCTCAACCTCCCCTCTCTGAACTTGATAAATCTAAACTTAAAATAAATAAGATAGAAGTTAAGGAGATGAACAGATAATTAGAAAAGGCAGACATGATAGACCTCTGGAGAAAACTGAATGGGGATAAAAAGGAATATACTGTTTTTTTCTCAGCAGTATATGTCACATACTCAAAAATTGAGGATGTACATGGGCATAAAAACCTCAAAATCCAGTGCAGAAAGGCAGAAGTATTCAAAGCATACTTTTCAGATCACAATGCAATAAAAAATATTTGTAATAAAGGACCATGGAAAAATAAGTTAAAATTAATTGGATACTAAATAATGTAATTCTAAAGAAAGAGTGGGCCAAACAAAAATCATAGAAACAATTAATAACTTCACTCAGGAGAGTGTCAACAATGAGAAAGCATACCAAAACTTTTGGGATGGAGCAAAAGCAGTTCTTAGGGGAATTTTTATATGTCTAAATGCTTACATGAATAAAATACAGAAAAAGGAGATCAATGAATTGGGCATGCAACTGAAAACCTAGAAAAAGAACAGATTGAAATCCCCAATTAAATACCAAATTAGAAATAGTAAACATCAAAGGGGAGATTAATAAAATTAAAATCAAGAAAACTATTGAATTAATAAATAAAAATAAGAGCAGGTTTTACGAAAGAAAAAAATAGATTTGATAAACCACTGGCCAATTTTATTAAAAAAAGAGAAAGAAGAAAATCAAACTACCAGTATCAAAAATGAAAAGGGTGAAGTCACCTACAACGAAGAGGAAATCAAAACAATGATTAGGAATTATTTGCCCAATTCTCTGCCCATAAATTTGATACCCTTAAGGATATGGATGCATATCTACAAAAATATAAAATTCCCAAGTTAACAGAAGAGGAAATAAAATGTCTAAATAAACCCATCTCAGAAAAAGAAATTGAGCAAACCATCAATGAACTCCCTAGGAAAAAATCTCCAGGATCAGAATGTTTTACATGTCATTTTTAGCAAACAATTAAAGAACAATTAATTACTATGCGTTTTAGACTATTTGGGAAAATAGGTGAAGGAGTCCTACCAAATTCTTTTTTATGACACAAATATGATACTAATACCCAAACCAGGAAGAGTCAAAACAGAGAAAGACAATTACTGACTAATTTCCCTAATGAATATTGATGCTAAAATTTTAAATAAAATATTAGCAAAAAGATTGCAGCAACTTATCACAAGAATAATACAATATCACCTGGTAGGATTTATTCCAGGAATGCAAGACTGGTTCAGTATTAGGAAAACTGGTTCAGTATCAGCATACTTGATTATATCAGAAGCAAACTAGCAGAAACCATATGACCATCTCAATAGATGCAGAAAAAGCCTTTGAGAAAATACAACACCCATTCCTATTTAAAATGTTAGAAAGCATAGGAATAAATGGAGCTTTCTTTAAAATTAAGAATACCATCTACCTAAAATCATCAACAAGCATTATTTGTAATGGGGATAAGCTAGATGCATTCCCAATAAGTTCAGGGGTGAAACAAGGTTGTCCATTATTACCCCTACTATTCAATCTGGTACTAGAAATGTTAGCTGTAGCATTGAGAAGAAAAAGAAGTTGAAGGAATTAGAATAGGAAAAGAAGAAACTAAATTATCACTTTTTGCAGATGATATGATGATTTACTTAGAGAATCCTAGAGAATCAAGTAAAACATTGCTTGAAATAATAAATAGCTTTAGCAAAGTTGCAGGATATACAATCAACCCACTCACAAAGCCCAACAGCAAGAGATAGACAGAGATACATCATTGAAAGTTAATGTAGACGCTATAAAATATTTGTGGGTCTATCTGCCAAGACAAACCCAGGACCTATGTGAACATAATTATGATGCACTATTCATGTGAATAAAGTCAGATCAAAATAAATAGAATTATATCAGTTGCTCATGGTTAGGCCAAGCTAAAATAATAAAAATGACAATTTTACTTAAATTAATCTATCTATTCTGTTCCATACCAATTGAACTACCAAAAACTTATTTTACAGAGCTGGAAAAAATAATAACATAATTCATCTGGAAGAACAAGAGGTCTAGAATATCTAGGGAATTAATGAAAAGAAATGCTAGGGACTGTGGCCTAGCCATACCAGATATTAAACTGTACGGTAAAGCAGCAGTCATCAAAACTACCTGGCTAAGAAACAGATCTGTGGATCAGTGGCAAAGGATAGGTACACATGATGCAGCAGTCAGGGACTATAGCAATCTACTCTTTGATAAACCCAAAGTATGCCGGTTCTGGGTTAAGAATTCACTATTTCACAAAACCTGCTGGGAAAATTGGAAAATGGTCCAACACAAACTGGGCATAGACCAATATCTTACACCATATAACAAAATAAATTCAACATGGGTTCATGATTTAGTAATAAAGGCTGATCCTATAAGCAATTTGGGAGAGCAAAGAATCGTTTACCTATCAGATTTTTGAAAAAGAAAAGAATTCATGACACAACAAGAGATAGAGAGCATTACAAAATGCAAAATTGATAATTTTGATTTTACTGAATTGAACAGTTTTTGCATAAAAAAGCCAATGCAACAAAGATTAGAAGGGAAGCTGAAAATTGGGAGAAAATCTTTACAACTAGTGTCTCTGATAAAAGCCTCATCTCCAAAATGTACAAGAAACTAATCCAAGTTTATAGGAATAGAAGTCATTCCCCAATGGAGAGATGGCCAAAGGATAGAAAAGGCAATTTTCAGAGGAAGATATTAAAGATATCTATAGACATATGAAAAAATGCTTGAAACCACTACCAATTAGAGAAATTCAAATGAAAACATCTCTTAGGTACCATGTATCTCCTGTCACATTGGCTAAAATGACAGAACAGGAAAATGATAAATACTGGAGAGGATGTGGCAAAATTGGAACATTGTTACATTGCTAGTGGAGTTGTGAACTGATCCAGCCATTTTGGAGAGCAATTTGGAACTATGCCCAAAGGGCTATAAAAGTGTTCATACCTTTTGGTCCAGCAATACCACTTCTAGGGTTGTATCCCAAAGAGATCACACAAGTGGGAAAAGGACCGATATATACAAAAATATTTATAGTGGCTCTTTTTGTAGTAGCAAAGAATTGGAAATCAAAGAGATGCCCATCAATTGGAACATGTTGTGATATATGAATGTAATGGTATACTACTGTGCTATAAGAAATGGGAAAGATACAGACTTCATAATAACCTGGAAAAAATCTACACATTATAATGCTGAGCAAGTGGACCAGAACAAGAAAATTTTACACAACCACAGAGGGATTCTGCAATGACTCACTTTGATAGACTTCACTCTTCTCAGAAATACAAGGTGGAAAGACAACTCTAAAGTACTCATGATGGAGAGTGCTTTCTACATCCAGAGAAAGAACTATGGAGTCTGAATTCAGATTGAGGCACACTTTATGCTGGGGTTTTTTATTTGTTTTTTTTTTGTCTTTTTTATTGTTTTTTGTTTTTGTTTTTTGATTCTGTTTCTTCCTTCTCATGATTCATTCCATTGGAAATAATTCTTCTTTACAACTTGACTCTTGTGTAAATAAGTTCAATGCAAAGTTATATGTAGAAGATATATAGGATTCCATGCTGTGTTGGGGAGGGAGGGAGGAGGGGAAGAAAATCTTGGACTCAAAATTATGTAGAACTGAGTGTCAAAAACTAAAAATAGACAATCCCTCCCCTCCCCCCCAAAAAAACTCCTAGATTAAAGCAAGGATTACTCGAAAAAAAATATAGAAGCTGATCAATCTTATGGCATCCTGATTGTGGCTCCATGATACTTGAATAATTACTGATGGCCTGCAATATTTTCTCCTTGACTTGGGAATGCTGGAATTTGACCCTAATATTCCTGGAAATTTTCATTTTGGAATCTCATTCAGGACGTGATTGATGGATTCTTTCAACTTCTATTTGACTGTCTGGTTCTAGAATATCAGGGAAGTGTTCTTTGATCTTTTCTTCATCATGGTTTTGAGGAAGTCCAATGATCTTAAAATGATCTCTCCTTGATCTATTTTTCAGGTCAGTTGTTTTTTCCAATGATATATTTCACATCATCTTCTATTTTTTTCTTACTTTTAATGATTTCTTGATATCTTATAGTGATTAACTTCAATTTGCTCCACTTCAATTTTTTTTATTATTTTAAATTAATTAATTATCTTTAAAAATTTTTTCAACACACACTTCAATAGATTTTCAGTTTTCAATTTTCTCCATCTTCCTCCCCTCTCCACTCCCCAAGATGGGATGCAATTTGAAATAGCCTCTACTTATACTTTCATATTAAACATATTTTCACATTAGCCATGTGGTAAAGATGAATTAGAACCAATGGGAGGAATCACAAGAAAGAAGAGAAAAAACAACAAAAAAGAGATGAGATAGTATGGTTACATCTTTGTTCAGAAACCATATTTTTTTCTCTGAATGAGGATTGCATTTTTTATCATGAATATTTTGGAATTTTCTTGGATCCTTGCATTACTAAGAAGAGCTAGGTCTATCAAAGTCAGTCATCACACAATGTTGCTGTTACTATGTACAATGTTCCCCTGGTTGTGCTCACTTCACTCAGTATCAGTTCACATAAGGCTTTCCAGGTTTATATAAAGTAGTCCTGCTTATCTTTTATTTTTTTTAATATTTTTTTTTATTTTGAGTTTTCAGCATTCCTTTTGATAAGTTTTAAATTTTCTTCCCCATCTACTCCCTCCCTCCTCAAGATGGCATGCAATCTGATATAGGCTTTACATATACATTCCTATTTAACCCATTTTCACGTTAGTCATATTGCATAGAAGAATCATAATGAATGGGGGAAACTATTAGAGAAACAGAACACAACAAAAAAGAAAACAGTCTGTTTCACTCTGAATTCCAACTCCATAGTTCTTTCTCTGATGTGGATGGTATTTTCATCATGAGTCCTTTGGAAAAGCTTTAGGTCCTTGCATTGCTGAGAAGAGCTAAGTCTACAAAAGCAGTCCTCACACACTGCATCTGTGTACAGTGTTCTCCTGCTTCTGCTCACTTCACTCAGCATCAGTTCATATAAGTCTTTCTAGGTTTTCCTGAAGTCTGCCTGTTCATAATTTCTTACAGCAGAAACATATTCCATTACAGTCATATACCACAACTTGTTAATTGATGGGCATCCCCTCAATTTCTAAATCTTTGCCACCAAAAAAGCTGCTATGCATGTGACATACTTTCCCCCCTTTCTTACTTTTCATATATGCAAAGGTAAACTGTTTATCTAAGACTCTCAGTAACAGTTCAATAATTTGAAAGAAAAAGTGGGATAGATGTGAGAATGATATGTTTCTACAAAGCAAAATGATGTAGGAAAAGATAAAAGAACTGAAACTGAAAGAAAGAACTGATACAGAGGAACTGGATGGGGGAAGAGGGTGGGTAGTTTTGAAACCCTACACTCATTGGGATTGGGTTAAAGAAGAAAATTATCTATCTATCTTTCTAAACACACATACATATCTATCTGTCTGTCTATATCTTCATATATATTTTCTCAATTTGGAAAGAAATGGGAGGGTAAGGGGATGGGGGTGGAGGAGAAGTTAAGGGAGAGTTAGGGAATAGGCTAAAAGAAAGTATAGAAATGTGTGTAGATTAATTGGAAAGGTATAAATAAGAAACACATATATTTAGAAGGGTATAAAAATCTTCTAAAGTTGAAAAAGAAATAAGAGGACAAGGGGATAGGATTGTGGGAGAGAAGAGAGGAGGAATTCTTGGAGGGGGTTACCTTAAGGAATAGGAGAGCGAGGCAGCAAGTAGACGTCACTCTCGGTGGCATTTGGAGACTCCCAGGCAGCTGTAGCTAAGAAGCCCTCCAGCTCAATAAACTCTGGTTTATTGGGAGTTGAATCAGACAAGGTCTGTCTGTTGATGTTTGTAATTTGTTTATATTTGTTCCGAAGTTCAGGGTGCTGGCTTTTTCCCCTGAACTAAGTGAATTGTATTTGTATGCTGAATTAAAGTAAGCTTGTCAACCCCTTAATGTTGCTTTCCTTAGAAAAGCAGATCAAAAGAACCTGTGCTTTTGCAGCATGTTGACAGCTTTCTGGGTGCTGGTTGTTGGTGGATCTTACACCCCCACAAAAGCTGCTAGCCAGATTGTTGAAACAATGTTATATTCAGGAAATGATAAAAAAGGAGACATACACACAAACATAAAATAAAAGTCCTGAGTAGAATTTATTATGTAAAAATAGCAGGGATAGCAATCATGATCTGAAACAAAGTGAAAGCTAAAATAAGATCTAATCAAAAGAGAAAAAAAGAGAAGCTACACTATGTGTCAGCAATATTAGTCAATAGTTTTAGACCATATAAAATAAATAAGCAGTAAAAATAAAATGAGAGTATATTTGCCAAAAGAGATACGGAAGTATATGAGTATAAACACTTTTTATACAAAGTTAGATCTAAATAATTGAAATAATAATTACAGTTCATGAATAGATAAAGCTATTTTTAAAAATGACATTTTTATCTAATTAATCTCTTTGTGTAATGGCACCCCAATAAAATTACAAAAAATAAAATGATCTGAGTCAGAAAAAAAATTATAACAGGGTTCATTTGGAAGAGCAGAGGGTCAAGGAACTTCATGGAAACTAGGGGGTAATGATGTATAGGAATTAGATTCAGTTGAATCAGAACTTAAACCATATAATAAGGGGAGAGCAATGTTTAAGTGCAAAATGGATAATTTTGATTTTGTTAAATTAAAATTTTCCTGTACAAATAAACTTTGTGTAAAAATAGAGGAAATGTAGAAATTTTTTTTGGGGGGGAAACTCTTATAGACTATCTCCCAGATGCAACGTGATTGGGTCAGAATATTGTTGTTGTGTAAGAAATAATGAGCTGGTACATTTAGAAAAAATATCGAAAGACTTAAACTTATGAAGGAAGATGCTAAGAGAAACAGATAGCAAGTGTTAATAACCATAACATATTCTTAATATATGCATTTGAGTATATATGTTTTATATGTGTATGTTAATGGATATCTATGTATGTATGTATACATAAATATACACATGCATATGTGTACATACAAAACCATATCCATGCTTAATTGTACCCTTCTGGGAGTGAGGAGACAGGGGGAAATAAAGTAAAAAAGTACATAACAGAAGACAAAAGAAAACACATAAGGAAGCAAAGATGGAGAACTTTGAAAATAATGTGTAGTATTCATTATATAAGTTGTCTTGAAATGGATATTCATTACTTTATACTTAATCCTCTTTCATGTTCTGCTGGGTATACCACAATACTTTTTTTTTTCTTTTCTTATTTTATAATAAAGTTTGAAATGAAGATAAAATTTAAAAAAAAAGCAAATTAGAGAAAAGAGATGATGAAACATCTCTTAAGAAGAGAGATGAATAGATTTTAAATAGAAAATGCACACTAATGCACTGATAGTGGAACTATAACTTGGTCCAACCGTTCTGGAAAGAAACTGGTCCCAGATTTAAGATATCAATTATGACCTGTGACATTAGCAAAGAAAGTAAGATTTTGAGGACAAATTCTGCTATATTGTGGTCAACCTAAGTTTTCTTATCTGTGAAAAAGTGAAAGTACTTATATGAATCCCTCAAAGTATGTGGGGAAATTTCTTTATAAAACAGCAATTGCTATGTCAGTGCAAGTTTTTTTTTTGTTATTATCATTGTAATTCCAGTTCCTGTTATACAGTCTTGAATATATTTAGTATTTGTTCAATTAAAATTATATAAAAAAGAGAACTACATAAAATACCATGGTGATTTGACCAGTTTGGTCATAGAAAATTTTCCTGGAAAAATATGAAATAATTTATGTTATTTTGTACTAAATATATTGTAAAAAAGTACTTTATTTTTATGTGTATTTGGTATTTTGATTGGAGTAATTTACATAGGTAGAGAAATAGCTACCTGTGGGTTAACAGTACTCATTTTTTTTTTAATTTGGGAAAGTTAAATGGATCAAAACTAACACTTTATGTGTAAAATTAAAAACATTAGTTTTTGCTTTCTTTGCTGTCATAGGGGGCAGTTGTTTTTTACAGAAAAGAAGGAAGGAAAGAAGGAAGAAAGGAAGGAGGGAAGGAAGGTGGAAATGGAGGAAGGAAGGAAGGAAGGGAAGAAGTAAGGAAGGAAGAAAGAAAGGAAGGAAGAGTCTACACATAATATTCTATATATGAAACTTTGGTTGTGTATCTTTGCCTTTCAATAACTTTAGAATGCCCCGATATTTATCATTTATAATGTGGAGTAAAATACATGCAACATTCTTTTGCATTCATAGCAAAAACAATATATGTGTACACACACACATACACATTCATGTATAGAAAGTCCTTCTAGTTTTATATATATATATATATATATATATATATATATATATATACACACACATATATATATACATATATACATATGTATAAACATGTATGCGCATATACATACATATATACACACATGCATAGCATTGTTTTTGTTCTTATATCATAGTTTTTTTTGTTTGTTTTTTTTTTACTTTGTCAAGGTGACTGCTTATTTTCCTGATGTAAATCATTTGACTCATTCAGTGATTTCTGTCTTTCTTTCCTTTTATTGAATTTCTCCTTCCTTCCTCCTACCCCCTTTCCTTACCCACTATTTTCTTCTTATTGTTCCTCTAAAATTAATCTAAGACTATTTTAGTTTCCTACAATCAAGCAATATTAATTTCCAGAATTCAATGAAAATTAGCCCTAGGTAGAACTGATGAAAATCTGAAACTTTGAAAATCACAAAGTTAATGATTTGCAACTCCCCTGAGCACTGATAATATCTTATTTCATCATGTAGATTTCTAAGTTAAATTTTGTAAATAGAAAATCACTGTTCTCATTAAATATTTGTTTTGCTACCTAGTGATGTACATATCCAATGTTATCTAAAATATCCCTTAAATTACAACTACGTAGCCCTATATTAAAATCATTTCTAGAATTGTAAAACTTCTTAGAGTTTGTCCTTTACCTTGACAGAAATCAGAAACTCATTGTCACTTCCACACCATGAGAAGACCTTTGAGGAAGGCTTTAAAATAATTATAAATATTCTGTAACAATTGCAATACCCTTAATTAGAGGAAACCATAATTCTAGGAAAAATCTAAAATCATGCTGGTAGGTGCAAAAGAAATTTAGCACATGCAATTCGGAGAGACCAATTTGGATGACTCTTTGAGAATAGATCCCATTACCTCAAAGAGGTAATTGAAAGTTTGGTAAGGACTCTGAAAATATCAGCAACAAATAGTGGTTAGAGCTATGTGGAAGTTACTCACCAAAATCATGAAAACTCCATGGATTTGTCTCTTAATAATTTCCTAAACTGAGTGAGACAGATAACATCCTGGAATGTTTCCCTGCTTTTGTCTGTGTATCTCAGTAGGCATACTGTCAAGGAAAAAGTCTAATGTGAGGCTCTGTCTTTCTGCTCTTGAAATTAGCTCTCTGACACTAGTTATATGTAATTGGTTCTATTCCTAGGCAAAATATGGAATCAAAGAAAGAATCATTGAGTATTCTAAGACTATTATTCTATTCTTTCCCCCCCACATAGACTTGAAACTTATCCTGCAAGTTTCAGTACAGCCGAATATAGCATGAAAGTACCTACCTGGTGATCTTGGCATTGTTCTACATAAAAAAAATCTGAATTAAGGGGGTTTACAACACACAAAAGAAAATAAATTATAACCCAATACCATGTCAATGGAGGGTTATTTTCTAGTTTTACATAATAGTAGTACTTAAAAGAAAAAAAGGTAATAGCAAATACATTAATCTGCTTTCACATAATTGTAAGGTAGGCACATAGAGCACAAATGTCAGAAAATTAGCCAGGAGGTGGTTGGTCATCTGATTTCAAAGTACTGAAGTATTACAGCATAAGACTGTTACCCACAGAGAACAACAAAAGCAACAATGATGCACCACTGTGCAAATGTTTATTTATTGAATGTAGGCTAATAATAGAGCAGGATATAAATGGTTTCTGCATTAGTTATAGTACTATTTGCAGGACAATAGGGAAAGTACTCTGTGGAGAAAAGTCATTTCTGACTGTGTTGTAACACTTTTCACTGTAAGAACACAGTATATATAGAAATAGACTTTACCAACACAAACTTGGACTAAAAATAATTAGGATGTTTGTTCTTTCATGACTTCAAGCTATAATTTTCAAATGTAAGTGGTCTATTGTCATGCTGTGAAATGTTTCATAGTCTAATAAATAACTGGAATACTCAAGAAATATGCAGAAAAAAGGGATTGTGGTCCCATAAAGTAACCTCCTAAAGTAAAATCACTTTCATGTATACTAAATTAATTGAAAACATCAATGATATTCTTAAATTTTTCTCTAATTACCTATTAACTTACTTTGGCCTTGAAGTCCCTACCAACCAGATAGGTTTTTATGCTTTCCAAACTGGAAACTGTGGGCAATTTAATGAAGATGATAAAAGAAAATGGCACTTAAGAATTTTTTTTTCTCCATTGCCTATTAAAATTATATCATCTGCCATAAACAAACAAAAAAATCAGGTCATTGGTTTCTCTTTCTCTTTAAATCAGGAAAAAGAACTAGTTTCAAATCCTGAGAATTTTTATAAGCTAGATTACTAGGTTAGCCTGGTGAATACAATTTCTTACAGATTTGTAAAACTCTTTATATTCATCTTTTTATGTGCCATCTTCCATCTCATGTATACAACACATGTGCATTAATGTTTATTAATATATTTCTATTTTATAAAATATATAGCTAAATTTAGATTTTTTAGAACCTTACAACCCTCTTATTACTGTTACAATCTCAGGAAAAGGTGCCTGATCTTTACTTGAATTTTTTCCATGATTTTTTGAATTTCTCAAAGTTAATATCAAATATTTAACTATTACTTCTAAATGACTATTCATCTATCCCAGGTTTTATGAATTTATTGATTTTATTGTCTTATCTTGACATTTTCCTGTGTTTCTCAGATATGTTTGAATTATTTCTTCTTTTTATTTGTCTATTTATTTTTAGTTTTCAATGTTCACTTCCAAGAGATTTGGAGTTCCAAATGTTCTCCCTATCTGTCCCCTCCCCCTACCCAAACACAGCATGTGATTTGATATAGGCTGTACATATACATTCACATTGAACTTATTTTCACATTAGTCATGTTGCAAAGGAAAATTAGAACCAGTGGGAGAAACTATGAGAAGGAAAAACCAAACAAAGGAGAGAGAGAGAGAGAGAGAGAGAGAGAGAGAGAGAGAGAGAGAGCAAATAATATGTTTCAATATGTACTCAGACTCCATAGATCTTTTTTTGAATGTGGACAACATTTTTCATCATGAGTCCTTTGGAGTTGTCTTGCATCCTTGTATTCCTGAGAAGAGATAAGTCTATCAAAGTTAGTCATCACACATTGTGGCTGTTACTGTGTACAATGTTCTCCTGGTTCTGCTCACTTCACTCAGCATCAATTTATTCAAGTATTTCCAGATTTTTTTTCCTGAAGTCTGCCTCCTCATCATTTCTTAGAGTGCAATAGTATTCCATTACATTGGTATACTACAACTTGTTCAGCCATTCTCCAACTGATGGGCATCCCCTCAATTTCCAATTCTTTGCCACCACACAAAGAGCTGCTATGAATATTGTAGTACATGTGGGTCCTTTTCACATTTGTATGATCTCTTTGGGATACAGATCTAGAATTGCTGGGTCAAAGGATATATACATATTTATAGCCCTTAGGGCATAGTTCCAAATTGTTCTCCAGAATAGTTGAATCAGTTCTCAACTCCACAAATAATGCATTAGTGTTCCAATTTTCCCACATCTCCAGCATTTATCATTTTCCTGTTTTGTCATTAGACAATCTGATAGGTGTGATGTGGTACCTCATAGTTGTTTTGATTAGCATTTCTCTAATCAATAGTGATTTAGAGCATTTTTTCATATGACTATATATACCTTTAATTTCTTCCTCTGAAAACTGACTGTTCATATCCTTTGACTATTTCTCAAGTGGGAAATGACTTGTCTTCCTATAAAATTGACTCAGTTCTCTATATGTTCTAGAAATGAGTCTTTCATTAAAGACACTGGTTATAAAAATTCTTTCCTAGTTTTCCTCTTCCCTCCTAATCTGGTTGCTATGGTGTGGTGTTAAGGTGATTAGAGATCTTCCGCACACATTGAATAGGCCTCAGGTGGAGCTAGTTAAGGGAAGCTTGATTAGGGAAGGCTTGTTTGTAGGAAGGACCATGCTCTTTTGCTGATTAGGTATAAAGGCCTTGGGACCTAAGAAGGGTCTGTATGTATCTATGTCTATATCTCTATCTCTCTATGTCTATGTCTATGTCTATAGATATAGATATAGTTATACCATGATGGTATTTATGCTCAGAGATGAAGAGATAGAGAGAGAGAACTGCGTGGAGAGAAAGAACTTGGAGGGCTTGGAGAACTGCAAGGGCTAAGAGGAAGAACTGCAAGGGCTCTTATAATTGCAAACTGTCTCAGAACTGTGGGAAGAGAGGACACAGGCAAGCAGGTAGCTAGGGTTTGTGAGTGTTTACAGGAAAGCCCCAGCAGAGGGAAAGTTTATGGCATGGCTTGGCTCTCTGCTGTGATATTTTCTTTTAATTTCATTGTTGTTATATGGAAGTGGACTTACTGGTTTTGAGATACAATTGCTGCTATGTCAAATTGGAGTTATTGGTTTTGGGATCTGATCCTCTGCTATCTGAATAAATGTTTACTTCTTCTGTTTTCTATATGAAAAGCCTCTTACATTGTGATTCAGAACTATACAAGCATATTAATGACCACCATTAATATTGTGAATCTTGCCTTACTGATACAATTGTCTTTGTGCAAAAACTTTTCAATTTAATGTAATCAAAATTATCCATTTTGCATTTCCTAATGTTCTATATCTCTTGTTTGGCCATAAATTGTTCCATTCTCCATAAATCAGACAGGTAAACTATTCTTTGCTCTCCAGGTTTGCTTATAGTATCAACATTCATATATCTAAATCATTTACGCATTTTCACTTTATCTTGAAATAGAGTATAGGACTGTGATGTATGCCTACCTTCTGCCCTACTATTTTCCACTTTTTCCCAGAAGTTTTTGTCAATAGTGTATTGTTAACACATTTTTGCCTGTAGGCACCTGCAAATTCCTGATTGCTTAAGAAAGATATCACCCCCAGTCCACGACTGTGGTATGTCACTCCTGGACCTGGTGTCAACCAAGCTCTGGATACCAGCTAAAGAACTGATCTCACAAATGGGACCACTTAGGTCAGGGACAGCTCTACATCCAGTTTCAACAGGAAGTAGTCATGGAAGAAGACACCTTCACCCCTTAAACAAAGATTTTTGGTCTCATTTGTTTGAGGGATGAATGATGATATTGTTTAATGTGCTTATTTCATGTTACCCTTGTTATATTGTTGTAAAGTTCTGTTGACACCAGTTGTCCCATTGACCTATGTAATGGATAAGAAAGATCTTGGGGCTTAATATATTGTTAATGTATTTTTGCCTAATTTGAAGATCATCTCATCGATCAAAAGGCCCATGTGACCTGCTTAAATCACATGTGGTGGGAGGAACTTGCTGAATGAGTGGAGAAGGAAGAGGTAGAGTAGAGCTGGGAGGAAGTTGGTCAGAGCAGTTAGAGTAGTGGGAGAAAGAGAAGACCCTGGTCAAGCAGACAGCTAGGATTGTGTCTGTGGGAAGGCCCTAGCAGGAGAAGGCTTTGGGATGGTGTTGCTCCCTGCAGACATAATGTGTAATAACTTCTTTGTTGCTATAGTGGATTCATTTTCCTGGTGTTGGGATTTGGCTTTCTGGTGTCTGAATAAATATTTTGGTTCTGTCTTCTATATAGAGATTCTGTTATATTTCGTGATTCAGAACTATGTCAGTGTATTCATAGTTATTTTTGGTGTTGTGAATATTGCGTTGGCTATACAAATAGCGAGTTCTTTTCCCAGAGCTAGAGTCATTGGGTTTATCAAACTAAAGTCTTTCTTCTTGATCAGAATGCTTATTTTGAACAATTTACTAAGATTCTCTGAAATGGAAATAACTCTCATATTGTGGTGGTTATATGTCACTTACTCCTTAAATAATCCAAAGCTTCATACAAAGTCTAATCACAATTAATATTTGTCTATGCCCTTCCATAAAAATGAGCAATTAAACTCAATATTCTGGCAGCCACATTCTATAGATTTTGATATTATCTAGGTACTATAGTCTTCATTCAGATTATTCGTAGACTATCTCTTGCTCTCACTATATAACTCTCCAATGTTCTATTTTTTTTAGAATATACATTTTCCGAATGATATGTTTCAAATAATTCTGTTCATGAAAGTTACTGTTTTTAATTTGTGGAACCAATTTCTTCCCACCACCTATCTCTCCATTGTACTTTGAGAGATCAGTAATTTTGATACTTTGAAGATTGGGGTGATACAATAAGAGGAAAAGAATGACTTACAATTATGAGAAAGCCAAAACTACATATCAATTATACAAATTTTTATTATAATAGTTTATATTTCCCTACCCTAGTATTTCAATAATACAGAGAATTCCTAGTGAGAAAACTTCCTCTGGCAAAGAAGATTAGCAATCACTCTGTAATTTACAATATTTGATGGATGATGGGGTCACTGAGATGTGACTCCAATGAATTTTATGGATAGGACCAGAACATATGTAAATGACTCTGAAGCTGATTCTTTATCCACTATTCTACATGGATATTTAAAACAAATATAATAATGCCTTTATAGGAATATTTAAAACTTCAAAATATGCATTTTAGGAGGTAACATTTCATAGAATGAGACTCATGAGTGGAATTTTAATATGGAAGCTATGCCTGAGCAAAATGAATGGAAGACCAGGTGGGGGTGGCGGGAGACGTGCAATTTTATTTATTAAGAAGAAAATTCAGGAGAACAAAGAGAAAAACATAGTAAACTCTGCATTTGTACCACAAACCTCCCCAGTGTGGCTAAAACTAAATTAAAATGTAAATGGGAAATGTTTAACAAAATACATGAAAATACAATACAAAATAGACAATGCTACTTTGAAGTTTTCCAAGTTAATACGCAGACCTAAGGAATCCATTTGTATTTCAGTTTGACACTGCCAGTATAGAGGATTTGGTTGACTGTACAGAAACACAAACATGATATTTTTTGTGAGAGTATGCTAGAGAGAAGTTTCACTGCTCAACTTTTATCCAGGATGCTTGATGCTTCTTTGTGCCAAGTTGGCTTGCCCCCTTAATGTCCTATTTTTGTGTCACTGATGGATCTCCAATTTTTGGATCCAAGAATTGAATGGAGTGCTACCTGGGGGAGGAGAAATATTGAAATTTCATGATTTTTTTGTATTGCAGACCACTCTAATTAATACAACTCTGAAGAGATCCCTGGATCTGCAATCAGAACATCTAGGTTTGGATCCAAGATTGGGCTATTAGTTGTAGCCCAATGGACTTTGACAAGTCATTTCTCTCCTATGGATATCAGTTTCTACACCTGGGAAATGGGAATAATGATACTTATTCTTCACAGCTCACAGGAATTTTGTGAAGAATGAATTTCTTTAGGGTCAGAGGATTCAGAGCTAGCCAGGATTTTAGAGTCTAACTCCTGTTTTATGCAAAGAGGGAAACTCAGAGGAGAAGGAAATTCCCCAAGATCCCAAGTGGATATTTAAACATAATCCATCTGCCTCCTTTTCTCTCCACTGAATTAAGTTAAACAAATCCTGGTTAGCATTTAGTCCCAAATACACCATTAAATATTTGGACCCCTGCCACATAGAAATGAAGTGAGGACAAGCCATCCTGTGGGATAAGAGGAGCAGGAAACCTGAAAAATATGTTTACATATGAGGCCCAAAAAAAAGCCTTTTTCCTTCTTAGTCCCAGAGCATAGCCCTGGGGGACTTTTTGAAAAGGAACAGGAGAATTCACTTCTCTATCTTTGCCTTTTGAAGTATTTAGAGGATGGGAGGCTCATGTAAAGCCCAGTTCTATCCATTAAGCAGCCAATCAGCAACCTGTGCCTAATACCTCCTGATTAAGACTCCTGGTTCCTGGTTTATGGCCCATTATGTACTCTGATATCCTGTCCCCTTTCTTTTGTTTAAACTGAGGGACTAAGGCAGATCCAGGACTCAGTGTTTGTCTTCCTTGGCCTCTTGATTTATTGTGGTTCATGAGCATATTGGGCCCTTTTGGGCAAGGGGATAGGGTAAGGTGTGCTCATGTGGTTCTAATTACTACTTCTGTTGACCTTGTGTGTCAACAACCTGGCTGACAGCTTCTGTGGGGGTATAAGATTCACCCACAGCCAACACCCAGAAAGCTGCCAACAGCACAGGTTCTTCTGATCTGCTTAATTAAGGAAAGCAAGGTGAAGGGGTTGACAAGCTTACTTTTAATTCAAATATCATTCAGTTAGTTCAGGGGAAAAAAAACCCAGCACCCTGAACTTCAAAACAAAATGCAAATTACAGACATCAATAGACTTTGTCTGATTCAAGTCCCAACAGATAGTTACCACAATTCAACAAAGTTTCAACATCCGGGTTTACAAGCTGGAGGGCTCCTTAGCTACAGCTGCCTGGAGTCTCCTCATCAACACCATCTCCAGAGCCCCGCACCAATAGCTCTGTCCTACCTTCTTATAGAGCTTTAGACATCATCAGACATCATCTGAATCACCAGAGCTCAGGCTCTGGTGATTGGTTCTTGAGTTGGCCCCTCCCCTTAAGACCCTGGGATGTTCACATCCACATGGATTACATTAACACCTAATGGGGTTTGGGCCTGGGGCTTATCACCTAGTAAAGCTCACTGAGATAAATTGAGTCACTCAAAGAAAACAAAGACAATTCTGGTTACACTCCACCCCTTGTTCTAGGATACATAATCTAATCAGCCATGTATCCTAGAACATACATTGTGATCCAATTACAAAGAAAACTAAAACATATCATTCACAATAAAGCAAAACATATCATTCAGTGACATTCCCAAATATTGGTTTACAATTCAAATGTGACCCATCCCAAGATCCCAGTAAGATAATTTCTTCAATCAATCATTCCCAAAATAATTGTTAACTATTCAAATGTCCACCCCTAGGTCAAAGCAAGTTAATCTCTTAAACTCATAAAGTGTCCAAATAAAGTGCTTATTCAGCAGCACACTGGCATTGCAGGCTTCCAAGTGGCACCCAAAGTCCCAATTTCAAAGAAAGAGTTCAAACAAAGTTCTTTTAGGGTCTGTTCTCCCCAGTAATTTCCAGTCCCCGGTTCCAAGTCTGGAGGGTCTGCTGGGCAATAAAGCCAACAGGGTGGGGTCCCTGGGGGTCCAAGGCACTTCCCCCACCCCAACAAAAACAAATCCATGCCACCCTCCTGGATCCCAAGCAGCCCAAGCTGAAGGAACCAAAAAGGCAGACTCAGTGCCTTGCTGCAAAGTTTTCATCTTGCCCCAGGGCTGGATTTCAGGCTCCTGGGTTCCAACTCCAGCTGGCCTCACCTGGCTTCTCCTGGAATCCTGATGTAGGTGGCTCCCCATCTTTGTGCTCACCTCACCAAAGTCAGCTGGAAAGCAGCTCACTGCTCTCACCTTTCCAAAGTTCTTATGCAGGCAGTCTCTTGGATCAATATTTTGGCAGCCGCTGTCTGCTTCTTCTTTCTCCTCACCAGCCCCTCCTGCCAAATCTGTAGGAAGGCCATTCTCCAACTCTCCAAGGCAATTCTCCACTCCTGTTTCAAAACTCCATATACAATATAATCTCAAGACTTTCACCCTTTCAGCACAGTCCTCCAGGGCCAGGCTTATCAGCTTAAGCCCTGGGAAGAAGGGATTATCTCCTGTTCTGGGCTCCTGGGAAACCATGCCCAGCACTTCCACCAGCCTGTTTTCCTTCAGGACTTCGTTGCTCCTGAGGCTGCACAGAACCATAGTCAATCCAAGTACAAAGAGCAATCCAAAAACTGGGAAACATTCAACCAACCTAGTACCCCAACACGCCATGCTTCCTTGTTAAAGCCAGATCCTGCCAACTACGCCATATGTGTCAACAACCCGGCTGACAGCTTCTGTGGGGGTATAAGTTTCACCCACAGCCAACACCCAGAAAGCTGCCAACAGCACAGGTTCTTTCGATCTGCTTAATTAAGGAAAGCAAGGTGAAGGGGTTGACAAGCTTACTTTTAATTCAAATATCATTCAGTTAGTTCAGGGGAAAAAAAAAACCCAGCACCCTGAACTTCAAAACAAAATGCAAATTACAGACATCAATAGACTTTGTCTGATTCAAGTCCCAACAGATAGTTACCACAGTTCAACAAAGTTTCAACATCCGGGTTTACAAGCTGGAGGGCTCCTTAGCTACAGCTGCCCGGAGTCTCCTCATCAACACCATCTCCAGAGCCCCGCACCAATAGCTCTGTCCTACCTTCTTATAGAGCTTTAGACATCATCAGACATCATCTGAATCACCAGAGCTCAGGCTCTGGTGATTGGTTCTTGAGTTGGCCCCTCCCCTTAAGACCCTGGGATGTTCACATCCACATGGATTACATTAACACCTAATGGGGTTTGGGCCTGGGGCTTAGCACCTAGTAAAGCTCACTGAGATAAATTGAGTCACTCAAAGAAAACAAAGACAATTCTGGTTACACCTTGTTGTGTGCACAGGTATGTTTATGGTTCTAGGCATATTTGGCTTTTTCTACCTTTTCTTGAGTTCCAAGGGCATTGCTTAGGTCAATTCATGGGGAAAAGGTCTGCTGATTAAAAAAAATAGTGATAGATTTTTATATTCTCCCTTTATCTCATCTTCCTCTTCTTCCTCCTCCTGTTCTTCTCTTCTTTTCTCATGATGCTGTTGAAAAGGCACAATGCTTTCATGGACCACATCATATTTTTTAAAAAAAGAAAATTTAGTTTACAAATTTTCTAGAAGAAATGAAGGCTTCTATTTGATAGTATTCTAGTGGTGCCGATATCACTGCTGGTGCCAACATGTGGATCTATAGTCCCCAAAGCTGTTCTTTGCTCCACTTTTAACTTTTTGCTTCAGCTAAAATCTTTACCTGAGCTACTACCTCTGTCCCTTGAGAGAAAGAAATGTGGGCTCTGTTATCCCTCTTTAAGGTTAAAGTACAGAAGATTAGACTTCAGTCTTTTTAGAAGTTAGAGCTTAATTTTGAATTAAGTGAGTGACATCACCAGTCACCTTGATTCTGTCTTGCTACTGGACTCTGGAGGAGACAGTGGAGCTAACAATTTTGTACATTTCTTCCTGCTTTAAATCCAATTCATGCAAAAGTCAAGACATCATGCTAGTGATATCATTGGTCTTCTTCAAGAAGAAATGAGGAACAACACAGAAAACAAATACTTATCTCTTTCCATAAGCAGCAAAAACAACATGGTTGAAAAAAAACACTTAGGGAAATTTGTAGTCCTGCTACTTAAAGATTGGACTAAAATATGGGAGAAATCAGTAGTAAAGTGACAGACAAATGGGGGGGCAGGGTACAAGACTTATCCCTATATGAATTGGAGAAGGAGAAATAAAATATACAGTTGATTGAACTGATATTCTTCACCATCCTCATGCCTGAAAGTCACCATCTCATTCCTCTTCACTTGTGCCTAGTTAGCCATTCAGGGAGAAACTTGTCCTCAAAAGGTTATGTACTTTCTTAAACATAGTTCCAACTTGATTTCTAGACTGTTGAAGCTGATTCTTAGCTCTGACAGCATATTGTTTGTCTTTCCACAACTTGGGAAAAATTGATTATTGTTAACTTGTTTATCTTAGAATGAAAAAAAAAACATTATTATGCATTTGCGGTGCACCCAAGGCACTGTTTTAAGTGCTGGGATCACAAATAGAAAAGCAGGAAAAGGAGCTTTTTCTCATGGAGCTCACATTTTAATAGAGAGAGACAAAACAAATGGGAGGTTTCAATTGCAAGTAAATAGAAAGACTTCATGGTTCTTAGGGTGCAGCTAAAAAGCAGATGATAATGCATCTTATTTAATATTATTCCCACTAATTGAAACATATCTCCTTCTGATATTTAAAAAAAAAAAAAAAACAACTTCTCCTCAGCTAAAAATCCATTAACTGTCATCTTTCTTCACTCCTGGGCCTCATTGTTTCTCACAATCAAATGAAGAATAGTTTATTTCTAAGGCTACCCTGTTCTGCACCTCATTCTATTCTGCATGTTATATTCCGGACAACTGCACTATTGACTTCTTGTAACACAACAGTAGAAGGGCAATGGCAAAACCATGGAAGCCATGAGAATTAAGGAAAACTTTTATGCTTATAAATAAATATCTCAGTATATTTACATGATAATATTTTGCTTTTGTGAGCATGAAAAAACTCGGTTACATGTAGATCCAGGAATCATATTCACAGAAAATGTAATCAAACCCCCAGGAAAGGAAAATAAAAACAGAGAACAGAATAAAAGTAATGCAAGGACAGGAAGTATATTCATATTTATGAATAATGATACAAATGATGCTTGAATTTCTGGGGATATACAAGATATATGTCTGGTAATTATAATACTACCTAACATTTCTTGTTCCTAAATTTTTCAAAGCACTCAGTAAAGGCCATCTCACTTGATTCTCACAACAATGTGGGTTGTTATGTTACATCATTATTACTTATATTTTACAAATGAGGAAACAAAGGTTGTGAATATAAGTGAATTTCCTGTTTGTTCATAATTGAAGAAAACAATCTTATTTTTAATATAATAGCAACAAGTAGACCCATGAAATTCTGTCATTTACAGATTGTTCTTTTGAAATGATCCTGAGTCCCCTTCTAAATTTGTTTTTGCTTTTTATCTATATATTTTTATGTTTAATTAATATTATTTTGTCTCTCTTTTTGCACTCTTTTTACCAGCCAAGAATTCACCCCATTCCATAAAAAGACTTACATCACCACCACAACTTAGGTAACTATTAGTTAGTCAAGCAAAACAAATCTAGATGTGGGTTATATTTGAAAAGAAATGCTTAATTCTATACCTCTCATCCCTTTCCTCTCTGCCAAGTAAGAAGGGAAGTCATAATTGGCATGAGCATGGTCAAAATCTTTCAAAACTGTTTTCCTGGCAAACTGCTGGAATAGAAGATGGTGGCTGAAGAGCAGGGACTAGTGTGAGCTCCCCGCCGAGTCGCTCCAAAAACCTATAAAAATGGCTCTGAACAAATTCTAGAACTGCAGAACCCACAAAACAGCAGAGGGAAGTAGGGCTCCAGCCCAGGACACCCTGAATGGTCTCTGGGGGCGGTCTACCCCATACGGAGCTGAGAGCAGAGGGGAGCTGAGCCCAGCTGAGCCCAGCCGAGCCCAGCATGAGCGGCATGGACCAACCAGACCAGGAGCCAGACAGATTGTGCCCTAGCGTCCTGAATCAGTGAGCTGCAGCAGTTACCAGACTTCTCAACCCACAAACACCAGAAACAACAGAGAAGGTTAGTGGGAAAAGCTGTGGGAGTGGAAGGAGTTTGCAGTTTGGCTACTGCCCCGGGGGCATCAGAGGTGGGGCAGCTACAGACGTACAGCTGCAGTTGCTTCTAGCCCCAGGCCCACCTGGTGGGAGGAATCAAGTGGCGGATCAGAGCAGAGCCTGCTGAAAATCTAAGTCCAGTCCACGTTGAGGATTCTTGGGGAAGGAGGAGTGCTGGTGTGGCAGAGCTGGCACATTCCCCCCAAACATGGAACATAGAACTCTTTAGTCTACAAGCAGTAATACCCCACTGAAAAATTCAAGGGTCCATTTAGTTGGTTGGAAATATGGCCAGGCAGCAAAAATGTACCCAGATTCAGTCTTAGACTCTGGAATCCTTCCTTGGTGAAAAAGAAGACCAAAACATACAGCCTAAAGAAGACAACAAAGTCATAGAACCTACAACAAAAGCCTCCAAGGAAAACATGAACTGGTCTCAGGCCATGGAAGAGCTCAAAAAGGATTTGGAAAAGCAAGTTAGAGAAGTAGAGGAAAAATTGGGAAGAGAAATGAGAAGGATGTGAGAAAACCATGAGAAACAGGTCAAGGACTTGCTAAAGGAGACCCAAAAAATACTGAAAAATACACTGAAGAAAACAACACCTTAAAAAACAGACTAACTCAAATGGCAAAAGAGCTCCAAAAAGCCAATGAGGAGAAGAATGCCTTGAAAGGCAGAATTAGCCAAATGGAAAAGGAGGTCCAAAAGACCACTGAAGAAAATACTACTTTAAAAATTAGATTGGAGCAAGTGGAAGCTAGTGACTTGATGAGAAATCAAGATATTCTAAAACAGAAACAAAGGAATGAAAAAAGGGAAGACAATGTAAAATATCACATTGGAAAAACCACTGACCTGGAAAATAGATCCAGGAGAGATAATTTAAAAATTATTGGACTACCTGAAAACCATGATCAAAAAAAGAGCCTAGATATCATCTTTCAAGAAATTATCAAGGAGAACTGCCCTGATATTCTAGACCCACAGGGAAAAATAGAAATTGAAAGAATTTACCGATCACCTCCTCAAATAGATCCCAAAAAGAAATCTCCTAGGAATATTGTCACCAAATTCCAGAGCTCCCAGACCAAGGAGAAAATACTGAAAAGCATCCAGAAAGAAACAATTTGAGTATTGTGGAAACACTATCAAAATAACCCAAGATCTAGCAGATTCTACATTAAGAGATTGAAGGGCTTCGAATACGATATTCTGGAGATCAATGGAGCTAGGACTAAAACCAAGAATTGCCTACTCAGCAAAACTGAGTATCATGCTCCAAGGCAAAATATGGATTTTCAATAAAATAGAGGACTTTCAAGCTTTCTCAGTGAAAAGACCAGAACTGAATAGAAAATTTGACTTTCAAACACAAGAATCAAGAGAAGAATGAAAAGGTAATCAAGAAAAAGAAATTGCAAGGGACTTACTGAATTTGGACTGTTTTGTTTACCTTCCTACATGGAAAGATGATGTGTATGATTCATGAGACCTCAGTATTAGGATAGCTGAAGGGAGTATTCATATATATATATGTGTGTGTGTGTGTGTGTATATATATATATATATATATATATGTATATATATATATATATATATATATATAGAGAGAGAGAGAGAGAGAGAGAGAGAGAGAGAGAGAGAGAGAGAGAGAGAGCGCACAGGGTGAGGTGAAGATGAGTGGAAGATATCAAAAGAAATAAAATTAAGGGATGAGAGAGGAATATATTGAGAGAGGGAGATAGGGAGAGATAGAATGGGGTAAATTATCTCGCATAAAAGTGGCAAGAAAAAGCAGTTCTGTAGGAAGGGAAGAGAAAGCAGGTGAGGGAGAATGAGTGAATCTTGCTCTCATCAGATTTCACCTGAGGAGGGAATACCATATATATTCAATTGGGTATCTTACCCCAAGGGAAAAAAGCAGGAAGAAGATTAAAAAAGGGGGGGCATGATGGAGGGGAGGGCAGATGGGGGAGGAGGTAATCAAAAACAAACACTTTTGAAAGGGGACAGGGTCAAGGGAGAAAATTCAATAAAGGGGGATAGGTTAGGAAGGAACAAAATATAGTGAGCCTTTCACAACATGAGTATTGTGGAAGGGTTATACATAATGATATGCATGTGGCCTATGTTGAATTGCTTGACTTCTTAGGGACGGTGGGTGGGAAGGGAAGAGGGGAGAGAATTTGGAACTCAAAGTTTCAAAAACAGATGTTCAAAAACAAAAAAAAAAACGTTTTTGCATGCAACTAGAAAATAAGATACAGAGGCAATGGGGTGTAGAAATCTATCTTGCCCTGCAAGAAAGAAAGGAAAAAAGGGGATGGGGATGGGAGCGGAGTGGGGTGACAGAAGGGAGGGCTGACTGGGGAACAGGGCAACCAGAATATATGCCATCTTGGAGTGGGGGGAAGGGTAGAAATGGTGAGAAAATTTGTTTTTCAAACTCTTGTGAAAATCAATGCTGAAATCTAAATACATTAAATAAAAAAATAAACCGTTTTCCTTTTAGATATGGTGGCCATTATATTTTTTCTCTCTGTCCTGATCATTTTATTCTTTGTCACTTTTAAAATCTCTTCTCAGTGCTCTGAATTATCAGAAGTAACCATTTCCAATAGTGTGTAAGTATATTCATAATCATTTATTATAATTTATTCAGCCATTTATCAATTGATAGGAAACTACTTTTTTTTCCAGTTCTTTGACAAACAGAAAAATGGTACTATAAAATTTTTTGTACTTTTTCTTTGTCTACTTTAGTGTATATACCTAAATGGACTATCACTAAGCCAAGGATTATGAATGAAATGTTTTCCAAAATGATACAATAAATCCCAAGTATATTAGTGTTATTTTTATCTCTTGTCATCTTTGCCAAATTTATTAGTGTGACCTGGGAATTTGGAGATGTTTTTATTCATTTCTTCATTTGAAAATTGTCTTGTGGAATGAGACATCTTTTATAATTTCTTCGTTTGAGAAATGCCTTGGGGAATCCAAATTCCATACACATCTTGGATGAAAGTTTTTCATCAAAAAAATTATTCCAAATATTTACCCCAGTTAAACATTTTTTCTCCTAATTGTAAATGTATTGATTTTTGTTGGGCAAAAACTTTTCAATGTAATGTTATATATGTACTATATATTCTATAATTTTCTTTATCCCTCATTAAGTATTCTCCATCTTAACATAGTCTTAACATTATGCCTTTTTTTCATTTAATTTTTTTTATAATGATCTCACCTTTTATTATTTAGACCATATGGCCATTCGGAGCTGATTGCAGAAAATATGTAAATATAGAAGGAATATGGTTTAAAACATCAGGGTATATGGTATGAATTGTTAGTCTAACCACAATTTAAGATAGAGGTGATTCAGTGGATGAAATGCCATACTGGGAGTCAGGAAGACCAGAGTTCACCTTCAGCCTTAGATGCTTACCAGCTTCAGAACACTGGACATGTCACCTAACCCTGTTTGCCTCTGTTTCCTCATCTGGAAAATGAGCTATAGAAGAAATGACCAACCATTGCAGCATCTTTGCATGAAAACCACAAATGGGTGCACAAAGAGTTGGACACTACTGAAAATTAATTTAAGATAAATTGATTTCAAGTTATCCCATGATGTTTTTTTTTCTCAAATAAAGAATACTTACCACAAGGGTAAACTTGGGTTTATTAAAGAAGTCTATTCTGTGTTTGATTGTTTCTGGATGTTATTTTTTTATCTATTATTTTCCCTTGATCAACTTCTCTGATGGAGATCAATGACCTGTGCCTGTGTGAGGGGGGAAGTTGGAGAGAGCCCTTCCATTTTGTTCAAGCTTTGAGGTGCTTCTGTTTCCTAGTCATGAGGGACATTGTGGAGAAAACCAACTCCACTTTAGGTTGCTAAAAGAAAAAAAAATGTGAAGGCTTTAAAGGAGGTCGAAGTCTCTCTCATGCCCCTCTTTCTAGACTGATAATCTAGAAACTTTGAAGAATTTGGGTAAGAGTTAAAATTTCTCTATCTTGAGTAAACTGAATTACCTCACTCCCAAGGAACAAGTTCCCTCACTCTGTTCTGTGGCATATATTATCATATGTATATTTCCTGATTTCTGTTGGGCTACTGATTTGGATAAATGGTTTTCTTGGCTAATTGTTATATGTGTGTTCATTGTGGAAGTAGCATTTAATGGGAAAGAAGCCAAGATTTAGTTATAAAGCTTGGGGTTCTGATTCTCCCAATTAATGAACAGTAATCAGAAGTTAGATTGAATCTGAAAATTATATCCCTTGTCCTCTGTCTCTCTTTGAGTTACACAATACCCTTACAGAATAAAGGAGGTGGTGTTGGTGGTGGTGGTATTCAGATGTAGGTATAAAATCAATGAAGAAGTTGAAAGAAGAATAGGACAAACGTGCTATCAAGTAATTGTTATTAAATGATGGAAACATGAGATTGTATGGTCATGTGGGATAAAGAATGGACAGCCATAGTCCTCAAATGGCATCCTTATAATGCCAGGAGAAACAAAGGAAGGTCTCTAGCATCTCAAGCAGACAAGTTCAGCAAAACTTATGAATATATGAAGAAAGTCTCACATATCCCTCACAAATAGTTCTACAGTGGACAAGGGGAAAATGACTTTTCAGGTAATTTTTCTGGGTTGATGCTTGGTTGTTATGGTTAAATAATTTTATAGCATTCAATGTATGTAACTTTTAAAAAATACATTGTTGTGGCTATTACATGAAATAATTTCTTGATTCTTCATGTTACACCAGTTCATATAAATCATGTATTACTTTTCTATACTTGTCACATTCATAATTTCTTGCTGCATGGTAATATTTTATTTCATTTGTGCGCAATTTATTGTTTAGCTTTTTTCCCAAATGAGGGGTATCTGTGTGGTTCCAGTTATATGCTGCTACAACAACAAATGCTTCTAAAAATAATGTCACCTTTATGTGAACTTTATTTTTGTCATTTAAGTCCTAGGTATATTTGCCACTTAATAGGTTAACCAGGTAAAACGTATGGACATTTTAGACACTTTGTATAATTCCAAATTGTTCAAGTTTTGGTGCTGAGAAGCAACTAGAAGCAGCTACCCCCAGGGAAAGATTGAATCATTTTTATAATTATGCCCCAACAACTATGTTCTTTATGGGATTATGGCATTGTAGTTGGTGTAACGACCCTGTGCACTATATTGGCTTCTATCAGAAGCATTACCCTCTCTGTTATGCTCACCATCCATATACAGCTTTCAATTCTGAGACAATGTCCTTTTTAACTGAACTGAATCTCAAATATCTCTAATTATTGTAATACACAACATCTTTCAGTGGCAAAAATTTATCCACCACACTCCCCCATCCCAAACCGGTTTTTTGAAAGATCTCAACTTTGTGATTTTAACTGTGTAATAGATATCATACTTACTTTGTTTATTCATAAATTATTTGTGTGTTAATAAGTCTGATAAATATGTTCCATGTTCTTCAAATTATCTTGCATGTCTCTCTTTATATCTAGGTCATGTATCCATTTTGACCTATTCTTGGTAAATGGTCTAAGATATTGGTCTATGCACAATTTTCTGCCAGATTGCTATGCAGAATTTTTATTGAAAAATGATTTTTTTGTCACCAAAACTTAAATCTTTACACTAGTCAAACACAAGGTTGAAATAGTCACTTGCTGCTATAAATTTTATATCTATTCTATTCTACAGACTTACTTTTCTATTTCTTAGTCAGTAGAAGATAGTTTTGATAATTACTGCTTTGCAATAGAGTTTTAGATCTGGTACTGCTAAATGTCCTCCATATATATATATATATATATATATATATATATATATATATATATATATATATATATATAGATATATATATATATAGATAGATAGATAAATAGATAGATATATAGATACATAGATATATAGATAAAGATATAGATATAGCTATATGTTTGTGTGTGTGTATGTGTGTTAGGTTCCATTGATATTCTTGACCTTTTGTTCTCCCAAATGAATTTTGTTATTATTTTATTCTTTCTAACTCAATAAAATATTTTGGTAATTTAATCGGGATGGTATTAAATATATAAATTAGTTTAGGTAAAATTGTCATTTATGTTATATATTGGCTCTGCCTCCCCATGAAAAATTACTATTTCTCTAATTATTTAAATCTTATTTTATATGTGGAAAAAGTTTTTTACATAATTTTGTTCAGATAATTCCTGATTTGCATTTGTTTTCTGGCACATTTACTCCTATATATTTTATATTATCTGGAGTTATTTTAAATGGTGTATTTCTCATTATCACTTTTTGCAGTGTTTTGTTGGTGATACAGAGAAATGTTCATTATTTATGTGGATTTACTTTATATCCTGCTACTTTGCAATGAATAAACAAGAGATAGAGAGTACTATGTAGTATAAAATGGATAACTTTGATTATGTCAAATTTAGAAAAAAAAAGATTTTGTATAAACAAAAGAAATGTACCCAAGACGAGAAGGAAAGCAGAAAATTGATGAAAAAAAGTGTTATGGAGAGTTTATCAGACAAAGATCTTTTATCTCAAACATAGAAAGAATTTTGTGAAACCTGTTAAAATACAAGTCATGAATGTTGGAGGGAATATAGGGAAAATGTAATAGCAATGCATTGTCAGTGGAATTGTGAACTGATTCAACCATTCTTCAGAGTAATTTGGAACTATGCCCAAAGAAGTATAAAACCATGCATGCCCTTTGACCTAATTATGCAACTACTAGATCTGTATCCCAAAAGAGATTAAGAAAAGGGAAAGGACCTGTACGTACAAAAATATGTATAGCAAGTCTTAACTGGAGGCAAAGAATTGGAAATTGAGAGGATTCCAATCAATTGGGGAATGGCTGAAGAAATTGTGCTTTGTGATTACAAAGGAATACTATTACCTATAAGAAATGATGAACTGCATGATCTCAGAAGAAAGTGGATTTACATGAGCTGATGCAAAGTGAAATGTACTGTGTACTAAGTAACCACAATACTGTAAGATGACAAGCTGGAAATTACTCAGCTACTCTCACCAATACAATGATACATGACAATTCTGAGGAATTTATGATGAAAAATGCTATCCATTCCCAGAGGGGGAGAAAATAAAACAGATTGAGGTACACTTTTTAACTTTATTTTTCTTGAGGGATTGTTTTTGGTCTATGTTTTTTTCCACAATATGACTAATTTTGATTGCTTTTCTTCTTAATGAAAGGTGGTGGGGTAGGGAGGGAGTGAAGGAGGGATAGGATTGGGAACTCAAAGGTTCAAAATGAATTTATAAAATTGCTTTTACATTTCACTGAGGAAAATACAATCTTTTTTTGTTTGTTTTGTATATGTATGTATATATATATATATATATATATATATATTTTTTTTTTCCTTTTTTTTAATTTAAATTTATTTATTTAACATATTTGGTTTTCAGCATTGATTTTCACAACAGTTTGAATTACAAATTTTCTCCCCATTTCTATCCTCCCCCCCCACTCCAAGATGGCATATATTCTGGTTGCCCTGTTCCCCAGTCAGCCCTCCTCTCTATCACCCCCCTCCCCTCTCATTCCCTTTTCCCTTCCTTTCTTGTAGGGCAAGATAAATTTCTACGCCCCATTGCCTGTGTATCTTATTTTTTAGTTGCATACAAAAACTTTTTTTTTGTTGTTTTTGAACATCTGTTTTTAAAACTTTGAGTTCCAAATTCTCTTCCCTCTTCCATTCCCACCCACCGTCCCTAAGAAGCCGAGCATTTCAACCTAGGCCACATGTGTATCATTATGTATAACCCTTCCACAATACTCATGTTGTGAAAGACTAACTACATTTTGCTCCTTCCCAACCCATCACGCTTTATTGAATTTTCTCCCTTGACCCTGTCCCCTTTCCAAAGTGTTTGTTTTGATTACCTCCACCCCGATCTGCCCTCCCCTCCATCATCCCCCCCCTTTTATTTATTTATTTATTTTTTATCTTCCTCCCTCTTCTTTCCTGTGGGGTAAGATACCCAACTGAGTATGTATGGTATTCCCTCCTCAGGCCAAATCTGATGAGAGCAAAGTTCACTCGTTCCCCCCACACCTGCCCTCTCCCCTCCTCCCACAGAACTTCTTCCTCTTGCCACCTTTATGTGAGATAATCCACCCCATTCTATCTCTCCCTATCTCCCTCACTCAGTATGTTGCACTGTTATCCCTTAATTTCATTTTATTTCTTTTAGTTATCTTCCCTTGATCTTCAACTCACCTTGTATCTGTTCTCTCTCTTTTACACACACACACACACACACACACACACACATATATATATGTACACACACATACATATATGTACACATACATACACATGCATACATATACACATAGATATATACATACATACACATTCACTTATATATATACATATATATACACATACATGCATACATATATGTGTGTGTGTGTGTGTGTGTGTATATATATATATATATATATATATATATATATATATATATATATAATATGTATATATGTATATTCCCTTCAGCTACCCTAATACTGAGGTCTTATGAATCATACACATCATCTTTCCGTGTAGGAATGTAAACAAAACAGTTCAACTTTAGTAACTCCCTTGCAATTTCTGTTATTTGATTACCTTTTCATGCTTCTCTTGATTCTTGAGTTTGAAAGTCAACTTTTCTATTCAGTTCTGGTCTTTTCACTGAGAAAGCTTGAAAATCCTCTATTTTATTGAAAATCCATATTTTGCCTTGGAACATGATACTCAGTTTTGCTGGGTAGGTGATTCTACGTTTTAATCCTAGCTCCATTGACCTCCGGAATATCGCATTCCAAGCCCTTTGAACTCTTAATGTAGAAGCTGCCAGATCTTGGGTTTTTCTGATTCGGTTTCCACAATACTGAAATTGTTTCTTTCTGGCTGCTTGCAGTATTTTCTCCTTGATCTGGGAGCTCTGGAATTTGGTGACAATATTCCTAGGAGATTTCTTTTTGGGATCTATTTGAGGAGGCAATCGATGGATTCTTTCAATTTCTATTTTGCCCTGTGGCTCTAGAATATCAGGGCAGTTCTCCTTGATAATTTCTTGAAAGATGGTATCTAGACTTTTTTTTTGATCATGGTTTTCAGGTAGTCCAATAATTTTTAAATTATCTCTCCTGGATCTCTTTTCCAGGTCAGTGGTTTTTCCAATGAGATATTTCACATTGTCTTCCATTTTTTCATTACTTTGGTTCTGTTTTATAATATCCTGATTTCTCATCAAGTCACTAGCTTCCACTTGCTCCAATCTAATTTTTAAGGTAGTATTTTCTTCAGTGGTCTTTTGGACCTCTTTTTCCATTTGGCTAATTCTGTCTTTCAAGGCATTCTTCTCTTCATTGGCTTTTTGGAGCTCTTTTGCCATTTGAATTAATCTATTTTTTAAGGTGTTGTTTTCTTCAGTGTATTTTTCAGTATTTTTTGGGTCTCCTTTAGCAAGTCATTGACTTGTTTTTCATGGTTTTCTCGCATCCTTCTCATTTCTATTCCCAATTTTTCCTCTACTTCTCTAACTTGCTTTTCCAAATCCTTTTTGAGCTCTTCCATGGCCTGGGACCAGTTCATGTTTTTCTTGGAGGCTTTTGTTGTAGGCTCTATGACTTTGTTGTCTTCTTTAGGCTGTATGTTTTGGTCTTCTTTGTCACCAAAGAAAGAATCCAAAGTCTGAGACTGAATCTGGGTGTGCTTTCACTGCCTGGCCATATTCCCAACCAACTAACTTGACCCTTGAGTTTTTCAGTTGGGTATGACTGCTTGTAGACTAACGAGTTCTATATTCCACGTTTGGGGTGGAGGTGCCAGCTGTGTCACACCAGCACTACTGCTTCCCCAAGAACCCCCAGCCCGGGCTGGGCTTAGATCTTCAGCAGGCTCTTGCATTCCTGCTCTGATCCGCCACTTAATCCCCCCCCCCCCAGGTAGGCATGGGGCCAGAAGCAGCAGCAATTGTAGCTGCCCCACCTCCGCTGCCCCCGGGGCTGGAAGCCGAACCGCGAACTCCTTCCACTCCCGCAGCTTTTCCCACTAACCTTCTCTGCAGTCTTTGGTATTTGTGGGTTGAGGGGGTCTGGTAACTGCCGCAGCTCACACATTCAGGGCGCTAGGGGCCCCATCTGCCCGACTCCAAGTTTTGTTGTTCCACGCTGCTCAGGCTGGGCTCTGCTCCACTCCATTCCCAGCTCCCAGCTCCGTGTGGAATACACCGCACCCAGAGACCATCCAGGCTGTCCTGGGCTGGAGCCCTGCTTCCCTCTGCTGTTCTGTGGGTTCTGGTGTTCTAGAATTGGTTCAGAGCCATTTTTTATAGGTTTTTGGAGGGACTTGGTATGGAGCTCACTCTAGTTCCTGCTTACCAGCTGCCATCTTGGCTCCTCCCCCCCGGAAAATACAATCTTAAATAGGTAAAAAAAAATAAAGACTGCATCTTTCAGTAGGAAAAAAAGGAATATGACTTATTCCCCAACTGATAAATGATTAAAGGAAAGGAAGAGGCATTTTCCAGTGAAGAAATCAAAACAACTTATAGTCATGTGAAAAAATGCTTGAAATCATTATTGATTACAGAAATGCAAATTAAAAAAAAAACTTGAGTTATCATTTTACACCTGTCAGAATGGCTAAAATGATCAAAGGGGGAAGTTACGGATGTTGATGTGGGTATGAAAAAATTGGGACGCAAATTGACTGGAACCATGAACCAATTGAACTCCTTTGGAGAGCAATCTGGAATTATGCCCAAAACTATACCTTTTGATCAAAGAATACCAATATTAGATTTGTTTCCCAAGATTAGGGGAAAAAGAAAAAAAACACCTATTTTTCTAAAATATTTACATCACTTCTCTTTGTAGTGGTAAAGAACTAGAAATTTTGGGGATGCCAGTAAATTGGGGAAAGGTTAAACAAGTTGTAGCTTATGATCAAGATGGAATGCTACTGTGTGATAAAAATGATGAGCTCAATGTTATTAGAAAAAAACATATAGATTTGCATAAAATAATAAAAAGCAAAATGAACAGAACCATGGCAGCACTGTATGTATTAACAGCAATGTTGTTTTAATAACAACTTTGAGTGACTAAGTAATTTTTACTATCATAAATACCCAAATTATCTACAATGGACCAATGAAGGTTGACACTCTCTGCATCTAATGAAAGAACTCATAAATAGGAGAATTCATTGAATGGTTCTATATATACATATAAGTGTCTAATGGTAGCCATCTCTAAGGTGAGGGGGATGAAGGAGGAAAAAGAAAACAAAGTTAAAAATTTCATTATGTATTTGAAAGGAATAGCAAGTTACACATAATAGATTTGTAGTTTCATGCACAATCATATATTTCTTTTCCTATTCTACTATGTCAAGGAGCTGCTTGTTTTATTTCTTAAGTTCAGAATAACAGAAATAAAATTTCAAAAAAAAAGCAAAAAAAAATACCTAGCCATGTTCTGGTCTTACTAAGATAGAGTAGAGTACGATGGTACTACAGAGTACTATGATGACTTCCTACGCTGCCAAACCATGTCTCACATTCTACCTCTTCCTCATAACCTACAGATGATGGTGGAAAAGGAACTAAAGAAATATGACAACCTAAAGCCAGTAGTGCATTTTCAATAAGAGCTTCTGTTAATTGTGAAGTGCGAGTGACAATAGAATAAGTGGAGGCAATAAGAGCAGACGTCTTTTTCTTTTCTTTTTTTTTTGAAGCTGCAGAATAAAAGCTCTCACTCAATAGTAAATATTCTATGTCATATATAAACAATAACAAAATGATGAGTCACAAAATGACATAGGTGTTCATGGAGAAATTTTTTCCTAAGAATTTGCCTATATGTTGTAGGAAAGATATATTTTAATGAAAGAGGAGGGTTTACTAAAACTGTTTTTCAAGGCAAAGGGAGAATTTGTATGCTTAAATGTCATATCACACAGTATATCAACTTTGAGAGTTGTTCTGGCAGAAAAAAAAAACAAACCAAACCAAAACAAAATCAAATTTACCCTAAAAACAACCTAAAAAGTGGAGATTCTCTGACCTTAGTTTGTCCTTAGAAGCTGTGTATACACCTAACCTTTCTAGTTCATTAGGATTTGCTAGTATTTATACTCTAGTGGCATAACTTTTGAGAAGCCAGAAGCCAGAGTATCCTTTAACATGAAAAATACCAGTTGAGTGAGAAGTTTCAGGTGACATTTTTTCCCCTAGGGAATGCATGAGTATGAACAAAGGTTCAAGGGGAAAGTCCTTTAAAACTGTAGCAAAAAAAAGTCATGGTAAAGTTATAACTTGTCTTCATTTTTTATTAGAGAAGGTATTACTATAATGAAAGCAGAGGGATTTTCCAGTTGGGGTCATATACATATTCATTACTTTGTAGCTATATTTGTAGGGTGATTGATTAGTTTTTACGGAAGATGAATGTTAGATTTTTCAGATTCCATTTCATTTTAATAGTTGTGCTTCATAAGTCATATGTTATGGAATATGCCAAACATTATCAAAAGGAGAAAAAAAAAACTAGTACATACCATGTTTGGGTTTGTATGTACAGAGATTGAAAAATACACCATTTCAAGAGCTGAGCTATGAGAGAAGTGTGCATTGGTGGCCTGGTATCTTCCTCAGATGGAGTTTCAGATTGAGAATTCATAATCAGAAAAGAGGTCCACAAGGTTCAAAACATTCTTTATGATGGATAGGTAACCACAGGAGAAGGTGGAAAAGTCTGGAGATTCATGAGTGAATCTGGGAAATGAGATCTATATTCTATCAACTCTAAGTGGGTTCAGGCATAGGGAAGAGAGAGAGAAGAGGAAAGACATTTATTAGGTAGCTATTATGTACCAAGCATTGTGTTAAATGCTTTACAAATATTGTCTCATTTGATCTTCACAGCAATCTGGTAAACTAGGTGCCATTATTTATCCCATTTTGTCAATGAGGCCACTGTGGTAGACAAAGGTTGTTACTTGGCATGGGTGTGTCTGAGGCCAAATTTGAACTTATCTAATGTTTCATTCACTGCTCCACAATCTGTCTCTAGGAGAAGTCTTGTATTTAAAGAATGGATTGGGCACAGTTTTGTCATATTCTTGGCATTATGGTGTTTCAGAGTAAAATATTTTAAGTTTTTACTCATGTCTACCATAAAGGAGATATTATAAAGATGCTCAATGTAGAATATGAATCCCACATGCAGAAGGTTTTATTTCTTATACACAAATGAAATGCTAAACATAAAGTACTAACAAACATGAATTAGTTTAAAATTGGATTCAGGATTTATGGCCTCCATATCTGTTCAACCTAGAAACTTACCTCCACCCTAAGGCATACATGCAGCCAGATGACCAGGCTCAAAATCAACTAATTCTACTTGTGTTAGCGCCCATGTTATCACATCACCTAAGGTGAGGAAAGTACATTTTTCCCTTATGAAAAAGAGCTAATTACCACATGGGTGAGAAGAAAAGAACAGCCATGGATAGGTTCATTCCTTTTATAAAGGTCCACTAAATCATTATTCTTGCTCAGTGGCTAATAAGGTGAATTAATTTTTCAAATCCAAAGTGTCATTCACGGCTGTCACTGGACACAATTGGGGCTTCACCATTCCCAAAGTTCTCAAACACTAAACTAACATAGAAACAAGAAAGCAAGCAGGGAAAATTCTGTGTGGCTCCCAGCAATACCATGAAATATTTTTTATTTCATCTCCTACTTAGATCTTTGAATTTTTTATATCTTTTTTGTTTGCTTGGTTTTTGTTTCTTGTTTGTTTGTTTGATGCTGAATCTCCCAATCTCACCGAGGCTGAAAGTTTAGTAGCTATTCACAGGTTCAATCCCACTGCTTGTTGGCACATAAACCATAACCTACTCTGTTTCTGAACCAGTCGACTCCATGTCTCTTCAGTAGTTCTTGTCCACCTATTCAGGGGCTGCCCATATTGGTGTAGAATTTAGTGCAAACATTGATAATCTTATTTTATATTTATTTTTCTCTCCCTTCTACAATCCTTAGGTTCTAATCAAGCTTATCACATGCCTTTCTCCATACTCAATTTCTCATTTTCTGACTACTGAAAGTATCAGTTCTTAAAGGTTTTATTCAGACACCATTTCTCCTTATATAAACTTCTTCAATAATATCACAACCTATTTTGGATTATAGTTATTTTAACTTGTTTTGTTTTCCTTACTGGATTAAGAGGGAAAAGGAGGGACCATGTCAGCAATCAGCATCATGCCTTTTGCAAGCATCCAATAATTACTTAAGTCAAATTGAATCTCTATATATGTTAAATAATTGAGCAAAGAAGCAATGTGATGTTTAATCATAGGCAGCCATGTCATGTACAAAATGAGAAGTATTCACAAAATGTGACAAAAAAGATATGGAAGGGATGGAGCCAAGATGGCAGTGTAGAAGCAGGGACCTGCTTGGGCTTTCTCCCCAAACCACTCAAGATATCTATAAAAAATGACTCTAAATGAATTCTAGAGTAGCAGAAGTCACAAAATGACAGAGTCAAACAGATTTCCCTCCCTAGACAATCTGGAAGGCCAATAGGAAGTTGTCTGTTGAACCATGCATGGAGCAGAGTAGAGCCCAGTGGAGGTGATGCCAGCACAAGTGGGACTTGAGCAGGTCTCAGGGCACTGAATCACTGGCAGTTGCAGCAGTTTTCAGACCTCTTAACCCACAAATGCCAAAGATAGCTTCAAAGTTCAGTGAGAAAGCTCTCTCACCTGGGTGAGAGAGGAGGGTGGTCCAGCCACTGCCCCAGGCACAACTCCCAGGCAGGAGATGCCAATGCCACAGTGGTGGCTGTTTCTGGGTATACAGTGGGAGAACTGATCCACAGTCCTGGGTGGCAGTCCTGGGGTGAGGAGGAGTGCTGGCGTGGCAGAACTGGTGGCACCTGTAGAGAGGGAATGCTCCTCACATTTCCAGGACAGAAGAGAGCACTTGCAGAGCACTTGAGGACAGGCCAAGAGAGTAGTAAACACCTCTTTTTTGATCAAACCACTTTGGAAAAACTGATAATTTACAGGTCCCTAGCTATATCTCTGAAAACAGGTGCATAAAACCCATGAAACTTGGGGCAGTACACCCTCCACTTAACAAAGTGGTCAAAAGTCAAATAATTGACTGGGAAAATGAGCAAACAGGAGAAAAAGAATAACACTATAGAAGTTTACTTTCCTGGTAAAAAGACGTTTTCTTATATCCTTTGTGGCAAGGACAATCAAACCACACAGCCAGAAGAAGATCAAAGCATACAATTGGAGGAAGACAGTAAGGCCAAGGCTCCTACATCCAAACTCTCTGAGAATGCTACGTAATGGTCTCAGGTGAAGGAAAATCCCAAAAAGGATTTTGAAAAGCAAGTAAGAGAAGTAGAGGTAAAATTGGGAAGACAAATGAGAGTGATGAGAGAAAATCATGAAAATGAGTCAACAGCTTGCTAAAGGAAACCCAAAAACATCCTGAGGAAAATAAAACCTTTAAAAATAGACTAACCCAAATGGCAAAAGAGGTCAAAAAAGCCAATGAGCTGAAGAATGCCTTAAGAAACAGAACTGGCCAAATGGAAAAGGAGGCCCAAAAGTTCACTGAGGAAAATAATTCCTTAAAAATTAGAACAGAGAAAATGGAAGCTAATGATTCTGTGAGAAATCAAGCAATTATAAAATAAAACCAAAAGGATGAAAAAGTAGAAGACTATGTGAACTATCTCATTGGAAAAATCCCTGACCTGGAAAATGGATACAGGAGAGATAATTTTAAAACTATTGGTCTACCTGAAAACCACGATCAAAAAAAGAGCCTAGACGTCATCTTTCAAGAAATTATCAAGGAAAACTGTCTAGATATTCTAGAACCAGAGGGTAAAATAGAAATTGAAAGAATCCACCGATCATCTCCTGAAAGAGAACCCAAAAGGAAAACTAGAAATTTTGTAGCCAAATTCCAGAGTTCCCAGGTCAAGGAGAAAATATTACAAGCAGCCAGAAAGAAACAATTAAAGCATTGTGGAAACAAAATCAGGTTAACACAAGATTTAGCAGCTTCTACGTTAAGGGATCGAAGGGCTTAAAATATGATATTCCACTTACAAATACACATCTATATCTACATCTATATCTATAGCTATAGCTACATACATATATACACATACATATATAAATACATAAAATACACACACGTATGTGTATACATACACAGCTAGGTTTATCTCTGTGTGAATGTGTATGTGTATGCATGCATGTATATATGCATGTATGTGTGTATGTTTCTATATATGTATATACACATGTATCTATGCATATATGTGTGTTTAGGTTTACATGTATACATGTGCACATATATATGTATGCACGTATGTGTCTACATGTATGTATATGTGTGTGTATGTGTGTGTGCGCGCGCGCATATGTAGACAGAGGGCACAGGGTCAGGGATGCTACCTAAAAAATAAAATCAAGTGATGAGAGGAATGTACTAGGAGAAAGAGAAAGGGAGAAGTAAGTAGAATGTAGTAAATCATCTCACATAAAAGAGGCAAAAAAGATCTTTTAAAATGAAAGAGAAGAAGGGGGAGGTGAGAGGGAATAAGTGAGCGTTACTCTCATTGTATTTGGCTGAAGAGGGAATAACACACACTCGACTTGGTATGGACATCTATCTTATGTTTCAGGAAAGCAGGGGGGAAGAGGATAAGATAGGCGGGATGATAGAAGTGATGGTAGGTTGGGGGAGGGGAAATCAGAAGCAAACACTTTTGTGGGGGGACAGATCAAGGGAGGAAGTGGAGTAGTTGGAGAGAAGGACAGGATGGAGGGAAATGTGTCTAGTCTTTTGCAGCATGATGATTTTGAAAGTGTTTTTCTTGTCTACATATGTATGAACTGTACCAAATTGCTTGCTTTCTCAATGAGGGTGAGTGGGGAGGGAGGAAGGAGGAGAATTTGGAATTCAATGTTTAAAAAAAAAAGGAATATTAAGTTTTTTGCATGCAACAGGGAAAGAAGATGTACCATCAATGGGGTAAAGAAATAGATCCTGCCCTTCAGGAAAATAGAGAGGAGGGGAATGGGAGAACGAGGCAGGGTAGGGAAAAATGACGGTCTGGGTGCATACTGTCCTGGGGTAGGAATAGGGGAGGGTTGGGGAGAAAATTTGGATTTCAATATCTCATGGAAGTGAATGGTGAAAACTGAAAATAAATAAATTACATATATATATATATATATATATATATATATATATATATATATATATATAATTACAAAAAAAAGATGTTTAATCATGGACACACCAAAATGTGTTTCATCCTCAAAGATCCATGCTATAATTCCTTAACTATGACATTACAGCATCTAAGGATTTATCAACTGTGAAAATAATTTTTTGAGATTATTGGCAAATGCTGTGGTGTAGCTATTTCCACATCATCAGCTCCACAACAGGAAGTTGGCATTTTTCATTTAATGCATATTATTTATTTGTAAATATAAAAAGAATGCTTTCTTTGGAATACTGAGCATGTACTCTCACCTTAGCTTCATTACTCATACTTGTATGGTAATATTTTGGAATTTATCTTCTAGAAATAGATGCCCAGTGTTTAGTGATGTACTAATATATATTCAAATACTATAGACTGTCTTACTTTTCATTTTTGACATGCCTCAATACACTAATAGCTGAATCCAACAAAAACTTCAAGATGAAGTCATGAGGAGTATTATACGATTATTTTTACATTGTCAAATTGATAAAATTGTCAATTTAAGATTAAAGAGAAACTTAAATACCACCTAGTTTATACTTCTTGTTTTTAGAAATTGAAGCTAGGAAAATCTTCAATAGATCAACTTATCCCTGGCCGGGAGAGGGAGGGGTAGGAGGAAGAGACAGAGAGAAACATCACTTAGATCCTGCTCAGATAAGACTATTTAGTCTAAATGGTTTATGCTCCCAATAACTGGCATAATCCTTACCCTGCACCTAGTAGCGTATTGTAACAGAACAATTTAACATTTGTTATATTTCAATGTAATTTCTAGTCTATTATATATATATGTATATATATATATATATATACACATACATACAAGTTAGATTATGTGCTGTGCCTGCAACATTAATAACATTACTTTGATTCTGATGAATTATGTAATCTAACCATACAGCAAAATACATCTTTATTATTGAGTTTCACTGAAGTGTTTGGTATTAAAAGAAAAAAGGAAAAGAAACCATTTCCCATAAAAGTATGTTATATGAATAGATTAATTTACACTTCAAACAATATAACATTCACATTGTACATATCCCCAACTTATTTTTGTTCTTTACCTCATATAAGCCCTCACAGAGTACAATGATCCTAAACAAGATGGATTTGGCTCACTTCCTGCGTACTTAAATGTCTGTTCCTAAGCATTCAGAAATCCGCATTGATTATCTTATGTAAACATAAATCATTGGATCAAATACAAATATATATTTAAAATCAGGGCTGGCTTTTAATCTAATGTCTAAAGAGATGATCCGTACCCCAATATATTTCTATGCATATGGGAAGTAGGCGAAGGTGTTTTCTTCATGTTATTTAGTGCAAGTGCACAATGTGGTGTGCTCATTTAGCACCTGCTGTGGTGCCGCATGCCAATCCGAGTTCCTCTCATCACCCTTCATTTGTGCAAACGTCAAACAGAAGGGACATTGACAAGAATGGTTATAACTGGAGGAAAGCATTTTCTTTACTGTTTAAATAGTCATTTTAGCTCTTTCAAAATCCTAGCAAACCTTCAAAAATTAACTAAACTGCCACCATTCCATGAAGCAGATTTATTTTCAGTGATCCACAGGGATCTCCCATTTGGCACAGCTTTCTGCGTGACATCAGTTAACACTGACATGTGTGTATGTGTGTATGTGTGTATATATACATATATACACACACATACATACATGCCTGTGTGTATATACATGCACATGCATATGTATGTGTGTACATGTGTGTGTATTTAACTCACTGATCTCTAATGAAGCTTTGTTATTATTTTATCAGTATTAATTTTGTCTCCACAAGTAAGGCCTTTGAAGTCAAGGACTTCAATCAAGGATACAGCAGGTCAAACTATACCTGAATGATTATAATGCCTTTGAGAATTTTAAAAGGTATACATAAAATCGAGCACAGGGACTGGAAGTATTTACCTTACTGGAGAGAATTTAATATTTATCTCCAAATATTTGAGGGACTGTCATGCAGAAGAAACAGACCTATTCTTTGTTGCCCCAGATGGCAGAGTTAGAGTGTATAGGTAGAGGTTAGAAGGAGACAGGTTTTGCTCAATATAAGGGAGAAATTTCTCACAAGTTGAGTTGACAAAATGCTTTATCACAACAAACATTTCGGACCAGCTGTCAGATATATTGAAGAAGAACTGGACCTCAAAGGCTCCGTCTATATTTACAATACTGTGATATTTTATACTTTAACTGTCTTCTGGTTTTCTTACTACAGTCAGTCAGAGAGTAAGTTTGTAAGTGTTCATTAAATGCCTACTATGTACCAGATAGGGTGTTAACTTCTGGAAATATGAAGATAGCCCAAAAAGGCTTCCTACCCTTCAGGAGCTCACATTTGAATGAAGAAAACAGAATGCACAGGAATATGTGCATTAATTAGAAGAGGATGTGATACTATTAGACCCGCTTCCTGCCTTTTTTTCTTCATTTCTTCCCGTGATATTCTTGATATTTTATTCTTCCAAATGAGTTTTTAAATCCTTTTTCTTATTCTATATTATTAAGGATACAGTAATAGTTTCTGTGGGAGGTACAATTGCATTAATAACTATTAATTGCAATTAATATTATTTCTACATCTTATAATTATAAGTAGATACTTGTTAGTTCATATTTTATACACATACATGTGTGTGTATATCTATATACAGACTCTCCAAATCTTACTCTCTTGATATTAAAGTGATTGGGGCACAGGTATATACACACACACACACACACACACACACACAGACACATACATGTACCTATTTTGTATGCACACATACATACGTACACACATACATACACATATATACCATGTATCCTCATCTCTACTGTTGCCGGCTCAGGTCAAGTAGGTCACATTTCTCCAGGTTTCTTCTATCAAGTTGCAGCATGGACTCCACTCCCAGAAATTATTGTGCCTCATTGTCATGTCTTAGAATTCTCTCAGATCAAATTCATCTCCAATATCCTTCTTCTAGAAGTAGGGAAAAGTGTAGAAACAACAGAAAATATAGCAACACCAAAGGCAAGCGATCTCAACTCCATTTGGTCATGCCAGCAGGAAAATTAAGGTTTATGCCCCCCTCTCCATTGGGGAATTAGTCCTCATCTTTTCCAGTACTATCAAGTCTTAGAAGAGAGTGAAATGGAAGCTAGATTTATTTTTGTTGGTAATCACGTTATTATGTAATATGCAATACATTATATGATATTGTTTTAATATATATGTATATACATACACATAAACAGATATACATATACATACATACACACATATTTATACATAAATATCTGTATGTATACACACTCACACATACTGTCTCCTGTATGCTGGATAGAAAACTTAATTATTATTATTTTTTTTGAATTTCTTTATTTATTTTTAGTCTACATATTTTTGAGTTCCAGTTTTTATCCCATCCCTCCCCCCTCCCTCCCCAAGATGGCATGGAATCTCATATAACTGTCATGTATAACTTCGCATTGAATTAATTTATGCACTAGTCAAGTTGTGGAGAAGAATTTTGACCAATGGAATGAATCATGAGAAATAAGAAACAGAACCAAAAAAAAACCCCAAAAACAAAAACAAAAAAGAAGCAAAAAAGGCGAGCATTTAGTGCACCTCGATCTATATTCAAACTTCGCAGTTCTTTCTCTGGATGAAGATAGCATTCTCCATCGTGAGTCCCCTGGATCTGTCCTTGCCCCTTAGGTTGCTGAGAAAAGCGCAGTATGTCAGGGTTGGTCCTCACGGGATCCATATATCTATGGCTGTGCACAACGTTCTCCTGGATCTGCTCCGCTCACTCAGCATTATGTCGTGTAGGTTTTTCCAGGGTGTTATGAAGTCTGCATCATCCCCATTTCTTATGGCATTCCATCACCTTCATATACCACAGCTTGTTCAGCCATTCCCCAATTGATGGGCATCCCTTTGATTTCCAATTCTTAGCTACGACAAAAAGAGCTGCTATAAATATTTTTGTACATATGGGTCCTTTTCCCACTTGTATGATTTCTTTGAGACACAACCCTAGAAGTGGTATTGCTGGGGCAAAGGGTATGAACATTTCTATAGCCCTTTGGGCATAGTTCCAAACTGCTCTCCAAAATGGCTGGATCAGCACACAACTCCACCAGCAATGCAACAATGTTCCAATTTCCCCACAGCCTTTCCAGCATTTATCATTTTCCTGTTTTGTTATATTAGCCAATCTGACAGGAGAGATGTGGTATCTAAGAGTTGTTTTGATTTGAATTTCTCTAATCAGTAGTGATCCAGAGCATTTTTTCATATGCCTGTAGATAGCTTTAATTTCTTCCTCTGAAAACTGCCTGTTCATATCCTTTGACCATTTCTCAATTGGGGAAAGGCTTGTATTCCTATATATTTGGCTCAGCTCCCTGTATATTTTAGAGATGAGGCCTGTATCAGAGATACTAGTTGCAAAGATTTTCTCCCAATTGTCTGCTTCCCTCCTAATTTTTCTTGCATTGGCTTTTTTTGTACAAAAACATTTCAATTTGACATAATCAAAATTATCCACTTTGCATTTTGTAATGCTCTCTATCTCTTGTTGGGTCATGAATTCTTTGCTTTTCCACAAATCTGATAAGTAAACTATTCCTTGCTTTCCCAAATTACTTAGAGTATCAACTTTTACTCCTAAATCATGAACCCATTTTGACTTTATTTTGGTATATGGTGTAAGATATTGATCTATGCCCAGTTTTTGCCCTACCATTTTCCAATTTTCCCAGCACTTTTTGTGAAATAGTGAATTATTAGCCCAGAAGCTGGCCTCTTTGGGTTTATCAAAGAGTAGATTGCTAAACTTCTTGATTTCACCTACTTGTGTGCCTATCCTATTCCACTGATCCACAGCCCTGTTTCTTAACCAGTACCAGGCAGTTTTGATGACTGCTGCTGTGTAGTACAGTTTAATATCTGGTGTGGCTAAGCCACCATCTCTAGCATTTCTTTTCATTAATATCCTAGATACTCTAGACCTCTTGTTTTTCCAAATTAATTTTGTTATTATTTTGTCCAGCTCAGTAAAAAAAAATTTTTGGTAGTTTGATTGGTATGGCACTGAATAGATAGATTAATTTAGGTAAAATTGTCATTTTTATTATATTAGCTCGGCCTAACCATGAGCAACTGATATTTCTCCATTTATTTAGATCTGATTTTATTCGCGTGAAAAGTGTTTCATAGTTATGTACATATAGGCCCTGGGTTTGTCTTGGCAAATAGACTCCCAAATATTTTCTAGTGCCTTCAGTAACTTTGAATGGAATTTCTCTTTCTATCTCTTGCTGTTGGGCTTTGTCAGTAATGTATAGGAATGCTAAGGATTTTTGTGGGTTTATTTTATATCCTGCAACTTTGCTAAAGTTGTTTATTATTTCAAGTAGTTTCTTACTTGATTCTCTAGGATTCTCTAGATAAATCATCATATCATTTACAAAAAGTGATAATTTAGTTTCTTCTTTTGCTATTCTAATTCCTTCAATTTCTTTTTCTTCTCTTATTGCTACAGCTAATGTTTCTAGTACCAAATTGAATAATAGGGGTGATAATGGACATCCTTGTTTCACCCCTGATCTTATTGGGAATGCATCTAGTTTATCCCCATTACAAGTAATGCTTGTTGATGGTTTTAGGTACATGCTATTTATAGTTTTGAGGAAGGTTCCACTTATTCCTATGCTTTCTACCGTTTTTAATAGGAATGGGTGTTGTACTTTGTCAAAGGCTTTTTCTGCATCTATTGAGATGATCATGTGGTTTCTGCTAGTTTTGTTGTTGATATGGTCAATTATGCTAATAGTTTTCCTAATATTGAACCAGCCTTGCATTCCTGGAATAAATCCTACCTGGTCATAGTGTATTATTCTCATAATGAGTTGCTGCAATCTTTTTGCTAATATTTTATTTAAAATTTTTGCATCAATATTCATTAGAGAAATTGGTCTATAATTTTCTTTCTCTGTTTTGACTCTACCTGGTTTGGGTATTAGTACCATATTTGTGTCATAAAAAGAATTTGGTAGGACTCCTTCTTCACCTATTTTCCCAAATAGTCTACAAAGTATTGGAATTAGTTGTTCTTTAAATGTTTGATAGAATTCACCTGTAAAACCATCTGGCCCTGGAGATTTTTTCCTAGGGAGTTCCTTGATGGCCTGCTCAATTTCTTTTTCTGATATGGGGTCATTAAGAAATTTCACTTCCTTCTCTGTTAGCTTGGGCAGTTTATGTTTTTGTAGATATTCATCCATATCTCTAAGGTTGTCAAATTTATGGGCATACAGTTGGGCAAAATAATTCCTAATTATTGTTTTGATTTCCTCTTCATTAGAGGTGACCTCACCCTTTTCATTTTTGATACTAGTAATTTGATTTTCTTCTTTCTTTTTTTAATCAAATTGGCCAAACGTTTATCAAACTGAACACACCAAGAAATATTATAGCCAAATGTCAGAGTTATAAACTCAAGGAGAAAATACTGCAAGCAGCCAAAAAGAAGCAATTCAAATATCGTGGAACTACAGTCAGGATCACGCAGGATCTCTCAGCTTCCACATTGAAAGACAGGAGAAATTGGAATATGATATTCCAAAGGGCAAAGGAGCTGAGACTAGAACCAAGGCTCAACTACCCAGCAAAACTAAGCATAACGTTCCAGGCAAGGCGATGGACGTTCAATGAAATAAGGGAATTCCAGACCTTCCTGATGAAAAGGCCAGAACTCAATGGAAAATTTGATCTCCAAATACAAAACTCAAGAGAGACATAAAAAGGTAACCGGGGGAAAAACCCCACAAACCTTATTAACCAATAAGGGCAGGTTGTTTACATCTTTATGTGGGATTATATCATCTTATGTATGTTTTTTATGTATATGTATATATGAATATATACATATATATGTGTATGTGTATATATATGTATATATACATATACATATATAAGTCATTCTTGTGAATGGTACAACTATTATGACAAATGAAAGGGATATACATAGGTTGTGAATGCCTGTATAAATTAACCGATGTAAAGATATAAAATATAAATAAGAGATATAAAGGGAGGGCTATGAGGGAAATGGTAAGGAGGTAGTAGAAAAGGGTAAATTACACCAAAGGAAGTGGCACAAAAACATATTATAGTAGAGGGAAAGAAGGGAGGGAGAAGAGCAGTATTTGAGCTTTACTGTCATCTGATCTAGTTCAAGAAGGGAATAACATACTCTGATAAGTTTAGAAATCTAACTTGTCCTACGGGAAGTGGGAGGGTAAGGGGGGAAAAAGGGAGGGGGATGGGCCGAAGGGAGAGGAGAAGTAGCAAGTGGGTAACGGTAAGACAAGGGAGGGGAATAAAGAGGGAGGGTTAACTGAGGAAAGCGGCGGTCAAAAGCAAAAATTTGTTGAGTAGGAGAAGGGGAAAGGGAGAAATAAAAGCATAAACAGGGGGAATTAGGATGGAGAAAAAGACGCAGATAGAAATCATAACCCTGAACATGCAGGGGATGAACATTCTCACAAAACAGAAGCAGATAGCAGAATGGATTAAAAACCATAATCCTACAATATGCTGTTTACAAGAAACGCATCTGAAACAGGGGGATACACATAGGGTTAAGGTAAAAGGCTGGAGTAAAATATATTGGTCCTCAGCTAAATTAAAAAAAAGCAGGTGTAGCAGTCCTAATCTAAGACAAAGCAAAAGTAAAGATAGATCTAATTAAAAGAGATAAGGAAGGACATTATATCCTGCTAAAAGGCACCATAAACAATGAAGCAATATCATTGCTTAACATATATGCACCAAGTGGTAAGGCATACAGTTTCTTAGAGGAGAGGTTAAGGGAGTTACAGGAAGAAATAGACAGCAAAACTATAATATTGGGAGACCTCAACCTCCCCCTTTCTGAACTTGATAAATCTAACCTCAAAATAAATAAGAAAAAAGTTAAGGAGGTAAACAGAATTTTAGAAAAGGTACATATGATAGACCTCTGGAGAAAACTGAATGGGGATAAAAAGGAATATACTTTCTTCTCAAAAGTACATGGCACATACTCAAAAATTGACCATGTACTAGGGCATAAAAACCTCACAATCCAGTCCAGAAAAGCAGAAGTAGTCAATGCATCCTTTTCAGATCATGATGCAATAAGAATCATTTTTAATAAAGTACCATGAAAAAATAAGCTAAAAACTAATTGGAAACTAAATAATTTAATTCTAAAGAATGAGTGGGCCAAAGAACAAATAAGAGAAACAATTAATAATTTCATTCAAGAGAATGACAATAATGAAACAACATACCAAAACTTATGGGATGCAGCAAAAGCAGTTCTTAGGGGAAGTTTTATATCTCTAAATGCCTACATGAATAAAATAGGGAAAGAGGAGATCAATGATCTGGGCATACAGCTGAAAAAGCTAGAAAAAGAGCAAATTGAAAACCCCCAATTAAATACCAAATTAGAAATACTGAAAATCAAAGGAGAGATTAATAAAATTGAAACCAAGAAAACTATTGAATTAATAAATAAAACAAAGAGCTGGTTTTATGAAAAAACCAATAAAATTGATAAACCTTTGGCCAATTTGATTAAAAAAAATAAAGTAGAAAACTTAATTATAAAGTAGTATAAATTCAACATTTCAAGGACTCATGAGTTCACTGGTGTTGGCACTTTTTATACCAGTGGGGATTGTAATCCCTCTATTACTCCAACTACTTAATTAATTTCTGAGGACCAAATTTCGGGGAGAAGCAAGTTTCTGGTGAGGATGATGAATCTCTTCTAATGTAGCCAAGTAAGGTCTACTCTTCAGAAAGAAAACATCGACTGAATCAATGACTGAACTTTTTTTCATCTTGAAAGAAACTGGTCAGAATTTACCAATTTCAACAACTAGGGCCACTTAACATAAGTTCAATTAACCCCAGCAAAAGGTATTTAACAATTACTAAGAAGACAGCTAGCAATTTTGCACCAACACAATGGAAAAAGAAATACTGCCATATTATCCTCATTCCTTGATGACAAAGGTACTAGACTGAGAGATTAGCTTTCCTGGATTTTAGCAAAGCACATGACAAAGCCTCTCATGGTTTCCTTGTGTTGTCGATAATGTTCAAAAACATTTCTTAAATTTCTACAATGTACCAGGCATTTAACTGAGTTCCAGAACAAGAAGAGCAAATGTCAGCTAGATGATATTAAATTTAAAATCGTTTGCATGATTATCTCCAAAGAGTAGTCATTTCTGTTTCAGTATGAACATTAAAAAGTCTCTTCTGAGTGTTTAAGAGATATGTATTTAGTCTTTTTTAGTTTCACATTCCTATGAATGTTTAGAGTGAAGGTGAAGAGGTGCCTGGAATGATGCATGGATGAATGCATTTGGGGTGCCACAGTTTAGGAATATCTTGGTTAAGCTGGAGAGCTTTAAAAGATCAAGATGATGGGAGGCCTTAGAAGAATTAAGGACAATTGGCATATAAAGGAGAATTCCTAGGAAGTATACTATAAGTCTTTATCACTATATGAATTACTCTGTAATCATACGAATGGAAAGCAGATGGTCCTTGTTAAGTTTAGCCCCAGGGGAATGATTGAGAGAAATGAAAGAGTGACTATTAGTAATATTATTAATTATTTTTTGATACTCTTCAAGCAAATCCTGGATCACTACAAGAAGAGATACTTTCTCAAGTTCATATTGGCCTAGATGATCTATGAAATTCCTTTCAACTCATATTTTGTGACTTGTGATGCATTGCAGATGGTGTACATGCATAGAGATAGAAGATGTAATGTCATCGTCAGCTGACTAGCTAGAATAGACAGAAGAGTGATGTGAAATAAAGCTGAAAATATTAGGTTGAACTAATTGTGGGGGACTTTAACAAATTGTGGGGGATTTTGCTAGCTTGAGGAGGTAATAATCATCCTAGGAATAATAGGAAACTATTGACATTTTTTTGAGGAATGAGATGACATGATGAGACCCTTGATTTCAGAACGTTGCTTTGTATTTTTTCTGTCTTTTTTGTTTCTTTGTTTATTTTTTGAGGCTGAATCTATCTCACCTAGGCCAGAAGTTCAGTAGTCATTCACAGGCTCAATCCTACCATCACTTGGCACCTGACCTATAACTTGCTCTGTTTCTGAACTGGTCTAGTGCATGTCTCCTTAGGAGGGCTTGCCCACCCACACAGACATATTGGTACAGGATTTAGTGCAGACACTGATAAATCCTACTGTAGTTTAGAACTTTGAAGCTTAAATAATCCATCAGTCTTAGACTTCGCAGTAGCAGGAAATGCTAGGTGCACCATTAAGGCCAGACTGGGAATATTATATTAGTAGCATTGTGAGGAGTGCAGTGGAGAAAAGTGGGCAACATAGAGAACATGGCATTAATGTAGACCATTGAAGAGAGAGAAGATCCTGAATTACAGATGTGACTACCTGACTGGAAAAAGGAATATAGATATAAAAGATATAATATGACTTTCCACTAATTACATTAGTAGACAAAGAGGAAATGAAGAATCAGAGAAGACAATGAGGTTGGAAATATAGATGAATGAAAAAAAAGGTGCTGTCACAACCATATCAGAGCATCTAAACAGGACTTTATTAGAGGCTATAAATTGAATATATATTCTAAATAAAATAATTAGTGTTATATAATTGCACTTGTGTTGTGTTACTGGCAACACTTGAAACCATGAGATTGGGTTATGCAATGGAAATGAATCTATTATCCATTTAGACATAAATATGTCTTCAAGATTCCTAATGTGGGCTCCAAGAACAAATGATGATATGAAGTATATGTCTTCATAATGGAACTACTAATACATAATTAGAAGTACAGTTTGTGAGAGGTAAACATGTCCCCAATAATGAAGTTAGTCTAGGGAAAAAATATCTAAAATATTGAATTGAACAAGCTCACAATACAGATATTCTGCTATATATCTCAGAAAATGGCAAGAAAAGCCTCAGTGTTTGTTAATGTTTTGTGCCTGGTCAGATCTCACTATTCATTCTGTACATGGTATAAATCCACTTGTCAAACTAAACTAAAAGCAAGTATCTCAAATGATTTATAATCTTTAAAATGCATGTAGTCATTAAAGTCAGAGGTAGGATATTAATACCTGCTCTACCCCTAGTATCACCTATTCCACAGATTTAAATCAAATGCAAAATATCCTCATTTTAGGTTATGCACAAATAGCAAAATACTTGATTTGGCTGCATTCTTATAGTAATTTAAGCAGGCCCAAGTCCCCAGTGTTATCCTGAGACTGCTGCATTTTATTCTAGTGATTTGGTATACTTTTTTGAAAACATTATTTAATTTTAACTCACAAAAGTCAAGAGAAGAACAGTTACAACAGGTAAGCTACTTTCTACATATGTTTTTCAATACTCTCTGTCCCTTATTATTTTTCATTTATAGATAAGTCTTACAATTGACAATATATTAACAGAGTCTCTCCTCCTTTTAGGACTTACCTGTATATTCTGTCAATGACAATAATGTTTATAGTTACAGAAGGGAAATGAGCCCCTCAAAACATGGAATGTCAGTGCCATCACTGAACTTATTTGTTGTTATTTTAGGTTCCTCTTTTCATTGCAGTTTATTGGCTATACTGATTATGGCAAATAATATGTGAAAAGTATGTTGGAAATAACAATTGCTTTTGCTCACATGAGCTATCATTGTTACCTAGTAGGCTCAGAAAATAAAAGGAAGAGGATTCTTTGAAAAGTTATATTACAAGCTAAGATGGAGGAGTAAAAACATGGGAATGCCTGAGTTCTCTGAAATTCTTTCAGATACCTCTTGAGAAGTGAATATGAACAGATTTGTGAGAGGTAGAATCCACTAGGAGACAGAATGTGGTAGACTGCCAAGCCAGGAGAGTCCAGAAAGAGAGGGAACTGTTGTACCTGGTCAGGAGAGTGCTGGGCTCATGGAAACACACCAGACCATACCAGACCACCGTACCAGAAAGGGAGCAGTCCCAGCCTGCTGCCTGCAGTGGTTAACTCCAGGCCTCTTCGAGCAGGATGGGAGTCTGTTGGAACTACCAGAGATGGAAGAGCAGAGCCTGTGGCCACAGCAGCACCTACTCCTGGGGCTAACAGTCCACCTTCTAAGGTGTAATTCACCTTCTTGAACTTTTGGGAGCCATGATGACTGAGTAAGTGTCCTTAATATCCCTCTCTTGTTGACCTTGAATAACCTAGAATATATTGTCTTTGGGAAAACACTGGAATAGAGAAGCCAGAAGTAGGGGTTCATAAGTCTTTTAGCTTGGCAGCTAGAGGGATGTGCCCACTTGCAGTGGCAGAAGGAGACCAAGAAAGGAAGGGAGGCATCGCAGTAGACGTGACTTCAGCAAACCAGTGGGAGTTCCTGAGCCGCAGGGGGAGAAGCCCACAAGCACCATCACCAGGACACCAGGCCTGACTCTGCACAACCAGAAAAATTTGCAGACAACAGTGCAGACTTATGGCTGAGACCACCTGTGCTACATACTTCAGCCTGAGGGGAAGAGTCTCCTGCTGGAAGAGTCTTCCAGCAGCCAGACCACCCATCCCCCACTCCTCACTCTGTGACCCCCAGGGAAACTCAGAAAGACTTCCCAGGGACTCAGTCCTTCTTCGCACACACCAGCCAGCTTCAGCTCAGCATCACGTGTGCTGCAGCAGCATGTAACTTCTAGGTGACAAAACCAGAGGCCACAGCACACAAATCCAGAAACCGGGCCCCTAGCTCCAAACACAAGAAGTTTGGGAAAAAGCCCGCCAAAGCCCAGAACCAGAAACCCACTTAAAAAGCCAGGAAAAAGGTGGTTACCATGGAGACCAAGATAGAAAATTAAAAGACCATTGAATCATGTTATGGGGACAGAGAAGATCAAAATACAAATTCAGAAGAGGACAGCATCGACATTATACCCACATTTGAAGACACAAAAGAGAAAATTATATGGTATCAATCCCAAAAAGCATTACTGGAATGGTACAAAGAGGATTTAAAAAGTGAAATTAGAGAGGTAAAAGAAAAGCTAGAGAAACTAATGGGAGAAAATAATTCCTTGAAAATTAAAATTGGCTAAATGTAAAGAGATATGCAGAAGCTATATGAAGAAAATAATTCATTAAAAATTAGAATTGGGCAAGTAGAAGCTAATGAGCAAAATCTAAAGAATGAAAAAAATAGAAGAAAATGTAAAATATCTGATTGGAAAAAAGCATCTGACCTGGAAAATAGATCCAGGAGAGACAATCTAAGAATTATTGGCCTTCTGGAAAGCCATGATGAAAAAAGAGCCTGGACAGTATCTTCTAAGAAATCACCAGAAAAATTGATCCGAGGTCCTAGAACCACAAGGTAAAGCAGTCATCAAAAGAATGCACCAATCACAACCTGAAAGAAATCTAAAATTGAAAACTCCCAGGAATATTGTAGCCAAAATCTAAAATCATCAGGTCAAGGAGAAAATACTGCAAGAAGCTAAAAAGAAACAATTCAAATATAATAGAACTACAGTCAGGCTCACATAGTACCTTGCAGCTTCTACATTAAAAGATTGCAGGGATTGGAATATGATATTCCATAAGGCAAAGGAGCTTGGGCTACAACCAAGGATCAACTATCTAGCAAAATTGAGCATAATCTTTCAGGCAAGAAGATGGACATTCAATGAAATATGATAATTCCAAAACATCCTGATGAAAAGGCCACAGCTCAGTGGAAAATTTGATCTTTTAATACAAGACTCAAGAGAGGCATAAAAAGGTAAACAGGAAAAAAAATATGAAAAAGAAAAAAAAAACCTGTTATTCAACAAGGGCAAATTGTTTACACCCATATATGGGAGTATATTTGCTAAGTTTGAGAATGATATAATTATTAGGATATCTGAAAGGAACATACATAGACAGAAGGTGTGGGTGTAAATTAACTGCTGTGATGATAAAAAAAAAACAATTTAATTAAGTGAGGAAAAGGCATTGTAATGGGATAAGAGCTAAGTAGGAGGCAGAAAAAGGTAAATTACATCACGTGAAGAGATACAAAAACATTATACTAGAGGGAAAGAAGGCAGGGAGAAGAGCAGTGTTTGAACTTTGCTCTCATTGGACTTGTTCCAGGGAGAGAATAACATACTCTGTTAAGTATAGAAATCAAGCTTGCCCTAGAGGCCCTAGGAGCAGAAAGGGGAAAGAAAAGGTTGGAATGAAAGAAAAGGGTTGGAATGAAGGGAAGAAGGGGTAGGTGAAAAGGGTAAGGTAAATGGTGAGGTTGAAAGGGAGGGAATATGGAGAGAGGTGGTAGTCAAAAGCCAAACTTGAGGAGGGGAAGGGAGAAGCAAGATATTAAAAACATAAACGGGGGAGAAATAGGATGGAAAAAAGACACAGATAGTAATCAATACTGTTTATGTGAATGGTATGAACTCTCCTCCAAAATGGAGGCAGATAGAAGAGTAGATTAAATACCAAAATCCTAACAATGTGTTGTTGATAAGAATCACATGTGAAAAAGGGGGATACACACACCATGAAGGCAAAAAGCTGGAGTAGAAAATATTATGCTTCACCTGAAGTAAAAAAAAAGGGGGGGGGTAACAATCCTAATCTCAGACAAAACAAAAGTAAAGAGATATCTTATTAAAATAGATAAGGAAGGAAACTACATTCTGATAAAAGGCACCATACACAATGAAGACATATCATTACTTAGCAAAAATGCATCAAGTGGCATAGCATCCAGATTCTTAGAGGAGAAGTTAAGGGAGTCATAGGAAGAAATAGACAGCAAACTGTCCTAGTGGCAGATCTTAATCTCCCCCTCTTTGAACTAGATTAATTTAATCTCAAAATAAACAAGAAAGAAGTTAAGAAGGTAAATAGAAGTTTAGAAAAAGGTAGATATGATAGACCTCTGGAGAAAGCTTAACAGGGTTAGAAAGGAATATATTTTTTTCTGAGTGGTACATGGCACATACAGAAAAATTGAGTATGTACTACGGCATAAAAGCCTTACAACCCAATACAAAAAAGCTGAAATAATCAATGCATCCTTCTAAGATCATGATGCAATAAAAAATTATTTTTCATAAGGGACCATGAAAAGATAGACTAAAAATTAATTGGAAACTAAATAAGCTTCATCCTAAAGAATGAGTGGGTCGAAGAACAAATCATAGAAACAATTAATAACTTCATTCAAGATAATGACAATAATGACACAATATACCAAAACTTATGGGATGCAACAAGAGCAGTTCTTAAGGAAAGTTTTATATCTTGAAGAAAAAAGAGATCAAGGAACTGGACATTCAATTGAAAAAGCTAGAAAAATAACAAATAGGAAATCCTTAGTTAAATGCCAAATTAGAAATACTGAGAACCAAAAGAGAGATTAATAAAATTGAAATCCAGAAAACTGTTGAACTAATAAATAAAACTAAGAGCATATTTTATGAAAAAACAATCAAATTGATAAAACTTTTGCCAATTTGATTTAAAAAAAGAAAGAAGCAAAATAAATGATCAGCATCAAAAATGAAAAAGGTTACTTTACCTTCCATGAAGAGGAAATTAAAACAGTAATTAGCAACTATTTGGTCTAATTGTATGTGGATAAATTTCATAATCTTAGGGAAATGGATGAATATTTACGAAAATATAAATTGCCCAGATCAACAGAAGAGGAATTAAAATGTCTAAATAACCCCATCTCAGAGAAAGAAATTCAACAAGCCATCAATGAACTGCCTAGGGAAAAATCTCCAGGGCCAGATAAATTTACAAGGGAATGCTATCAACCATAAAAAGAACAATTAACTCCCATCATTTATACACTATTTGGGAAAACAGACAAAGAAGTAGTCCTAGGAAATTCTTTTTATGACACAAACATGGTACTAATACCTAACCAAGGAAGACTCAAAACAGAGAAAGAAAAAAAAATCGACCAATTTCCCTAATGAATATCAATGCAAACATTTTAAATAAGATGTTAGCAAAAGGATCACAGCAACTTATCACAAGAATAATAATACACTGTGGCCAGGTAGGATTTATTCCCGGAATGCAAGGCAGCTTCCATATTAGGAAATCTATCAGCACAATTGATCATATCAACAACAAAACTAGCAGAAACAATATGATTATCTCAATATATGCAGAAAAAGCTTCTGATAAAATACAAAACCCATTCATATTAAAACACTGGAAAGCACAGGGATAAATGAAGTCTTAATTAAAATGATAAGTATTATCTACATAAAACAACCAGCAAGCATTACATGTAATGCCGATAAGCTAGATACACTTCCAATAAGATCCAGGCGAAAACAAGGGTGTCCATTCTCACTGCTATTATTCAATTTGGTATTAGAAATGACAAGTTTATCAATATGAAAAGAAAAAGAAATTGAAGGAATTAGAATAGAGAAAGAAGGAGCTAAGTTATCACTCTTTGCAGATGATATGATGATTAACTTAGAGAATCCTAGAGAATTAAATAAAAATCTAAGTGTAACAATTTAAAAAAAATACTTTATCCAAGTTAAAGGTTAAAAAAAAATAAACCAACATAAATCTGTGGCATTACTATATATTACTAACAAAGCCCAACAGCAAGAGATAGAAAGAAATTTCATTTAAAGTTACTGTAAACAGTATTAAATATTCTGGAGTCTACCTGCCAAGATAAACCCAGGACCTATATCGGTACAATCACACAACACTTTTCACAGAAATAAAGTCAGACCTAGTAAATTAAAAAAAAAAAACAACAGTTGCTAATGATTAGGCTGAGCTACTATAATAAAAATGACAATTTTACCTCAATTAATTTACTTATTCAGTGCCATACCAATCAACCTACGAAAAATTATTTTAGAGAGCTGGATAAAATGATAACAAAATTCATCTGGAATAACAAAAGGTGCAGGATATCAAGGGAATTAATGTAAAGAAATGCTAGGGAAGGTGACCTAGCCATACAAGACATTAAACTGTACTATAAAGCTGCAGGCATCAGAACTACTTGTTACTGGCTAAGAAACAGAGTGGTGGATCAATAGGTTACATACACAAGATATAGCAGTCAGTGACTGTAGCAATCTATTCTTTGATAAACCCAAAAAGTCCAGCTTCTGAGTTAAGAATTCACTATTTCTCAAAAACTACTGAGAAAACTGGAAAATAGTATGGCAGAAACTGGGCATAGACAAATATCTTACACCATATATCAAAATAAAGTCAAAATGAGTTCATGGTATAAAGGCTGATAATGTAAGCAATTTTTGAGAGCAAGGAATGGTTTACCTGTCATATTTATGGAGAAGGGAATAATTTATGACCAAACAAGGCATAGAGAGCCTTATGAAATGCAAAATGGTTAATTTTGATTTTGTTAAATTATAAGGTTTTGTACAAAAACACTCAATACAACAAAGATTAGAAGGCAAGCAGAAAACTGCGAAAGATTGTTTACCACTAGAGCCTCTGATAAAGGCCTCATACCTAAAGTATACAGGGAACTCAGTGAAATTTATAGGAACACAATTCATTCCCTGAACGAGACATGGTCAAAGGATATTTATAGGCAATTTTCACAGGAAGAAATTAAATATGTCTATAGTCATATAAAAAATGTTCCAAATCACTATTAATTAGAGAAATGCAAATCAAAACATTTCTTAGTTACCACATCTCTCCTGTCAGATTGGCCAACAAGACAAAACAGGAAAATCATAAATGCTAGAGAGGATGTGTGGAAAACTGGAACAGTGTTATATTAGTGGTGGAGTTGTGAACTAATTCAGCCATTCTGGAGAGCAATTTGGAACTATGCCCAAAGGCTATTAAAAAGTGCAAACCATTTGACCCAGCAATACCACTTCTAGGGCTGTATCCCAAAGAGATCACACAAGTGGGAAAGGGACCCATATATCCAAAAATATTTATAGCAGCTCTTTTTTGTGGTGACAAATAATTGGAAATCAATGGGATGCCCATCAATTGGGGAATGGCTAAACCATTTGTGGTACATAAAGGTACCAGAATACTATTGTGCTACAAGAAATGATAAGTCCTTCATGATAACCTGGAAAGACCCATGTTATCTGATGCTGAGCGAGGGGAGTAGAACCAGGAGAATATTACCCATGATCACAGACACACAATATCTGTGATGACTGACTTTGACAAACTTGGCTCATCTCAGCTATACAAGATTCAAAGAAAGCTCCAAAAGACTCACGATGGAAAAAGCTATCCAGATCCAGAGAAAGAATTATGGAGTATAAATGCAGATTGAGGCAAACTATTTGCTATCTCTCTTTTTTATTTCTTCTTTTTGTGGTTTTGTTTCTTCTTTCTCATGATTCACTCCATTGGTTATAATTCTTCTTTACAACTTGACTATTGTGTACATAAGTTTATGCAAAGTTATATGCAGGACCTTTATCAGATTACATGCTGTCTTGGTGAGTAGCAGGGAGGAGAGTGAGGGGGAGAAAATATGGAACTCAAAAACATATAGGATTGAATGTTGTAAGCTAAAATTAAAGAAATAATTTTTTAAAAAAAGAACATAAAAAAGAAAAGTTATATTGCTTTAAGAAGATTATTTTCAGTCTTACCATTTTAAATTATTGGATTGTTTTTTTTTTTTTGTTATCACCACTTGACACTCTCACCAAGTTTCCCTTGATAAATGTTCAAGAGAAGCACTTGTCTAATAGAAATTCAATGTTTATGTGACCATGAATATGTACCCAGTAAGTTTTAACTCTTCGAAGTTGATCCATACATGGGGTGAGGGCAAAGGTTAAGCCCAGCTTTCTAGGAATTGTAAGATGGAAGAGACAGCTTTAAATCAACTGTCAAATTCATTTGGAAGGGAGAAGGTAATGTAGCTATAAGGGTATTTTAAAGAAAAGAAACAATTCACTTTAAAACTGGTTCTAGAGGGATATAGCATAATTTGAGAAAAAAATTAACTGACCCTTCTTTAACGCATGTAAACTAATACCTTAAGTAGGATTTTGACACACTAAAATACCATGTCACACAACATACATTCACTACCATTATTATCTTCAGTGGTCCTGATTGAGCTCTGGCCAACTGCCAGACTGTCTCCATTTCCTGTTTTGATGAAAGGATCGGTTTTTTCAGTGCAAATTTCTTTGTTCTAGAATTTACTTCCTTCTGGATGTGATAAAGTTCCAGCTACTAAACCTGCAAGACTCAGCATGGGGTTTATCTATTTTCCTGAGATGATGAGCCAAACATCAGTTTCCCAGTTATCATTGTTTTCTTTGATGCTTTAGCATTTCATTTGCTCTCAGGAATTTGGGGAGTAGATTTAATTCTTTAAAAACATTAATTCACCTCATATAACCTGCATGGACCATGTATGTACCAAGTGTTCTTTTCCCAAATTTTTAATTTATTTTGCATTCTTATTTTCCTTAGAGTAGTAGCTGGAAGTGATTCTTCCAGGTTTTGTCATAAATTTTAAATTATAGAAGTTTTATTGATATTATGTTTTCTAATAATTGAAAAAATATTTATTGTTTCTATACATAAAATTAGATAAAAATATGTAATGTAAAACTTTTTTTTAAAAAAAGATCAATACCACATGACTCTTTTTCTATCAAAATTCTGTGGAAAACCCAATTTGCTGCCACCAAGAACAGGGAAGAGATACCTTCTTCCCAACATTAACAATAGATCAGAGCCTCTTCATTTTGGCAATGTTTTCAATGCAATTAATGAATTTCCTATATGTGGATCTAAGCTCATACCCAAAGTAGATGCCTTTAATTTTTCCCATATTTCCCTTTGGGACATTACTTATATTTTCTTTGTGTTTGGCCATTATTAAGTTCATAGATGAAATGGCTTTGTGTAAATAACACTTCTATGAAAGGGATGCAAAGTAATTCCCCTCCCCAAATTCTGAGTATGTGACACAAAATTTAGTCAGAAAAGTCAAAATGGTCCAAATTAAATATTTAAGAATTGGGTTTAACTAATAAAAAAGATGTCAAGTTGACTGTGTACTAGGAGTTCAACATTTTTCTTAAAGATTGCTTCAAAAATTTGCAAAGAGTTTCATAAAAACAGTGACCCTCTACTAGCCCCAAAATATTAAAAAAGAGACAAACCTACACAAAACCCAAGAGCAACCACTAAATGTCCAAAATGAATCAGAAAGAAGACTCTTCTGCAATTGCACATTGAAATGTGGGCTCAATAGCAACAAATGCTTCAAGTAAGTTTCATGGTAGTCATTATTAAGTCATAAAATTACTGAATAAGGTACACTTATTCTTTTAGAAAAAGCCTTACAGAGAGACCTTCCATGAAGCATGGTTTGAATCATAATTTAAGATTTTTTTAAAGAAAAAAAAGACACTTATCTCCTCTTCGGCTGTAAAGAAACAGTGAAATTCATTCCAATTATGATTATGTAGAAATAATTCCACTATGCATGTGGATTTAGATTAATGGAAGCCTGGAAACACCAGTTACTATACAGACACTAACCTCAATATGTAAAAGATGATATCTGGCATGTAAGAAGACATAAGAGATATTGAAATGGCAACAAGCAGCAAGTTTCCTTAAAGCTGATCCACCAAACAAACCTTCAGATCAAGAAATGTTTCTTTTTTCTTCTTCCTTTCGGAGAGATGAGAACATAAAACAACAATTTAGGGGATCCAGGGAGAGGATGGAATAACAGCATTAAAAGTGTTTTAAGCCTCCCCCTCCCATCTTTGAAAAAAAATCATTTATTTTGTTTTATATGCCACAGGACAGAGTCCCTTCTGGTTTAAACATAAGGGTTCATCAGATAGTGAAATAATCACCCTCTTTTCAGAGACTGAAGAAATTCTTCTGGAAATACAAGTATTTTACCTAAATAGCTACTGAAAGGCTGAAACTGCAAGTCAGTCCACAATCTATTGTCACTGCATAAAAACAAAGAATTTTAATTTTTCAAAGGTTAAAAAAAGTCTAAGCAGATCATGGTAACAAACAAAACTCTCTTATCCCAGTTTTATGAAAAAGGTAGGTAACATTTGGGCAAAAGTAGAGTGTTGAAAATTCCAACTAATAAATAGTTCCAAATTAAGAATTTTCCACAAAGTTTCTCTAGAAAACAGGATGGGGGGGCAGAGCCAAGATGGCATTGTGAAAACAGGAACTTTCTTGAGCTCTCTCCCAAATCCCTCCAAACACCTGTAAAAATGACTCTAAACAAATTCTAGAGCTATAGAAGCCATGAAATGATAGAGAGAAGCAAGTATCCAGCCCAAGAAGGCTTGGATGGTTGCTGGTAACAGTCTATCACACTGTTGTGGGAGTGGAGCTCAGCTCAGCACTGGCTGCACCTGTACCAACCAGGCCAGAGTAGACTAGGTAGGGCAGTCCTACGGTCACTGAATTACTGGCAGCTGTGGTACTTTCCAGAATTCTCAACACACAAATGCCAAAAACAACAGATCATGGGGAAACTGTTGAAAATGGGTAAGAATAGTACGAGGTCTGGCCTCAGCACTGGGGTGGTGGAGGTGAGGGCAGCAGTGATGGCAGCAGCAGCAGAGGCAGGAGGCTGCCTCTGGAGATCAAGGCCTACAGATGTTGGGGGGAATCAAGTGGCTGATCAGAGTGGGTGCTGGGATCTCTTTCGTGGTGCTGAGGAGGGGTTCTCTTGCGTTGCCCCATTTGGATCTGGGTCACAGTCCTGGTTAGCAGTCCTTAGGGCAGGAAGAGAGCTGGTGTGGCAGAACTTGTGGTGGCTGTAGAGAAGAAGTCCCCCTGGTAGTTACATGGCAGAAAGGAGTGCTTGCACTCACAGGCCAGAGCATAGGCCAGGAGAGGAGTATCATATTACCTCAGAATAGAAGTAGCTCTGATAACAGAAGTCCCAAAACCGTTAAGTTTGGGACAGAGCACTTTGCACTCTGAAAGCAGTCATACCCTGAAAAAGAGGTCAAAAGTTAAATAATTGGCTAGGAAAATTAGCTGGAAGTGTAAAAGGACTCACACTATAGAATCTTACTATGGTGACAAAAAAGATCAAAACATACAGCTAAGAAAAGACAATGAAGTCAAAGATCCTACATCAAAAGCCTCCAAGAAAAAGCAGTTCTTTAGGAAGGGAAGAGGGGGCAAGAGAGGGGGAATGAGTGAATCTTGCTCTCATCAGATTTGAACTGAGGAGAGAATAATATATACACATAATTGGGTATCTTACCATACAGGAAAGAAGGAGGAAGAAGATAAAAGGGGAGGGGAATGATAGAAGGGAGGGCAGATATGGGGAACAGGTAATAAAGAACAAACACTTTCTAATAGGGAAGGTTTCAAGGGAGAGAATTCAATAAAAGGGGATAGGTTAGGAAGGAGCAAAATATAGTTAGTCTTTCACAACATGAGTATTGTGGAAGGGTGTTACATAACGATATGCATGTGGCCTAGGTTGAATTGCTTGCCTTCTTAGGGAGGGTGGGTGGGAAGGGAAGAGGGGGGAGAATTTGGAACTCAAAGTTTTAAAAACATATGTTCAAAAACAAAAAAAAAAAAAGCTTTTTGCCTGAAACTATGAAATAAGATACACAGGCAATGGGGCATAGAAATTTATCTTGCCCTACAAGAAAGGAAGGGAAAATGGGATCGAAGGGGAGTGGGTTGACAGAAAGAAGGGCTGAGTAGGGAACAGGGCAACCAGAATATATGCTATCTTGGACAGGAGGGTCGAAATGATGAGAAAATTTGTAATTCAAACTCTTCTGAAAATCATTGCTGAAAACTAAATATATTAAATAAATTAAATAAATAAATTTAAAAGAAGAAAATTTGACTTTCAAATAAAATAATCAAGAGAAGCATGAAAAGGTAAAGAAGAAAAAGAAATCACAAGGGACTTGCTAAGGTTGAGCTGTTTTGTTTACATCCCTATATGAAAAGATATTTATAAATCATGAGATCTTTAAAGTAGTTGGAGAGAATATTTATATATATATATGTATATATATATATATATATTATACACACACACATATATATACATACATATAAACATACATACATGTGTATATGTGTGTGTATATATATATACATACATACATATATATATATATATATATATACAGAGAGAGAGAGAGAGAGAGAGAGAGAGAGAGAGAGAGAAAGAGAGAGAGAGAGAACACAGAATCAGTTGAATGTGAAGGGATGGTATCAAAAAAAATAAAATTAGGGAGTAAGAGAGGAATATATTGGGAGAAGGAGGAAGGGAGAGATAGAATCTCTCATTAGATTTGGCTTAAGAAGGGAATAACATAGTCATTCAATTTGGTACCTTAACATACAGGAAATTAGGGGGGAAGGTGATAAGAGGGGGACAGATAATGGGAGGGATGGTAGATTGGTGGATGAGTTAGAAGCAAACATTTTTGAAAAGGGACAGGGTCAAGGAGAAAAATGAATAAAGAGACGCAGGATAGGATGGAGGGGAATATTGTTAGTCTTTCAAAACATGAATATTATTGAAACATTTTGCGTAACGATACATGTAAAACCTATATTGAATTGTTTGCCTGAGGCAAAGGAGGGTGGGTGGGAAGGCAGAAGGGAGAGAATTTGGAACTCAAAATTTTAAAAACAATTGTTAAAAATTTTTTTTTATATGCAACTGGGAAGTTAGATATACAGGAAATGGAGTATAGAAATCTATACAAGAAAGTAAGGGGAAAGGGCATGGGGGGAGAGTGGGCTGATAGAAGAGATGGTAGACTGAGGAAAGGGGTAATCAGAATACATGCTACCTTGGGCTGTGGGGAAGGGTAGAGATGGGGAGAAAATTAGTAAATTAAAATGTTATGGAAATGAATGTTTAAAACTAAAAATAAATTTAAAAAAAGGAAACAGAACTAGTATTCTTTTGTTTTTTCCTTAAAAAAATAGTGTTCCAGTGCAATGCCTTCACTTCCAGATGAAAGGATATGAGAATGATGGTGACCAGTCAACAATACTGTATTTGGGACACTTTATAATAACACTTTTTGTTTTTTCATTTTTTTTAAGTTTTACCAGTTTATTGACTAAGGCTAGAGAACAAATCACATTTTCCTATTTGGTGCATTTCCTCCCATGATCCAAGATCAATGTATGGATACTGATCGACTGGATCCAACTCAAAGCAGAAAGATCCCAAAGAAAGTCAGGTCTACTGTTTGGTACCTCCTCCATTCCAATTCGTATTTTGTTTCCAAAACTGGAAGAGAAATAAAAGCAGAGAAACAAGATTGTAATTTTTCAAGTGACTAAGAAAAGTCATCAGTAAGTGGCATAAAATGGGTAAGGTCACCGTGCACTGGTCCTCCATCAAAGGAGCATAGGTGGGATTCCAGTAGTTATTGTATCTGATACTGTCGTTCCCTCAACAACATTAGAATAGCTGTATGATATAATAAATAGATCAGTTATAAAGCAGTGTGTTGAACATATATTCGTCTGTGTAAAGGTATTCCACAGATACATATGATATCACACACAATCATTAAGAGCGAGTTTTTTTTATTATATTTTGATTTTTTTTTTCAACGTTACCAAGGCTAACTCTTCTGGAGTATTTTCTTGGTAAGAATTATCCTCTGAGTCTTGTCAGTTAACTCTCTGCTTTATCAAGGGATGATGACTAGCTTTAAAGAAAAATAATGCTGAACATGGTTGATTCATTTTTCTTTTTTTCTTTTGGTAGCATCATTCTTAGTGTTCCATATTAAAAAAAAACACAACCAAAAATAAAGAGGCCCAATAATTTTCGATGTATGCAGTTGCCCTACCCTCAGGATGTTCCAGATGTTTACCAAGTAACTCTGTAGTTTATGGACTGGGGTTTTATCCAAACAGCAACAGTCAAAGTCAAAGGTTGTTCTCATGATAAGAAAGTGTCCAATTTCTTTTTTAAGGTTTACAATCTGTTGAAGTACATGTCATTTCCACAATGTCACTAACCTTCTATGGAGTTCTACTAGTTCACCTAGATATGCCTACTATGTTGGTTTTGAAGTAATGTCTTTTAATTTTTATAAACACATTTTTGTTTATGAACCCAAGTTCAGGCTCTCATCATCTTTTGCTTATAGTAGTTTTTAAAAGTAATCTCTCTGCCTCCAGGATCTTTGCATCACTGATGCAGATACTAAATTAATGTTCCTAAAAGAAAGGTCTGACTATAGAATTCCCTTTCTAAAAAAAAAAATTAAATAATTCTCTATTCCCCATAAAACAAAATGTGATGTCTGTTAAAGGCAGTTAATGCTCTCCACAACTTGACTCTAACATACCTTCGATCTTATATCAAAACAAATTTTTTATGACCTTTGAATTCTAGTGACACTTATCATCTTGCTGTTCATTGATATTTCATCTGTAAATTCCATACCTTTTATCTACTTCACTGACTATACCCCTTACCTGGAATGTGGAATGTTATCCCTTCTTGGTTTACCTTGATCTCTCTCCTCTCTCTCTCTCTCTCTCTCTCTCTCTCTCTCTCTCTCTCTCTCTCACACATCATATTATATGAGATATCATCTCTTATAAATTATATATGTACACATATATTTACACATACATATGCATACACACATACGCAGGTATGTGTTTTCTAAGCATGAAGAATACAAAGGAAGTCAAAAAAGAAACAACAGCAAATAACAACAGTAATGACACAGTCTTTCTCCTCAAAGAGCTAAAATTATACTGGAGACAAATATGCAAACGATAGTGTACATTTAGCATTCTCATATCAACAGTACCTTTTTTTGTCTATGCCCTCTACTAAACTTCCTTATGTTCTCTTCTGTGTATAGTTATAATTCAAAGAACTTTAGATTTAAAATGGATCTCCATTGATGCCTATTTCAAACAATATCCACAGTAGAATCTTAACAACATGCTACTCAATTGGTCATCAAGGTTTTGCTTTGAACTCTAATGAAGGACAACAGAATACAACCTAAAGCTTGCCATTCATTTTGAGATAGGACTCATTGTCCAGAAGGTAGATGTTTGTTTTCTTTGTTTGTTTTCTGATATATTGGCTTCTTGACAACTTCTACTTGTTGCTCCTGATTCTGCCTTACTTAAAAAAAATAGAATAAATTTAATCCTGTCACATAACATGATTTGCAATTCCCTCCATCGCAAACCTTGTCTTTTCCACACTAAACATCTCCAATTCATTAGATGACTACTCCTATGACATTGATCCATAGGTTTTCCTAAACAATATTATTAAGGAATTGACAAAGCTGTATTATGGCTAGGGCATACTGGAAGAAGAGTATCACTTCTTTTTTTCCCTCTAAGTTGTGTCTTAAGGCAACCCAGAATTTTATTAGTTTTATTTGCCTTCAATGTAAATTTGTTGACTCATTCAATTTACAGCATATTTAAAAGCCCACATATTCATCAGACAAACTTCTCTCTGATGTGACTCTTCCATCTAGCACTTGAGAAATCAGAATTTTGAACCCAAGTAAAAAATGATCATTTGTCTTTATTAAACTCCATTTCATCTTCTGCTTCTGGAACCCTGTATCAGTAATTAAGGTGAGACTGTTTTTACTGTTTTCTCTATGGGGGCAATTATTTAATCAAGAGCCCTTGGGGAGTTGTGCCTTTGTTTCTTTGATTAAATCAGGAGTCTTTGATGACCTCATTACCTCAAGGGAAAGCCTAGTTTACATGGATTTGAGTCACATGTTTCTGTCACCAGAAGCTTTTAAGTCACGTGGGTTTGAGTCACATGTTGAAATGCTCTTTGACCCTGAATAGGGTATATAAAAATCAGAGTTTGGCATTATTCCTTTGGGGTTCTCAATCACTGGAAAAGGGTTGTTTGGCTTGAAGAGACCCTGGGCAGCTGTTTTTAAGAGCCCCCTGCATTGTAAACCCAGATTTTGATGTTTCCCTGACAACTATGTATTGTGATTTGAATCATACAACATCTGTCTGTTGATGTTTGTAATTTCTGTTTTTATTTGCTCTGAAGTTCAGTGTGCTGGCTTTTCCTCCTGAACTCAGTGAATGATATTTGTATTTGTGATCAAAATGAAATTGTTAAACTCTTAACATTACTTTTTTTGGTAAAGCATAGGACCTGTGTTGGCAGCTTTTGTTGCTGGTCTTGTTGGGTCTTACACCTCAACAGCTGCTGGTAGCTACATTGTTGTTATAGACCCAAGATGACTGAATAAGAAGCAAGGGCTCTCACTCATCAAAACTGATCTATGAAAGCCCAGAAAATATCACCCCAGGAAAAACCCTGGAATAGCTCAGTCAGAAGAATGATGGGTTGCAGCTGTCTCATAGCCCAGAAAGCTTGAGGGATTAAAATGAAGGTCTCCACCTTCTCTGGGGATGGGGGAGCAGTACAGTGTGGGAGGAATCCCAGTAAGTCAATGGCAAACCTCACCTCAGCAAACCAGGGAGAGAAACTGAGTACCAGAGTGGTGGAGTAGGCAACTACCAACACCAGCCCGTCGAAATGCCTCAGCACACGCAGGGGAACATGAGGTCAGAAACCACCATGTGCACCAGCATTCTCCAGCAGCAAAATCTCCTGGTGCTTCAGCACAACTCCATGAGGCAAACTTCCAGGCCTCCAGAAATCCTCCAGCAGCCAAATATTCAAATACAAGGCCCACCTTATCAGGAACCACATATATGAATACAAGGCTCAGGGGGTAGTTGGGATGGCATTTCCTAGATGCCAGGCTCCCCATCCCCATCCTGAGAGCTCCAGTGTTGCTGATCCCAGCTCATCACCAGGTAAGCAGCCAAATTCCTACAGCTTCCAATTGCCATCACTAGAGATCCCAGCACACAAAAGCAGTCACCATGTGTGGAGCTGACAGCACAAGAAGCTTCAGTCAGTGCCCCATATGTTTCATCAGGAAGGCTCAATTCTAAAAGCCAGGAATTAGGCAAATGCTATGAGAAAAAAAAAGGAGAAATGGATAATGAACATAGATTCTAAATATGAGAATGGAGAAGATCAAGGTACAAAGTAAGAAGAGCATAACACTGTTAATATACCCACATCCAAAACCTCAAAGGGGAATGTGAACTGGTCACAAGCTGAAAAATCCTTCTTGGAAGAGCTTACAAAGGATTTTAAAAGACAAATTAGAGAGGTAGAAGAAAAATAGCAGAAAACAAATGAGAGGTATGCAAGAGAGAATAAATAGCTTGGAAAGGGAAGGATAAAAACACAATGTAGAAAACATATCCTAAAAAGGACAATTGGCCAAATGGAAGAGGAGGCAAAAAAATCACTGAAGAGAAGAACACCTTAAAAAGAAAAATGGCCAAATGGAAAAGGAGGTACAAAATCTAATAGAAGAAAATAACTTGTTAAACATTAAAATTTGGCAGAGCTGAGATGGTGGCTGGAAAGCAGGGACTAGCATGAGCTACCCACCAAGTCCCTCCAAAAACCTTTAAAAAATGACTCTGAACCACTTCTAGAACTGCATAACCCACAAAATAGCAGAGGGAAGCAGAGCTCCAGCCCAGGACAGCCTGGATAGTTGCTGGGTGAGGACTTTTACACAGGGAGCTGGGAGCAGAGCAGAGCGGAGCAGAGACCAGCATGGGTGGGGTGGACCAACCAGACCAGGAGCTGGGTGCAGTGTGCCCTAGGACCCTGAATAAGTGAGCTGTAGGAGTTACCAGACTTCTCAACCCACAAAAACCAAAGACAACATAGAAGGTTAGTGGGAAAAGCTGCTAGGGACAGGCATTTCGCAGTTCAGCCACCACCCTGGGGGCAGCAGAGGTGGGGCAGCTACAGAACTACAGCTGCAGTTGCTTATGACCCCAGGTCCACCTGTTTGGAGGAATTAAGTGGCAGATCAGAGCAAGACTGAAGAGCCTGTTGAAGATCTAAGTCCAGTCCAGGTTGGGGGAAGGAAGAGTGCTGGTGTGGCAGAGCAGGCACATCCCCCTAAGCTTGGAACACAGTTCTTTTAACTCTACAAGTGGTCATACTCCGCTGAAAAACTCAAGGGTCAAGTTAGTTGGCTGGGAATATGGCCAGGCAGCAAAAACGCACACAGATTCAGTCTCAGACTTTGGAATCTTTCCTTGGTGACAAAGAAGACCAAAACATACAGCCTAAAGAAGTCAACAAAATGCAGGAGCCTACAACAAAATCCTCCAAGAAAAACATGAACTAGTCTCAAGTCATGGGAGAGTTCAAAAAGGATTTGGAAAAGCAAGTTAGAGAAGTAGAGGAAAAATTGGGAAGAGAAATGAGTAGGATGTGAGAAAACCATGAAAAACAAGTCAATGACTTGCTAAAGGAGACCCCAAAAAATACTGAAAAATATACTGAAGAAAACAACACCTTAAAAATAGACTAACTCAAATGGCAAAAGAGCTCCAAAAAGCCAATGAGGAGAAGAATTCTGTGAAAGGCAGAATTGTCCAAATAGAAAAGGAGGTACAAGAGACCACTGAAGAAAATACTACCCTAAAAATCTGAGCAAGTGGAAGCTAGTGACTTGATGAGAAATCAAGATATTATAAACCAGAACCAAAGGAATGAAAAAGTGTAAGACAATGTGAAATATCTCATTGGAAAAACCACTGACCTGGAAAAAAGATCCAGGAGAGATAATTTAAAAATTTTATTTAAAAATTATTGAACTACCTGAAAGCCATGATCAAAAAAGAGCCTAGATATCATTTTTAAAGAAATTATCAAGGAGGACTGCCCTAATATTCTAGAGTGAGAGGGTAAAATAGAAATTGAAAGAATCCACAGGTCACCTCCTGAAAAAGATCCCAAAAAGGAAACTCCTAGGAAAATTGTCGCCAAATTCCAGAGCCCCCAGATCAAGGAGAAAATCCAGCAAGCATCCAGAAAGAAACAATTTGAGTATTGTGGAAACACAATCAGAATAACACAACATCTAGCTGCTTCTACATTAAGGGTTCTAAGGTGTTGGAATATGATATTCCGGAGGTCAATGAAGCTAGGATTAAAACCAAGAATCACCCATCCAGCAAAACTGAGTATCATGCTCCAAGGCAAAATATGGATTTTCAATAAAATAGAGGACTTTCAAGCTTTCTCAGTGAAAAGACCTGAGCTGAACAGAAAATTTAACTTTCAAACTCAAGAATCATGAGAAGTATGAAAAGGTAAACAAGAAAAGGAAATCACAAGGACTTACTGAAGTTGAACTGTTGTGTTTACATTCCTACATGGAAAGAGGATGTGTATGATTCATGAGACCTCAGTATTAGGGTAGCTGAGGGGAATATGCATACATACATACATACATGCTTACATATATATGTGGGTACGTGTGTGTGTTCGTGTGTGTGTATGTATATATATATATATGTGTGTGTGTGTATGTATAAATGTATGTGTGTGTATATATGTGTGTACATATATATGTACACCCATATATATGTGTGTGTGTGTGTGTGTGTGTATAGGCAGAGGGCACAGGGTGAATTGAATATGAAGGGATAAATAACTAAAAAAATCAAATTAAGGTGTAAGAGAGGAATATATTTAGAGAGGGAGAAAGGGAGAGCTAGAATGGGGTAAATTATCTCACTGCAAAAGCAGTTCTTAGGAGAAATTTTTTTTTTATCTCTGAATGCTTACATGAATAAAATAAAGAAAGAGATAAATGAACTAGGCATGCAATTGAAAAAACTGGGAAAAGAACAAATTGAAAATCCCCAAATAAATACAAATTAGAAATACTTAAAGCCAAAGAAGAGATTAATAAAATTGAAATTCAGAAAACTATTGAACTAATAAATAAAATTAGGATATGGATATATGAAAAAAACAATAAAATTGATAAACATTTGGTCAATTTGATTTAAGAAAAAGAAAGAAGAAAACAAAATTACCAGTATCAAAAATGAAATGGGTGAATTCCCCTAAAGTAAAGAAGAAATTAAAACAATAATTGGGAATTATTTTGCCCAATTGTATAGCCATAAAAACGGTAATAATAGGGAAGTGGGTGAATGTTTACAAAAATATAAATTGTCCAGATTACCCAAAGAGGAAGTAAAAACTGAAATAAACCCATCTCAGAAAAAAAAAAGAAATTGAACATCCAGTTATAAACTCCCAAGGAAAAAATCTCCAGGGCCAGTTGGATTTACAATTGTATTCTATGAATGTTTAAAGAACAATTTCAATTCTTTTTTTTTAATTGGGTTGTTTATTTTTTTTTTTAAAATGCAATTTATTTATTTAACATATTTGGTTTTCAGCATTGATTTTCACAACATTTTGAATTACAAATTTTCTCCCCATTTCTACCCTTCCCCCCACTCCAAGATGGCTTATATTCTGGTTGCCCTGTTCCCCAGTCAGCCCTCCCCTCTTTCATCCCCTTCCCCTCTCATCCCCTTTTCCCTTCCTTTCTTGTAGGGCAAGATAAATTTCTACGCCCCATTGCCTGTGTATCTTATTTTTTAGTTGCATACAAAAACTTTTTTTGTTTTTGAACATCTGATTTTAAAACTTTGAGTTCCAAATTCTCTTCCCTCTTCCCTTCCCACCCACCCTCCCTAAGAAGTTGAGCAATTCAACCTAGGCCACACATGTATTATTATGTATAACCCTTCCACAATACTCATGTTGTGAAAGGCTAACTACATTTTGCTCCTTCCCAACCCATCCTGCTTTATTGAGTTTTCTCCCTTGACCCTGTCCCCTTTCCAAAGTGTTTGTTTTGATTACCTCCACCCCCATCTGCCCTCCCCTCCATCATCCCCCCGCCTTTTATTTTTTTTTTATCTTCTTCCCTCTTCTTTCCTGTGGGGTAAGATACCCAACTGAGTATATATGGTATTCCCCCTCAGGCCAAATCTGATGAGAGCAAGGTTCACTCATTCCCCCCTCACCTGCCCTCTCCCATCCTCCCACAGAACTGCTTCCTCTTGCCACCTTTATGCGAGATAATCCACCCCATTCTATCTCTCCCTATCTCCCTCTCTCAGTATGTTGCTCTCTCATCCCTTAATTTCATTTTATTTCTTTTAGATATCTTCCCTTCATCTTCAACTCACCCTGTGTCTGCTCTCTCTCTTTTACATATATATATATATATATATATATATATATATATATATGTATATATAAACACATATATATACACATACATACACATACATACATATACACATAGATATATACATACATACACATTCACTTATATATATACATAAACATACATACACACACACACACACACACGCACATATATATATATATATATATATATATATATATGTATATGGATATTCCCTTCAGCTACCCTAATACTGAGGTCTCATGACTCATACTCATCATCTTTCCATGTAGGAATGTAAACAAAACAGTTCAACTTTAGTAAGTCCCTTGCAATTTCCGTTTCTTGATTACCTTTTCATGCTTCTCTTGATTCTTGTGTTTGAAAGTCAACTTTTCTATTCAGTTCTGGTCTTTTCACTGAGAAAGCTTGAAAGTCCTCTATTTTATTGAAAATCCATATTTTGCCTTGGAGCATGATACTCAGTTTTGCTGGGTAGGTGATTCTAGGTTTTAATCCTAGCTCCATTGACCTCCAGAATATCACATTCCAAGCCCTTCGATCTCTTAATGTAGAAGCTGCCAGATCTTGGGTTATTCTGATTGGGTTTCCACAATACTCAAATTGTTTCTTTCTGGCTGCTTGCAGTATTTTCTCCTTGATCTGGGAGCTCTGGAATTTGGCAACAATATTCCTAGGAGATTTCTTTTTGGGATCTATTTTAGGAGGCAATCGATGGATTCTTTCAATTCTGTTTTGCCCTGTGGCTCTAGAATATCAGGGCAGTTCTCCTTGATAATTTCCTGAAAGATGATGTCTAGGCTCTTTTTTGATCATGGCTTTCAGGTAGTCCAATAATTTTTAAATTATCTCTCCTGGATCTATTTTCCAGGTCAGTGGTTTTTCCAAGGAGATATTTCACATTGTCTTCCATTTTTTCATTCCTCTGGTTCTGTTTTATAATATCCTGATTTCTCATAAAGTCACTAGCTTCCACTTGCTCCAATCTAATTTTTAAAGTAGTATTTTCTGCAGTGGTCTTTTGGACCTCCTTTTCCATTTGGCTAATTCTTCCTTTCAAGGCATTCTTCTCCTCATTGGCTTTTTGGAGCTCTTTTGCCATTTGAGTTAGTCTGTTTTTTAAGGTGTTGTTTTCTTCAGTGTATTTTTCAGTATTTTTTTGGGTCTCCTTTAGCAAGTCATTGACTTGTTTTTCATGGTTTTCTCGCATCCTTCTCATTTCTCTTCCCAATTTTTCCTCTACTTCTCTAACTTGCTTTTCCAAATCCTTTTTGAGTTCTTCTATGGCCTGGGGCCTGTTCATGTTTTTCTTGGAGGCTTTGGTTGTAGGCTCTATGACTTTGTTGTCTTCTTTAGGCCGTATGTTTTGGTCTTCTTTGTCACGAAAGAAAGAATCCAAAGTCTGAGACTGAATCTGGGCGCGTTTTCGCTGCCTGGCCATATTCCCAACCAACTAACTTGACCCTTGAGTTTTTCAGTGGGGTATGACTGCTTGTAGACTAACGAGTTCTATGTTCTACGTTTGGGGGGGAGGTGCCAGCTCTGTCAGAGCCACACTCCTCCTTCCCCAAGGACCCCCAGTCCAGACTGGGCTTAGATCTTCAGCAGGCTCTTGCACTCCTGCTCTGATCCGCCACTTAATTCCTCCCACCAGGTGGGCCTGGAGCCGGAAGTAACAACAGCTGTAGCTGCCCCACCTCCGCTGCCCCCGGGTGCTGGAAGCCGAACCGCAAACTCCTTCCACTCCCGCAGCTTTTCCCACTAACCTTCTCAGCAATCTTTCGTGTTTGTGGGTCGAGGGGGTCTGGTAACTGCTGCAGCTCACATATTCAGGGCGCTAGGGCCCCCTCTGCCCGGCTTCTGGTCTGGATCGTCCACGCCGCTCAGGCTGGGCTCTGCGCCACTCCATTCCCAGCTCCCAGCTCCGTGTGGAATAGACCTCACCCAGAGACGATCTAGGCTGTCCTGGGCTGGAGCCCTGCTTCCCTCTGCTGTTCTGTGGGTTCTGCTGTTCTAGAATTTTTTCAGAGCCATTTTTTATAGGTTTTTGGAGGGACTCGGGTACGGAGCTCACTCTAGTCCATGCTTACCAGCCGCCATCTTGGCTCCGCCCCTACAATTTCAATTCTTTATGGACTATTTGAGATGATAGGCAAAGAAGGAATCCTACCAAATTCTTCTTATGACACAAATGTGGTACTAATTCCTAAACCAGGAAGAGCCAAACAGAGAAAGAAAATTGCAGACCAATTTCCCTAATGAATGTATTTGCAGAACTTTTAAATAAAATATTAGAAAAAAAGATTACAGCAACTTATTGCAAGGATAATATACTATGAGCCTGTATGATTTACTCCAGGAATGCAAGGTTGGTTCAATATTAGGAAAATTATTATCATAATTGATAATATCAACAACAAAATTAGCAGAAAACATATGATTATCTCAATAGATGCAGAAAAAGCTTTTGATAAAATACAACACCCATTCCTACTAAAAACACTAGAAATCATAGGAAAGAATGGAGTCTTCTTTAAACTGATAAGTAGCATCTTCATAATACCATCAGCAAGCATTGTATGTAATGGTGATGAGTTAGATTAATTTCCAATAATATTTAGGGATGAAACTAGGATGTTCATTATCACCCCTACTATTCAATTTGGTACTAAAATGATAGCTTTAGCAATAAGAAAAGAAAAAGAAATTGAAGGAATTTGAATAGGCAAAGAAGAAACTAAGTTATCACTCTTTGCAAATGATATCATGATATACTTAGAGAGTCCTAGAGAACCAAATAAAAAGCTCCTTGAAATAATGAATAAGTTTAGCAAAGTAGCAGGTTATAAAATAAAGCCACAGAAATCCTCAGCATTCCTCTATAACACTAAGGAAGTCTAACAGCAAGAGACAGAAAGAGAAATTCCAGTTGAAGTTACTGTAGAAAATATAAATTATTTTAGATTCTACCTGGCAAGGCAAACCCAAGAACTATATGAACAGAAAACATTTTTTTTACACAAATAAAATCAGATGAATGGGAAAAAAACACGTCAGTTGCCCATGGTTAGGCTGAGCTAATGTAAAAATGACAAATTTGCCTAAATTAATTTACTTATTTAGTGCCACACTAATCAAACTACCAAAAATTATCTTATAAAGCTAGATAAAATAACAAAAAAATTCATTGAGAGGAATGAAAGGTCCAGAATATTAAGAGCATTAATCAAAAGAACTGCTAGGGAAGGAGATGTAGCCATGCAGGATATTAAACTGTAGTATAAAGCAGGAATAATCAAAAGTATTTGGTGCTGGCTAAGAAATAGAATGATGGATCAGTGGAACAGTTTAGATACACAAGATGCAGTAGTCAGTGACTATAGTAATGTAGTCTTTGATAAACCGAAAGAGTTCAGCTCCTGGGATAAGAAGTCACTACTTCACAAAAACTGCTACAAAAACTGGAAAATAATATGGCATAACTGGGCATAGATCAATATCTTACTCCATATAACTAAATAAAGTCAAAATGGTTCACTACTTAGATTTAAAGGCTGATACTATAAGCAATTTGGGAGAGATGGGAATACTTTCCCTGTCAGAATTATGGAGAAGGGAAGAATGTATGACGAAAGACAAACAAAGCCAATGCAATCAAGATTAGGAAAGAAGCAGAAAATTGGGAAAGAATCTTTACAATCAATGTCTCTGACAAAGGCCTCATCTCTAAAATATACAGGAAACTGAGTCAAATTTATAAGAACACAAATCATTCCCCATTTGATAAATGATGAAAGGATATGAATAGGCAGGTTTCAAAGGAAGAGATTATAGATATCTATAGGCATATGAAAAAATGCTCTAAATAACTATTGATTGGAGAAATGCAAATCAAAACAACCCTTAAGCACCACATCTCTCCTATCACATTGGCTTACATGTCAAAGTAGGAAAATGGTTAATGTTGGAGAAGATGTGGGAAAATTGGAACACTATTGCATTGTTGGTGGAGTTGTGAATGAATCAAACCATTCTGGAGAGTAATTTGGAACACTGCCCAAAGGGCATACCCTTTGATCCAGCGATACCACTTCTAGGGCTGTATCCCAAAGACATCACACAAGTGGGAAAAGGACCCATATGTACTAAAATATTTATAGCAGCCCTTTTTTGTGGTGGAAAAGAGTTGGAAATCAAGGGGTGCCCATCAATTTGGCAATGGCTGAAGAAGTTGTGGTATATGAAGGTAATGGAATACTCCGTGCTGTAAGAAATGGGGATAATACGGACGTCGTAATAACCTGGACAAACCTACGCGATATAATGCTGAGTGAGGGGAGCAGAACCAGGAAAAGATTATACACAGCCATAGATATAGGGATGCTGTGATGACTAACCCTGATAGACTTGGCTCTTCTCAGCAATACAAGATGCAAAGACAATGACAAAAACTCATGATCTAGAGAGCTGTCTACATCCAGAGAAAGATCTATGGATTCTGAATACAGAATGAGGCACACTTTATGTTCACCTTTTGTGTGTGTGTGTGTGTGTTTTTCTCTTTTTTTATTTTTTTTTTGTTTTGATTTTCTTTCTTCTTCCTCATGATTCATTACATGGGTCACAATTCTTCTTTACAACTCGACTATTGTATAAATAAGTTCAATGCTAAGTCATATGTAGAGGATATATTGGATACCATGCCGTCTTGGAGAGGGAGTGGTGGGAATGGGGAAAGAAAGTCTGAAACTCAAAACTATGTGGAACTGAGTCTTGTAAAATAAAAATAAAAAATCTCAAAAAAAATTAGATTACTTAGTTTCCAATTATTTTTTTCTTTTTTAATTTTTTTCTCTATATAATTTATTTAATATTTTAGTTTTCAACATTGCTTTCCACAAGGTATTGAGTTACAAATTTTCTCCCCATTTCTACCCTCCCCCCCCATTCCAAGATGGCATATACTCTGATTGCCTTGTTCCCCAGCCAGCCCTCCCCTATTTAACCCCATCCCCCCCATCCCCATTCCCCTTTCTTGCCTGTAGGGAAGGATAGATTTCTATGCTCCATTCCCTATATATCTTGTTTCCCAGCTGCATGAAAGAAAAAAAAATATTTTTAAGCATCTGCTTTTAAAACTTTGAGTTCCAAGTTCTCTCCCCGCTTCCCTCCTTCCCCCCCCCCCCCAGGAAGGCAAGCAGTTCGACATAGATCACACATATAGCATTATGCAAAACACTTCCACAATGCTCATGTTGTGAAAGGCCAACTATATTTCCTTCCATCCTGTCCTGTCCCCCTTTATTCAATTTTCTCCCTTCGCCCTGTCCCTTTTCAAATGAGTTAGGTTTTGATTACCTCCTCCCCACATCTTCCCTCCCTTCCATCATCCCCCCCCCTTTTTTATTCCCTTCCCCTTACTTTCCTGAGGAGTAAGATACCCAATTGAGTTTGTGTGTTATTCCCTCCTCAAATTGAATCCTGGTGAGAGTAAGATTCACTCAATCCCCCTCACCTGCCCTCTCTTCCCTTCCAAGTAACTTCTTTTTCTTGCCACTTTTATGTGAGATAAATTACCCCATTCTATCTCTTTCTTTCTCCCTCTCTCAATATATTCCTCTCTCACCCCTTAAATTTATTTCATTTTTTTAAGATATCAACCCTCCATATTCAACTTATCCTGTGCACTCTGTCTATATTCCCTTCAACTCCCCTAATACTGAGAAAGGTTTCCTGAATTACACACATCAACTTTCCATGTAGGAATTGTAAACATAACAGTTCAACTTCAGTAAGTACCGTATGAATTCTCTTTCTTGTTTATGTTTTCATGTTTCTCTTGATTCCTGTATTTGAAAGTCAAATTTTGTATTCAGCTCTGGTCTTTTCATTGAGAAAACTTGAACGTCCTCTATTTTATTGAAAATTCATATTTTGCCTTGGAGAATTACACTTTTTTGCTGGGTAGGTGATTCTTGATTTTAATCCTAGTTCCTTTGACCTCCAGAATATCAAATTTCAAGACTTTCAATCCCTTAATGTAGAAGCTGCTAGATCTTGTATTATTCTGACTGTGTTTCCACAATATTCAAATTTCTTCTTTCTGGCTGCTTGCAGTATTTCTCCTTGATCTGGGAGCTCTGGAATTTGGTGACAATATTCCTAGGAGTTTTCTTTTGGGGATCTTTTTCAAGAGGCAATCTGTGGATTCTTTCAATTTCTATTTTACCCTCTGGCTCTGGAATATCAGGGCAGTTTTCCTTGATAATTTCTTGAAAGATGGTGTCTAGGCTCTTTTATGATCGTGGCTTTCAGGTAGTCCAATAATTTTTAAATTATCTCTCCTCATTCTATTCCCCAGGTCAGTGGTTTTTCCAATGAGATATTTCTCATTGTCTTTCATTATTTCATTCCTTTGGTTCTGATTTATAATATCTCGATTTCTTATAAAGTCACTAGCTTCCACTTGCTCCAATCTATTTTTTAAGGTTGTATTTTCTTCAGTGGTCTTTTGGACCTCATTTTCCATTTGGCTAATTCTGCCTTTCCAGGCATTCTTCTCCTAATTGGCCTTTTGGAGCTCTTTTGCCATTTGGATTAATCTATTCTTTAAGGTGTTATTTTCTTCGGTATTATTTTGGGTCTCCTTTATCAAGTCATTTACTTGTTTTTCAAGGTTTTCTTGCATTGCTCTCATTTCTCTTTCCAATTGTCCCTCTACTTCTCTTACTTGCTTTTGCAAATGCTTTTTGAGCTCTTCCTTGGCCTGAGCCCAAATCAGCTCTTTCTTGGAGGCTTTTGATGTAGGCTCTTTGACTTTGTTGACTTCTTCTGGCTGTATGATTTGATTATCTTTTTCACCAGAAAAGGAATCTAGAGTTTGAGTTTGAGTCTGAGTTTGAGTCTGATTTCATTTTCACTGCCTGTTTATGTTCCCAGTCAACTACTTAATCTGTGAGCTTTTTGAGTTGAGCAGAGAGTACTTAGTCCCAAGCTTTAGGGTCCAAACACTGCTGTTTTCAGAGCTACTTCTTCTCCACCATCACCACAGACTCTGTTACAGCAGCGCTCCTCCTCTGCCAAAAATCACCAACCAGGACCCCATTTCACATCCAAGCAGGGCACAGCAAAAGAATCTGCCTTTGTGCCCAGAAAGCGCTGTTTGCATTCCGGCTCTGTTCTGCTGCTAGATTACTCCCACCATGTGAACCAGACACTGGGGAAGCCACTGATGCTGGTGCTCTGGAGGAAGTCTCAGGAGCTTCCTGCTGTATCGTCACCACTGTACGACCTCCTCCACCCCCAGAGGTGGTGGCCGGACCACTCTGAATGTGATCCTTAAGTTTCCCCCTGACATGCTCTTTGGCATTTGTGGGTTGAGAAGTCTGGTTACTGCCGCACCTCACTGTTTCATGGCCCCAAGGCCTCTTCTGGCTGTCTGACTCCGTATCTGGTGTTTCCTGGTGTGGCCCACTCTGGGCTGCCTTCCACTCTCAGCAACGTGCTATAGATACTTTCCGGTGACCATCCAGGCTCTCCTGGGCTGGAGATATTTTTCCATCTGCTATTTCGTGGGTTCTGTAACTCTAGAATTTGTTCAGACTCATTTTTAAAGGTGTTTGTATGGGGGGGGGGGGAGCTTAAGCAAGTTCCTGTTTTTCTGTTGACATCTAGGCTCCACCCCTCCAATTAATTTTTAGATTATTTTTCCATGGTGCTTTGTTTAAAAAAAATTATTGCATCATGATCTGAAAAGGATGCTTTGAATACTTTTGTCTTTTTTGCATTGACTTGTGAGGATTTTATGCCCTAGTACATGGTCAGTTTTTTGAGTGTGTGCCATGTACTGCTGAGAAAAAAAAAAATGTGTATTCCTTTTTATCATCATTCAGTTTTCTCCAGAGGTCTATCATATCTGCCTTTTCTAAAATTCTATTCACCTCCTTAACTTCTTTTTTGTTTATTTTGAGGTTGGATTTATCAAGTTCAGACAGGTGGCAGCTGAGGTCTCCCATTAGTGTGGTTTTCCTGTCTTTTTCTTCCTGTAACTCCCTTAACTTCTCCTCTAAGAATATGCCTGGTATACCACAGTGCATATAAATTAAATAATGATATTGCTTCATTGTTTATGGTGCCTTTCAGCAGGATGTAGCATGCTTCCTTTTCTCTTTTAATTAGATCTATCTTTACTTTCTCTTTGTCTGCTTTTTTTACTTTAGCTGAAGCACAATATATTCTACTCCAGCCTTTTACCTTTATGCTGTGTGTATCCCCATGTTTCAAATGTGTTTCTTGTAAACAGCATATTGTAAGATTATGGTTTTTAATCCATTCTGCTATGTGTTTCTGTTTTATGGGAGAGTCGATGCCAATCACATTCAGGTATTATTACTATCTGTGTCTTTTTCTCCATCCTATTTCCCCGTTTATGCTTTTGTTTCTCCCTTTCCCCTTCCACTCCTCAAAAGAGTTTTGCCTTTGACTGCTGCCTTCCTCAGTTTACCCTCTGTATTGATTACTCTCCCTTATCTTACCCTTTTCCCCTTGCTACTTCTTCCCTCCCTTCTGACCACCCCCTCTCTTTTTTCCCCCTTTCTCCTTCTACTTCCTGTAGGACAAGTAAGATTTCAATACTTATCAGGGTATGTTATTCCCTTCTTGAACCAATTCTGAGAATAAAGCTCAGATACTTCTCTTCTCCCTCCCTTCTTTACTTCTAGTGCAATACGTTTTTGTGCCTCTTCATGTGATATAATTTACGCTTTTCTACTACCTCCTTACCTCTTCTCCCATAAACATCCCTTTTTACCTCTTAATTATAGTTTTTATCATTATATCAGTTATTTTATACTGACATCCACAGTCTATGAATATCCCTTTCATTATATATATATATATATATATATATATATATATATATATATATAACATGATATATATAACATATATAAAACAAAATAATCCTATATAAGAATGCAACTCATTAGCCTTATTGATTAACTAGGGTTTTTTCCCCCATTTACCTTTTTATGTTTCTCTTGAGTTTTGTGTTTGGAGATAAAATTTTCCTTTGACTTCTGGCCTTTTTATGCAGATGGTCTGGAATTCCATTATTTCATTGAATGTCCATCTCCTTGACTGGAAAATTAGGCTCAGTTTTGCTGTGTAGTTGATCCTTGGTTGTAGTCGAAGCTCCTTTGCCTTTTGGAATATCATATTCCAGTTTCTCCTGTCATTTAAGGTACAAGCTGCAGGATCCTGCATAATCCTGACTGTAATTCCATGATATTTGATTTTTTTTTTATTTCTAGATGCTTGCAGTATTTTCTCCTTGACCTGGCAATTCTGGAATGTGGCTATAATATTTTTTGGAGTTTTCAATTTGGGATCTTTTTTCAGGGGGTGATCTATGGATTATTTCAATGATAACTTTAACCTTCGGTTCTAGTATCTCCAGGACATTTTCCTTAAGGTTTTCATGGAAGATACTGCCCAGGCTCTTTTTTTATCATAGCTTTCATGTAGACCAATAATTCTTAAATTATCTCTCCTGGATCTATTTGCCAGGTCAGTTGTCTTTCCCATTAGATATTTCATGTTTTCTTCTTTTTTTTTCATTCTTTAGATTTTGTTTGACTGATTCTTCATGTCTTATAGAGCCATTAGGTTCTACTTACCCAATTCTAATTTTTAACTTTTTGTTTTGTTCCTTTATCTTCTCTATTTCCTTTCCAATTTGGTTGATTTTTCAATGAGACATTTTCTCCATTAATAGTCTGATTTTCCTAAATGAATTCCCCGATTTTACCTTTTCAAGGTTTGCTTACCTCCTTGATTTTTTTTTTCTATTTTTTTCTTTTACCTCCCTAATTTGGTTTTTAAAGTCCTCCTTGAGATCTTCCAGGAATGCTTTTTGGTCTGGAGACCAGTTCACTTTTCCTTTTGAGGTTTCAGATGTGGGTGTAGTGTCCATGCTGTCCTCTTCTGAATTGGTATTCTGGTCTTCCCTTTCTCCATAACAAGAATCAATCATTTTTGGCTTCTTAGTGTGTTTTTTCATGGTGTTGTTTTTTCCTCCTGGCTTCTAAATTGGATCTCAGTTTCTGAGGCTCAGGGGCCTCTGTCCCAAGTTTCTTGTGTTGAATCTGTGGGTTTGCTCACTGGCTTTAGGTTCTACAGCCTCTGCTTTCATGCTGTGTTTGAGAGAGGTGATCTGGCTGCTGGGGGTCTCCTCATCCCCAGGACTGTTCTACAGAATGGGTGGTCTCAGCTCTTGTCTGTGCTGGTGTCTGCCACTTTCCCTGGCTGTGTAAAGCCCAGTCTGGGTTCCTGGTGTTGATATTTGTTACCTCCACCCCCTAGGGCTCAGCTACCCTCATTGTTCTGCTGAGGTGAGAGCTGCTGGGTCACCTCTCTTCCTGCACTAGTCTCCTTCTGCCACCACAGGAAAAGATGTCTCCCCCAAGTCTCTCACTACTGAAGGTGAACCATCCCCCCTCCCTGTTTCTCCTGAGATATTGTTCTCTCAGTTTATTAAAGGGAGGGATAAGAGCATTTTTACTTGCACATCAGGGTTCCTGGAAGTTCATGAAGGCATGCTTCAAACCGTCAGACTGTGGGTTGGAGGCCTTTGGGCTAACTGCTCTCAAGGCAGCAGGCTCTGCACTCCAACAGACTCCAGTCTCGGGCTGAGAGAACTGGGGCTCAATCGTGACCTTTGCTGGTACTGTTCCTGCTCCAGCATTTTGCCTGCCCAGTGCTCGCCCAGTCCCGTGTGCTGGCTGGATTACTCTGCTGTTCCCTCTTGGTTTGGTCTGCTGCCATTCTGCCTGCCGGTGCTCCTACCACTCTCAGTCTACTAGTGGCTTCTAACTCTCTCAAATATGCTCAGAATCACTTTTTCAGACATATCTGACAGAATTTGTGGGAGAGTTCTGATAGTTCCTTCCTTTCACAGTGCTATCTTGGCTCCGCCCACTCCCCCAATCATAATTTTTAACAAATTGTTTTCTTCATTTAGCTTTTCAGGGAATTTTTGAGTTTCCTTTTCCATTTGGCCAATTCTCATTTTAAGGAGTTGTTTTCTTCAGTGGAATTTTTTTTTTCCATTTGGCCAATTGTATTTTTTTTAAGGAATTGTTTCATATAGTCATTTTTTGTCCTTTCTTTTCCAAGCTGTTGACTCTCTCTCGCACACTTCTCATTTTTCCCCCAATTTTTCTTCTACCTCTCTTACTTGGCTTTTAAAATTCTTCTTGGGCTCTTCCAAGATTTATTTTTGGTCTTGGGACTAATTCATATTTTCCTTTGAATTTTCAGATATAAATCTATTACCACTTCTGTGTTTGTGTTTTGATCTTCCCTGTCACAGTAATAATTCTCTCTGGTCGTTGTTCTTTTCTGTTTCTTGCTCATGATATTTTTCCTATTTTCAAGCTTTTAAAGTTGAGCTCTCCTGCTGTAGCATAGGGGACACTGTCTCAACCTTCTTGTGCTGGGGTTCAAGGGCATGGTCACTAGCTTTGTGTTCTGGCACCTAGGTTCTCTAGGTGTCTGGCTACTTACCTCATGGTGAGCTGAGGTCTCAGTGGTGGTGTCTGGCATATGGTGAGGCCAGGTGGGGTTTTTCTGTGTTTCCATGGGGCTTCACTGAAGCACAAGGAGTTTCAGTTGCTGTATGATGTCTGCTTGCCTTGAGCCATGCTGAAGCAGGGGGAGGTCTGGTTGCTGCAGGACACTTACCCACTTTTGACTGCATTGAAGCACTTAGAGGTTCACTACTGGTGAACATCCTCCTTCCCAGAACTGTACCTGAGCACATGTTGGTTCTCTGAGTTGTAGTGTGCTGGTTTCCTTGGGTATGCTAATGAATATGGGAAGTCCTGGTGTTCACCTTGGCCTGTTGCACCACCCTGGGGGTCAGAGTCTCCTGCTAGTTTGCTGAAGTGAGGCTTGCTTCCTGTAATGTGCTCCCCTTTTTCCTTAGTCAAACTTACCTTTCTTGCTGATGCTCCAATTGTCCCAGGCTAACAGCTTACTCTACTCCACCTTTCTGCTGGCTCAGTTCTTCTAGTATTTTTCTTGAGTTGCTATTTTCTGGTTTTTTAAGAGGTTAAAATAGAGAGAGATAGCAACTTACTCCTTACTCCTTCATTTTGGCTCCTGAAATTCTGAACTCACATTTTTTTTTTCCTTAAAGAGATATGGAAATAGTCCTTGAGGTTTGTTTGGTCCCAGACAATGTGGTTTCCTGTTTGCCTGGAAAGTAAAAGTTCAAGTCTAAGAGGAATTGATTATTGCCACTGCTTTGAAAATCTACACAGATAATTCTTATCAGTTGTACCCATTGTGAGATACAAGGAGGCGGAGAGAACATATCACTTTGTGAATTGGTACTTTATCTTTTTTTGAATATCTATTTATATCATTTGAGCAAACTTTTTTTTGTAAGTTACAAAGTATAAGAGTATGTCATTGTATTGCAACCCAAAACCTAAAACACTGGACTGTCCTGAGGTATATTTGGCTCAAAATAAAGATATTTTATAATAGATAAGTGACAAGAAGATATTAAAAAGCTTTTTAAAGAAGTGCAAACTATAAACCACTATATAAACAATTATCTAATTCACAAAACATTAAAAAGTGTAAATTAAAGGAATTATGAGTTTTCTCTCATACCTATTAAATTTTCAAGTGTAGTAAATTTGGAATGAACAGTCAGAGGTTACTGGAATATTGAAACAGTATGGATTGAATTTTCAAATGGTAAAACACCTATAAAAACAATTTAGAACTTTGCGAGGAAAGTTACTAAATGGCTCATTCCTTTAGGCACATGATATTCAATGAAAGAACACATTGTATTTTCTATTCATAGAAAACTGGAAGTTAAATGTATATTCATCAACTGGGAATTGCTAAATAAATTATTGTATATGAATTCAATAGATTATTGTTGAGCCCTAAGAAAGGAAAATTATCAGGATTCTAGAGAAATAATGGTAACTGGTGTGAAGTGATACCAAAGAAAGTAGAAATTAATGAATGATATACAAAGTTACTCCATCAGTGTAATAGGAAACAGCATTAAAGGACATCAGTACTCACTTAGTTAATCATGCTTCCCTCCTCTTGCTAGAGGTGCAGGGAAGCACGAGTATGGAATATTGTAATCAATTTGAGATGACACCTTTCTATTAATTGTTGGGCCTCATAAAAACCTAGTGGTGTTACCAGGGAAAGGTACAGTTTGTCAGTAGAGGAAGCTGAAGTAGAAAGGTATTAAGTATTTTCCTCAAGATCTCTCAGCTCTGAAGAGCTGGAGTGACCCCTGAAATCTTTATCTTCTAATATTTGTAACTCATGAAACTTTTCTCAGTATTAAGGTAGTTTGAGGAATATATGTATATATAGACAGAGGTCACAGGGTGAGTTGAATATGAAGGGATGATATGTAAAAAATAAAATTAATGGGTGACAGGCATTTATTGGGAGAAGGAGAAAGGGAGGGATAGAATGGGGCAAAAATCTCACATAAAAGAGACAATAAAATGCTGTTATAAGGAAAGGGAAGGGGGGAGGTGAAAGGTGAGTGAATCTCACTCTCATGGGATTAAACATGAGGAGGAAATAACATACATACTCAGTCGAGTATCTTATCCTACAGGAAAGTAGGGGGGAAGGGAATAAGGGGGGTGATAGAAGGGAGGGGCAAATTGGGGGAGGTGGTAGTCAGAAGCAAACACTTTTGAAAAGGCACAAGGTCAAAGGAGAAAATAAAGAATAAATGGTGGATAGGATGGAGGGAAATATAGTTTGTCTTTTGCAACAAAACCATATGGAAGATTTTACATAAGGACACATATATAAACTATATTGAATTCCTTGCCTTCTCAATGAGCATGGGTGGGAAGGGAAGAAGGGAGAGAATTAGGAAGTCACAGTTTTAAAAACAAAGGTTAAAATTGTTTTTTACATGCAATTAGGAAATAAGATATACAGGCAATGGGATATAAAAATCTTGTCCTACAAGACAGTAAAGGGAGAAGATGAAGGGAGTGGGTTGATAGAAGGTGGGACAGATTGGGGAAAGGGGTAATCAAAATGCATGCTATCTTGGGGTAGGGGGGAGGGGGAGATGAGGAGAAAATTAGTAACTCAAAATATTATGGAAATGAATGTTAAGAACTAAAATTACATAGTTTAATCAAAAAAAATAAAAAAGAAATCTGTACCTTCCAATTTCTAGTGCCACGTTCTACCTACTATACTTTATATATCTAATATTGTGCAAATGCTAAGCAAATGAAAAAAATATTACATCATGTGGATCTATGAACTAAAATATCCTAAAACAAAAGAATATCTATCTTTAGGTGAAAGATATAAGTGCCAGCAGAAACCAACCCATAGCAGCTCATGTTTATGAGGGAAGACTCGGCTCAGGGGAGAGGTTGGGAATGACATCTACCTGACTTTGGACTTAAAGAAATGAAAGCAAAAGAATACCTCTCAGTAGCAGAAGAAAGAAGAATACAGATACATCATAGAAGATAATTCTTTCTTTCCTTTTTTCCTTTCCTTCTTTCTCTTTCTTTCCTTCCTTTCTCTTTCTTTCTTTCTTTCTTTTTCTTTCTTTCTTTCTTCCTTTCTTTCTTTCTTTTTCTTTCTTTCTTTCTTTCTTTCTTTGTTTCTTTCTTTCTTTCTTTCTTTCTTTCTTTCTTTCTTTCTTTCCTACCTTCCTTTCTTTCCTACCTTCCTTTCTTTCCTTCCTTTCTTTTATGAAAGGGTGGATGCATGGGTGGGTAGGTGAATTGGTGGATGGATAGACAGATAGTAATTATAACCACAATTTCATTAATATGTTGAACTCCCAAGTGACAATATTTCCTCATAGAGTGGAAGTCAGCAAGTTTTTTTTCTAAAAAATAGAGTCTCAGAAGCTTTCCTAGAGCACAGAGAAGTTAAATGACTAGCTCATGTTCACATGTTCATTATGTGTCAGATATAAGACTTGAGCCTTTGGCTCCTAAGGTTCTCTGGGATTTTTACTGTCTTCTAGCATTTAAGGCCTACAGTCTTTTTGTACTATCATCTCTTGATACAAGCATACTCGGGCCCTGACTCAACGCAGTCATTCCAGACTTGGAATTTCTACACTGTTCAAACCTGCAGCTTAGGTTTCTTGTATTATTGTTATCTCCCTCAGTTATAAAATTAACTCCTTGTAAACAGAAACTGTTTGTATTTTTTTAAATTTCTATTCCCCGAAATTAGCACAGTCCTCACCATATGGAAAATGCTTAATAAATACTTTAAAAATCATTAATTCCTTATTTTGTGTTTGGCTTTTTTTGCACTAAGCCACGACCCACCAAAATAAACATCATTCAGCTTTATAATAAACATGCAGAATTATGTTGAGTTTTTGAATTATAGTTATAAAGATGACCTATCTTTGAATGAACCCAAGATAAGCGTTTTATGTGATTTCAGCTACAGAATGAACAAAAATTATAAAGTTGGGTCCATTTCTTACCTATTTTGAAATTAAGAATACTGAAACTTTTGAGGTCAGCAAACATGAACATGCTGTATAAGTCATCATGTTTTAGATATTACTTATAAATATGGTGTTAATTACACATAAAAAGGAGTGGCAATTATTTAAATCACACTGAAAAAAATGTTAGAATTAAACAGTGCACCTCCAGCTGTGCAGGAAAGGATAGCTTCACAGATCCAAGTGGAATTGTAAGAGAGAATGAAGGGAATGCTACAGAATCAAGATGATTTATTTGATAACATCTGGAAATTATTTTGGGATTATATCTGCAATAATATAGATGTAGGGAAATGGTAGATAAGAAAGGCTGAGTTTTTAATGGTGCCATTTAATATATAAAGGAATCCACTTGAGATTGGAAAATGGAAAGAAGCATTTCCTCTTCACCATGGCATGATTATCTGTATTATTTACCATTTCATGATTTTATGGAGAGGGATTTAGAGTTTTGATTTAGTAGTAGACATTTTGTAAGGAAATGCATTTTGAACATTTCGGAATATCTTTTTTAAGCTTAATAACATTCAAAATGATATGCTTAGCACCAGATGCACTGAATATGGTTTTATCGTGGTATTCTAACTATATGAGCAGTAAAGAATATAAACAATGCTAGTGGCCTATTATTTAGGGATAATGGCTGAAGAGAAAATTGTGGAACCTGTATTAAGACTGTGGGACATTGAATCATAGCCCTTACAGCCCTTACAGTATATTGCTTTAATTCAAATAAAGTAGTATCATTATTTTATAGATAAAGAAAATAAGTCCTATAGTTTAGTGATGACCTGGGTCATATAGATAGAAGGTAGAAAAGTAGGGACTAGCCTTTAAGACTATCGGCACCTAATGAAGTATTTTTTTTTTCTTTCACTGAACAACATTTTCCTCCTTGGAAGAAAACATTATAATAAAAAGACCATAGATTAAGCATATAAAAAAACCAGCAACTACTGGTGTATAACCATCTGTGATTTAAAGCCCTCAATTATAGAGTCTTGTTTCAATTTGGATCAATTGGCCAAAATATTTATTGAATAGAAACTAGGCAAATTACCCAAAGACAAAGATTTCTTATGCCTTTCTTGTATCCCCAACCCTTAGCACAATGTCTGTTAAATGTGAAATGATTACCTGACTACTGCTAGGCTGGAGATACAAAAACAAAACGGTCTTAACATCAATGAACTTGCCATGTATGAAAGAACAGTGGAAGAAGGGGGTAGAAAATACAGAATTTTAAAAAATTAACACAATCAAATTTCAGGAGAGGAAGAACATTAACAATTACTCTTCTCATATTATCATGACTAAAACGGCTTTTGAGAAATCCTAATTTATGGAATTGAAGACTTTCCTATATGGTATAGTCTAAATATTACATGTATTCCCAGGTATTTTAACTTTCCAGCTTAAAATATAACTCAATAATAGTTACTTCCCCCCACCATTTTTTGGTTAGTACTCATAGGACCCTTTAGAAAATGAAATTGACTTTTTTTTGCTGTTGCTGTTGCTTTTCCTGATCTTCTTTTTTTGTTATCTCTTTTGCATTATTATGTTCTGTGAATGCAAGATTTGCTAGCTCTACACATGAGAACCAGGTAGAAGCAAGAAAAAAAAAACCAATAATAATATTGCCCAAAGCACAGGGTTTACGAGAAAGGCATCTCAATAAGCAATGTTTCACATCTTAATTAGGAAGAAGAGTGGAAATTCAGATTTCTGTTTGTCAATGAAACTCAGCTATAGTATTTTCCCTTATATTTTGAGGCAAGAATCAGTCAGGAGGAGAAAAAACAAGCCTATGGAATTTTCTGACAGAGTACACAGACATTCTCATTATGCATTATTCTTCATTTTATGCCTACACAATCCCTAACTTTCTTTGCAAATTTCTTTTTCTTTACATCAACTAGGCATACACCTTCTTTCTGTGTATAAAGACACCCGAGTTATCAATGTAGGAATAAACAATGAAATCACTCAGTTGCAATGCAATGTGATAATCAAATGTTTAAATATAGTGACACTGACCAGAAAATGCACCAATTTTTATTAACATTTCTCAAGTGGTCTGTACTGAGTATCTCTTTTGCAGTAGGTCCTACAGAGTAAGGTTCTCACTTTTTTTTTGTACGAAGTTCTCAAGCGGAAAAGATCCATAGATACTATGCTTATATTTGGCCTCTATGTTGTGATTGTTTCAATTAAATATATAAACTAAATAGTGCCATTCCAAATGTGGAAAGGGGATATCAATCAAAAATGCAGAGTTGTGAAATTCAGTGATTTAATAAATGACTTCCTGAAGAGATTTATGAAAGGGATTTACTGGTTATTTATTTACCTTGCAGTACATACAAAAAAACAATTGCCTGGGATTGTTTTACATAAAGCAATTTACGAAATTACTTACCCATACATCTATTATTTTTGCCCATTTTAGTTATTCTCTTCTGTATACTAGAGATCTAAGTAGATGATGAGTTTGGGGAGAAGTTGGTGAGAAAAAGTTTTATTTTAAGTCTCTCTTGTCCTAAAAATTTTCACAGTATCTGTTCCACTGTATGAGCAATTTGAGAGAAAGGGAGGGAAATGATGGAAATGATGGAAAACTTGGACTGATTGGATTTTGTAAGAAAATCATTAGAAGATACCTAGAGAACATGCCTTTGTTTGAAAAATAGTTGTGAAGTAGGTTGAATCAGTTTGAAAGACAAATCTTAACATATTAATTCCTTCCCCATCTTTTTTCTTTAAGTAAAATAAATTTTAAATTATGGGGAATACTAAGTCTTCAGGGAACATTTTTATGCCAGGAGCATAATTTAAATGGGAAAGTCATTTCTTATATAAACCATTTTTTCTAACTTGGAGAACTCTCCTATTTATAAATAGAGCATACCCATATCTCCTTGGAATTTTAGATTAAGTCCCTACATCCCTTACTCAAATTTGTCACCCTGGCTACTTTATAATATCTATATATGGTAAAGTAATTGTGTTCATATAATACCAGCATTTATCTTTGAAAGTAGACTCCCAAATATATTATATTGTCTAAGGAATTTCTCCTTCTATCTCTTGCTGTTGGGCTTTGTTAGTAATACATAAAATACTGATGATTTATATTCTCTTTTTTTATATCCTGCAACTTTGTTAAAGCTTGTAATGATTTCAAGTAGTTTTTATTGATTCTCTAGAAGTCTCTAAGTATACAATAATGTCATCTGCAAAGAATGCTACCTTTCTTTCTTCTTTGCCTATTCTAATTCCTTCTATTTCTTTTTCCTCCTCTTGTTGCTAAAGCTAACATTTCTTGTATAATATTGAATAACAGTGGTGACAATGGACATCTTTGTTTCACCCCCAATTTTATTCAGTTGTAAATCCATCTGGCCTTGGAGATTTTTTTTTTCTTAGGGAGTTCATTGATGGCTTGTTCAATTTATTTTTCCTGAGATGGGGTTAAATATTTCATATCTTCTTCTGTTAATTTGGGCTATTTTTATTTTTTGTAAATATTTATCCATTTCACTAAGATTGTCAGATTTATTGGCATATAGTTGGGCAAAATAACTCCTGATTATTGTTTTCATTTCCTCTTCATTGATGATGATTGCATCCTTTTCATTTTTGGTACTTGGCTTCTTTATTTTTTAAATCAAATTAACCAAAGTTTTATCTATTTTATTGTTTTATTAATAAAATGAGCTATTAGTTTTATTTATTAGTACAAATTTTTCTTAATTTAAATTTTATTAATTTCTCCTTTATCTTTTCCAGTATTTCTTGTTTGATATTTAAATGAGGATTTTAAATTTGTTCTCTTTTGAGCTTCTTATTTACATGACCAATTCATTGAATTCATCTTTCTCTATTTTATTCATGGAAGCAGGGAGAGATATAAAAATTTCCCTAAGACGTGCTTTGGCTTTATCCCATATGTTTTGGTATATTGTCTTAATCATTCTCTTGGATGAAGTTATTGATTGTTTCCATGATTTTCCATGATTTCTTTAAGATTAGATATTTAATTTCCAATTACTTTTTATTCTGTCTTTCCATGGCATTTTATTGCATATTAGTTTTATTGCATCATGTTCTGAAAAGAATGCACTTAATATTTCTGCCTTTCTGAATTGGATTATGAGGTTTTGATGCCTTTGTATGTGGTCAGTTTTTGTGTAGGTGCCATGTCCTACTGAGAAAAAAACAAAAAACAAAAAAACTGTGTTTCTTTCTCTCCCCATTCAATTTTCTACCTTGTTCTACCATACCTAATTTTTCTAAGGTTCCATTAATTTCTTAATTTCTTTCTTATTTATTTAGTGGCTAGATTCATTTAGTTCTATGATGGGGTTTGCAGTCCCCCACTAGCAGAGTTCTCCTTTCTGTTTCTTCCTGTAGCTCACAGCTCCTCTTCTAAGTATTTGGATGCTATACCAGTTGATGCATGTACATTTAGTATCAATGTTACTTCATTGTCTATGGTATTTTTTACCGGGATGTACTTTCCTCCCTCATCTCTGTTAGATATAGATGTATTTTTGAGATTTTCCATTGTCTGAGATAAGGATTGCTGCCCTAGTTTTTTTTTTTTTTTTTTTAACACTTCAGTTGAAGCATAGTATATTCTGCTCCAGCCTTTTAGGTTGACACTGTGTGTATCTCTCCACTTCAAATATGTTTCTTCTAAACAACATAGTGTAGGATTGTGGTTTTTAATCCACATTGCTATCTGCTTCTGTTTTATGGGAGAGTTCATCCCATTCACATTAAGTTATAATTTCTGTGTCTTTCCCATTCTTTTTCCCCCTTGTTTATTTTTTTCTCTCTCCTTTCCCCTTTTACCTCCTCACCTGTGTTTTGCTTCATAACCTCCCTCAATCTGCTCTGCCTTCTATCATCACCTTCCCTTTTCTTTCCCCTTTCTCCTACTACTTTTTCTGTTCCTTCACCCCTCTCTTTTATCTATCCCCTCCCTCTTCTTCCTCCATTTCCCTCCTACTTCCAAAAGGGTAAAATAAATTTCTATTCACAATTGAGTGTGTATGATACTCACCTCCCTTCATTCTTTCCCTCCATTGGAATAGGTCTTTGCTACAGTACATGTAATATAATTTACCCTTTTCTACCTCCTCCTTTCCTCTTATCCTTACACAATCATTTTTGCACACCTTTTAAATGTTTTTAAATTAGTACTATTTATTGAATATTTTTAGTTTTCAGCATTCATTTCCACAGGATTTTGAATTACAAATTTTCTCCCCATTTCTACCCTCCCCCACCCTCACTCCAAGATGGCATATATTCTGATTGCCCGTGTTTCAACAATCCAGCTAGCAGCTTCCATGGGGGTGTAAGATCCACCCACAACCAGCACCCAGAAAGCTGCCAACACACTGCAAAAGCACAGGTTCTTTTGATCTGCTTAACTAAGGAAAGCTACATAAAGGGGTTGGCAAGCTTACTTTAGTTGAGCATACAAATATCATTCACTTAGTTGGGGGGAAAAACCCAGCACCCTGAACTTCCGAACAAATACAAACAAATTACAAACATCAACGGACAAACCTTGCCTGATTCAAATCCCAATGCATACTTACCAGAGTTCAGCAAAGTCCAGCATCCTGGTTTACGAGCTGGAGGGCTCCTTAGCTACAGCTGCCCAGAGTCCCTGCATCAGCACCATCATGAGTGAGAGCCCTAAACAAATTACAAACAGACAGACCCAATACAACTCATAGTTACCAACATCTGGGTTCAGTCTGCGAGCTCAGAACAAGGGCTGGCCCAGCATCATGCATGCCACCACTGCTGTGGGAAAGAGCTCCAAAGAATAAAAGGCCAACCACTGGTTTTATATCTTTTTCAGCGTCAGGGGTGAGTCACACATGTGACTCACCCATGTGACCTAAAATCGTCACAAAGAGGCAACTTAAACCCAAGTGGTCTAAAAGTCTCTGATGTCCCAAACCTATCACTCAAACTCATTTGTAAACTAGGCCCTCCCCTGAGTTAGCCCCACCTTGGGACCCACCTTAGTTACCAATCCACACCCACATAGGTTGTACACCTAATAGGGGTTTTGGCCTGGGGCTTAGCACCTAGTAAGGCTCAATGAAATACACTGAATTACTCAAAGGAAACAAACCAAACTTTTCAAGGGCACTTGTTGAACTAAATGCTAAGTGCCCATTTTGCTTAGCAACACACCCCATTCCCCAATCAACCCTCCCTTCTGTCACCCCACTCTCTCGCATCCCCCTGTCCCCTACTTTCTTGTAGGGCAAATGAGATTTCTAGGGCAGAGCCAAGATGGCGTCTGGAAAGGAGGGACTTGTGTGACCTCCAACCCAGGTCCCTCCAAACACCTATAAAAATGGCTCTGAACAACTTGTAGAACAACAGAACCCACTAAAAAGTGGAGGGAAGCAGGGCTCCATCCCAGGACAGCCTGGATGGTAGCAGGTAAGGTCTATGACATGGACCTGGGAACAGAGCAGAGCCCAGCATAGGCCGAGGAGACCAACCAGACTGGGGGTGGGGCAGAACAGGCCCGAATGACCTGAATTGGTGAGCTATGGCAGTTACCAGACTTCTCAATCCATAAACACCAAAGACAATAGAGAAGGTTAGTGGGAAAAGCTGCTGGAACAGAGTGAAAAGAGTTCCTGGTTCAGCAACTGACCTGGGGCAGCGGAGGTGGTGCAGCTACAGAACTACAGCTGCAGTTAGTTCCAGCTCCAGGCCCACCTGGTGGGAGGAATTAAGTGGCGGATCAGAATGGAAGTGCAGAACCAGCTTAGATCTATGTCCATCTATGGTTGTCGGTTCTTGGGGGAGGAAGAGCACTGGTGTGGCAGAATTTGCTGTGCAGAAATAGCTCTGAAAACAATGCCACAGCCCCTTGATAGCCACGGAGAGGCTCAGTCCACTGAGATTCTGAGAAGAAACTTCCTGAAATGGACATTGATTAATTCCAGCACTTGTTTATATTAAAGCCAACTTTTCACAAAACTTTAAAGTGTCAACTTTGTTCTAAATACCAAAAAAAGCAGATTAACATTGCAAGTTATTTAGAGTTTGTTTTCTAGTTTTCTTCTCTTGAAGGGAAATCCATGTATTGAATACAAAAACAAAAATGCATCAGTACACTATCCTATATGTTGGATATTTTCCCTATAGTTCTTATGGTATACCTGTTTATTTTGAAATTATTGAAGCAGCAGTTCCTTACTTTTTTACAGTTTTATATTTGATTAGATTGAGGAAGAAGTTTATTGAGGAGATCTTAGCCAGAGATCTGTAGTTAGCTGGAGATAAAGCTTATTACGATGCTCTGGCCAAAGGCTTGGAGGTGTAAATGTATTTTAAACATTGTTGCAGATGGGAAGGATGGAAACTAGAAAGGCATGACTTTTTGAGTTTTTTTCTGTAGCACAGAAAATGATGGTGCCCTAATTCTTTCTTTGGTTGTATGTTAAGACACTCCTTAAATGAATGGATTCCCTCCTAGCAAGTGCCATATATGCTAACCTATTTGGAATACAAATTAAATGAGTGGGGACATATTTTAATCAGATTTTTAGGCCTGGAAGATGTTTCTTAAGCTGTGTTATATATCCCAGTTGCCAAAGTTTAAACAGATTTTTAATGGATTTATGATATCGTGGGTAATATGTTTTCCTGAATTTAGTAGATTATGAAGTAGGCTGTGTATCAAAGTAAACACACCCAACAAATGTACATTTTGGTCTCTGTTCAGATTGAGTTGTACTCTTAGATGATTACTCTAGTGGGAATGTTTTGTCTGTCTTGGGAGTTGCTGCTTAGCCTTGACAATTGAGGGAATGATTTCCTACTAAGAGCTGCAAATTTCTTAAGCTCTGACACACACTGGCTACTACCATAGGATATCTATAATGAACCTGCAAATAATTCATTCATGTTTTGAATCCAATAGATGCAAAACTATACAAAAAGTTCACAAGAAATAAATACACTAGATTATAAAATAAAATTAGAATTCTATTCTCCATTGCCTGTATATCTTATTTCCCAGTTGCATGCAAAAACAACTTTGTGTGAACATCTGCTTTTACAATTTTGACTTGCAAATTCTCTCACCTCTTCTGTCCTTACACACCTGTATTAGGAGGGCAGAGTTTATAATCTCAAAGAGGATCATAAACATGAACCTTTCAGACATGTTTATGATCCTCTTTGAGATTATAAACTCTGCCCTCCTAATACATTTGGCGATGAGGATGGGATCGCTAGGTATAAGATCTCTATTTAGAAGCAGAACAATTTCAGAGGAAGAGATGAATATCCCAGGATGGGAGGATCCATTTTATTCCTCCCTAGCAAAGGAATTGGCTAAAAAAGCTGGACCCTGTGAAAACTGGGAACCAAGGCTACGGAGAGGAGATCCTAGGGATTTAGAAAAGTGTTTACAAGAAGTTGGGATTCAGTCAGGGGCATCACTATCTAGGCAAAGCTGGATAGTGTTATCAGCCTACCGGCTAGTATACGAAAGATTGAGATTAAATGAAAGACATGGGGGCACTCCTACCCCACAGCAAGAAGGGGAATCTCAGATAGCAGGAGACCAAACTGACTCAAATGAGAACTTTTCTATTAATGTGGCTAAGAGCAACAGGAGACCAAAAAAGCCCAGAGTGCATTTCAACCCAGCCCAGAAAGAGCCTGACTGCCTGCTTCGTCCTAGCCATGGTGGCAGAGGAAGTGAGTGGGGGAAAATGAGACAACGTTAGGGGCTGAGGCACAAAACACTACTGGGGTTCAGGATGTCCCTCACACAGAGAATAGGAGATGGTTAAATGATCAGACAAGGGCTCGACCCATACAAAGGAGGAAGACAGAAACCCGAGGTGAAGATTCAGTTACAAGGGAAATTCAGGAAGATTTCTCACCGCAAGAGGTCACAGATATTTTGAGTAGATTCAGCCAAAGAATAGGAGAACCATTAATATCTTGGATGGTAAGACTCAGTGATCAAGAGGCCAGTGGAATATCAGTAGATAGGACAGACTGTATGAGATTCATAGGTATCAGCCATGATCCTCTAGTTCAACAAGCTTTTAGGGAACATCATCAGCAAGGAGATGGTGATAGCAGGACTACTCTGTTGGCGTTAGCCGCTGTGGGATGCAATAAGAGATATGCTACTGATTCTATGTGGCCCACTGAGCACAGACCCTGGTATTCACTTAGAGATTGTATCATGAGACTAAAGGAGGAGGTAATGAAGACTGCCATTATGATAGGAACTGCAGACAAATATTACAATGATCCAATGGGACTGCCTCATAGGAATTTAATAATTAGGACAGCTCCCCCTGCTTATAAACAACTAATTTTGAATTTATTACTTGGAGAAGTAGGGAGCCATCTTACAACAGTGATAAATAAGATTTCACAGTTACATGACTTAGGTGACTGGGGAAGGGATAGATCTCCTCGAGAGAGAAGGGTGAATAACCAGCAAACTTGGCGCCAAAGGAGAGTAACAAGGAAAGAAATGTTTACTGCTCTATTGAGAGCAGGGGTAGGTTTTGAAATGATAGATGGAATTCCAACCAATGAATTATATAGAATGTATAGAGATAAAGGACTTGATAACAGGAGAAATAGGGAAATAAGAACTGCTCCTGCAAGCCCACAAGCCACTCAGAGTGAAGGTGACCTTGTGTGATTAACGGATGAAAACTTGTACATTTGGGGAAAGGCTGGGAGGACAATCCTAGTCTCTATCTAGGATGGGATCCTCTTAGTTTAATTTTCCCATTGTGTTTCCTTGTACATCTGGGGAAAGGCTGAGAGGACAATCTTAGTCTCTATCTAGGGTGGGATCCTCTTGGCTTCCTCATTATGTTCCTTTTGAAAAGAAACATTTCCCACCTGAGTTTGGCTCTGATGTTGGATCTTTGCATAACTGAAATCCCAACCAAACTTGAGATGATTTTATTTGAAGAATAATAGTCCATACTTGTCTACTCTTTTCGTCCTTTGTTTTGGCTAACGTTGTTGCTAGTTTTGTTTCCTTTAGGCTTAAGCACCCTGTACTTTCTGGTGACTGCCTAAGCACATAGCATTCTTGGAATTCCTGCCAGCTTGTTAAAGAACTGACCTCTTTAATGGGACTTTTTGGGGCAGGGCCATCTCTACATCCAATTTCAGCATGAAGAAGCTATGGAAAATGAGACCTTCACCCCTTACCCCAAGATTTTGAGCCCCAATCGTTCAAGGGGGGTGGGAATGATGAGAGTGTTCTGTTTACTTATTTTGTGTTATCCTTGCTGTGTTGTTTTATTGTTATGATATTATTGATCCTATGTAATGGATACAAGGATCTAGGGGTGGACATTTGAATTATTAATAATTATTTTTGGGATGATTGATTGAAGAGATTATCTTGCTGGGACCTAGGGGTGGATCACATTTGAATCATAAACCAATATTTAGGAATGTCACCAAATGATATGTTTTGCTTTATAATGAATGATATGTTTTAGTTTCCTTTGTAATTGGATCACAATGTATGTTCTAGGATACACGGCTGGTTAGATTATGTATCCTAGAACAAGGGGTGGAGTGTATTGGCAACCAAAAATGGGCTCCTTAGCACTTAGTCAACAAGTGCCCTTGACTAGTTTGGCTTTTTCCCCTGAACTGAATGCTGTTCGTATGTTGGACTGGAGTAAGCTTGTCGGCCCCTTCACCTTGCTTCCCTTGCTTAAGCTGATGGAAAGAACCTGTGCTTTCCCGGTCAACCCCTTCACCTTGCTTAAGCAGATTGAAAGAACCTGTGCTTTCCCCGGCGTACCTTACACCCCCGCAGAAGCTGGATGGTTAAAAGCAGCTCCCGTTGGAGGCAGAGGCTGCTATAGCCACAGCCACAGCCACAGCCACAGCTACAGCTGAAGCAGGAGCTGCCAGTAGCAGAGCTGACCTATGGGAGGAAGCTGAACAAAGACTTCAGGCCAGTGGGTAATCTTTTTACCATAGAGGGGGAAGCATGATTTTGCTTTATGCAATCATGCTTCTCTGTAGCCTCCTGGTTACTCTTTCAAGGCGTACTTATTGGGCCTGGAAGCTTTTGATCAATATATCAAAATGGGGTTGCTGGTTCATGGGTTGGTTACTGTGGAGCCTAAATATATGTTTTGATTCTTCTGCCTTCTACTTTGAGAGTTTCTTATATCCGGCGGTTCCGAACCTTTCAGACATGTTTATGATCCTCTTTGAGATTATAAACTCTGCCCTCCTAATACAACACCTAAGAAGGCAAGCAATTCAACATAGATCACATATGTATCATTATGAAAAAACCCTTCCACAATACTCATGTTGTGAAACACTAATTATATTTTGCTCCCTCCTATCCCCCTTTATTCAATTTTCTCCCATGACCTTGTCTTTTTTGAAAGGGTATGCTTTTGATTACCACCTCCCCCTATCTGCCCTCCCTTCTATCATGCCCAATTTTATCCCCTTCCTCTTCCTTTCCTGTGGGGTAAGATACCCAATTGAGTGTGTATGTTATTCCCTCCTCAAGTCAAATCCGATGAAAGCAAGATTCTCTCATTCCCCCTCATCTGCCTCCTCTTCCCTTCTAAGGAACTGCTTTTTCTTGCCACTTTTATGTGAGATAACTTACCCTATTCTATCTCTCTCTTTCTCCCTCTCTCAATATATTCATATCTCATCCCTAAGTTTGATTTTATTTTTTAGATATCATCCCTTCATGTTCAACTCACCCTGTGCCCTCTGTCTATATAGTGTGTCTGTGTGTGTGTGTGTATACACATACACATACACACACACACACACACACACACACACACACACACACACACATATATATATATATATATATATATATATATATATATATATATATATATATTCTCTTCAGCTACCCTAATACTGAGGTCTCATGGATTACACACATCATCTTTCTGTGAAGGAATGTAAACAAAAGAGTTTAACTTTATTAAGTCTGCTATGATTTTTCTTTCTTGTTTACCTTTTAATGCTTCTCCTGATTCTTGTGTTTGAAAGTCAAATTTTCTATTCAGCTCTAGTCTTTTCACTGAGACTGCTTGAAAGTCCTCTATTTTATTGAAAATCCGTATTTTGCCTTGGAGTATGATACTTAGTTTTGCTGGTAGTTGATTCTTGGTCTTAACCCTAGTGTTATACCAGAAGCGAGTGAGATACTCCACAGAGTATAAGTTTTAAATGGAGAATTTACTAGCCGGCGGTCATTCGGCTTCAACCCAAATCAAAATGACCAAGAGTTTGGGGTGGCAAAGTCAAATTTATATACATGAGATTCATTAAGAATGCACTGTAGCAAGAAGTCACTTACCTGGGATTAACCTCCGTCAGTTTGAGCTGGTTTACCTAGGGTCTCTGAGGCTTATAGTTTCTGAGTTTCTTTCACTTTCTGTTGATTGCTTGGCAACCCTTATCTTCTCTTACCAATTGTCACAAGATTGTGACTCTTATGACTTCAACTGTGTGGAAACTTAACTATTTCTTATATCTCACATGTCTCTGTCTCTCTGTCTCTGTCTATATGTTTTTTTGTCTTTCTGCCTGTGTATGTATGTATATATATATATATAATATCTGTATGTGTATACACATACATAGATATGTGTGTGTATATATATATAGACATACACACATATATGTTTATATATACATATATATATATATATGCAGAGAATATCTATGTGAGTTGTAAATTTCCATGATATATAAAAAAGATTTTTATACGTACATCAATGCAACCTATTCTTCAATTGTCATATTAATCCCAAAACTGAATAAACAGCAAATAACTGACTTGCAAAAATAAATAGATAGATGAATGAATGAATTAATAAACAAACAAAGAAGTAAATGGCAGAAGCATTTTTAAACCACTGGACACTAACTTTTAAAAGCCTCTTTTTATTCATCTAATGTATATACATCTCTGTGTACGTGTCTACAGATAGATGATGTTACTTTGTTGTCTTCATCATGGTCATGATCATGATCATCATCCCTCTCTCACTCTTCATATGTATTATATGTGTGTATGTTTATATATGTGTGTAGATAGATAGATAGATAGATAGATAGATAGACAGACAAATATTCCAATTATTTTAATTGAAGTTGGCCCCTGGGGTAAGGGTCAAAAGTGTCTGGGGAGTCATAGACAAAATCAAGGAAAAGGTTAGAAATCTCTAGAACATGTATAGATTGGGGTGACAAGGAAGTCAACTACCATTTATTACTTTGATTTAGGTTTAGTTTGATCATGGGATTGGATTACCTTCTTTAGGAAGAATTAGCCCTAGTTACACATACTAACGTAACACCCTTAAGTGTAGGTTACCCATAGATTTTCCAACTAAATAGATTGATGAACTTTATTATTTAGTAGCAGATAATTTAGAAAAATGAAATAACCATAAGATTATAAGCTGTTTTAAAATGCTAGAATTCCCTTTCCAGCAGAGGCTAAATTCCCCTTCCTGGCAGATGGAGAAAGGTTATTGAGAGGTTAAGTTTCTTTTTCCAGTGTTAGTGGATAAGCCGCTGCTCCCCCTTTTTTCACCTTAAGCTAGAGTCTAAATTAAATAATGGAATCTTGAAGGAAGATGAGGAGGTGGGGTGTGACTGCTAACTATGACCACAAGTTCCTCTTTCTCAGTACATTTTCTGGTTTAAGAAAAGGCATCACCTCTAGGTAAAGATTTTTGGTAAAGGATTAAGAATATCTAATTGAATCTAACTAGTTAGATGACCTTTCTTTTCCAACAAAATTATGTGAAAAACTACTTCCTTTTTTATCTTATAAAACTTATTATCACTCATTTTTATTCATCTTTTCCTTCATAAAAATAAGTTTTATAAATCACTCCTTTCTCTAACCTTTGAAGAGTCAGATGACTTGATTTGGTATAAAAATGCTAGCTTTGCGAATTAAATCATAGGTAGCTCAGTAACTTTTTCCCCAGGTTGCTTTTTATTTCAGATTATTAATTTTAACATAGGTTAGCAAATACATGGGAGTATATGCATATATTTACATATGCAAACATACATACATATGCATATGTGTATATACATATAAACATATAGTTATTCATATAAATATATGCTAAATCTCTATAAGATAATTATCTTGGTGAGGGGAAGAGACATAGAACAATAGAAAGCTGATGTAGGAAAAGGAAGAAAGTTTAACAAAACTAACAGGTTTACAGAGGTAGGTTTCAAGTAGGAACTTTGAGTAAAGAGAGGAATAAAATGTGATGGACTCCATCAAGGTCTCAGTGGTTGCATTTTTGAGAGCATAAAATCTCTAAGCTTAATTTCTACAGAACTATCTCAATTGTAGACCCTCAGTCTAGGAAAAGTTGCACATTTCTAACTAATGGATCTCTGTAATTAGCTATTTTCTAACTTTGATTATTTGGGCTCCACTGAAAGTCTTCCTTTTCTCTTTAAACTTATTTTGACCACTTATGCAAGCTCTCTTTAATAACAACGCATATTCAATTTCACTGTTTATTACGCTCTTCCCTTTATTCTAAGCCTCAATATCACCGACTCTAAGTTAGATTGGTAAAGGGTAAGAAGGTCAAGGTACATTGCAGTTTTCTCTATTTTTTCAACCTCTATAGATTCAAAGATCTGATAAGACTTTCACAAAGTTAGATTTGCAATATGCTTCTTTCTTTTTTATTAATTAATTAATTTTTACATTTCAATGTTCATTTACACAAGATTTGGAGTTCCAAAATTTCTCCTGCTGCCTCTTATTTCCCAGTTCTACATAAAAGCAAATTTTAACATTCGTTTTATTTTTTTTTAAAATTATTAAAACATTCTCTCCCTCCTCCCTCCCCACATACTTTCATTGAAAAGTCAAGCAATTTGATGTTGGCTATACATGTGTAGTCAGGCAAAACACTTCCATAATAGTCATGCTGTGAAAGACTAACTGTATCTCCTCCCTCCTATCCTGCCCCCCCATTAAAATATTCTCTCCTTTGACTCTGTCCCAAATTTTCTACTCAGGTCTGGTCTTTTCATCAAGAATGCTTTAAAGTTCTCTATTTCATTGAATATCTATATTTTTCCCTCGAAGTATTATACTCAATTGTGCTGGGTAGTTGGTTCTTGCTTTCAATCCTAGCTCCTTTGACCTGTAGAATTTTATATTCCAAACCCTTTGATCTCTTAATGCAGAACCTGCTAAATTTTGTATTATTGTGATTTTGATTACACAATATTTGAATTGCTTCTTTCTGGCTGCCTGTAATATTTTCTCTTTGACCTGGTAATTATGGAATTTGGCAACACTATTTGCAAGAGTTTTCCTTTAGGGATCTCTCTCAGGATCAGTGGATTCATTCAATTTTTATTTTACCCTCTGGTTCTGGAATATCAGAGTAGTTTCCCTTGATAAGATCACCTTGAAAGATGTTGTCTAGTCTTTCTTTTGGATTATGGCTTTCAGGTAATTCAATAAGTTTTAAATTTTCTCTCCTGGATGTATTTTCCAGGTCATTGGTTTTTTGAGTGAGATGTTTCACACTAATTTCTATTTTTTTCATTCCTTTTGTTTTGCTTTATAATTTCTTAATTTCTCATGGAGTCATTGGCTTCCATTTGTCCCATTGTAATTTTTAAGTAATTATTTTCTTTAAGGAGGTTTTGGATCCTTTTTTCCATTTGGCCAATTCTGCTTTTTAAGGCATTCTTCTCCTCATCAGCTTTTTGGATCCCTTTTGCCATTTGGGTTAGTCTGTTCTTAAAAGTGTTATTGTCTTCAACATTTTGGGGTCTCCTTTAGCAAGCTTTTGACTCATTTTTCATGATACTTCATTCAACATTAGTCCTACCACTATTTCTGTATTTTAAAATTCCTGAGAATTCTTAGCAAGAACCTTATAACTTCATTACATTAGTTAGACAATATATATTTGTTAAGTGCCTACTATGTGCCAAGCACTGTGCTCAGTCTTGAGGATAGAAAGGTAATAGACAGTCCCTGCCCTCAAGGAACTTACAGTCTTATGGGGAAGGCAAAATGCAAAATAAAAAAATTACAGTCAACAGATATATGTATATATGAAGAATTGCAAAGAACCCAACAAGAGAATGCACATTACCTTCTACAAATATTTAATTTATCACTTACTAAATGCAAGGCACTGTGCAGGTCATTAAAAAAAGACAACATGAATTAGTCCTTGGCCTAAAAGTGATTCTATTCTATATAGAACAACTGTGAATTTTAAAAACAGATGATTAATTTGATAATACTGAAAAAGCATGGAAAAGATCTAATGTCAGAAGACCTCATTTTATTCCTGCTCTACTATTCACCTGTTATATGAGTTGAGATTATCTATTAATCAATCAGTGAAGAAGCATTTATAAAGAATTTGTGCAAGGAAATATGCTAAACTATAGAAATATGAAAGCAAATGTGCTTTGACCCTCAACCAGCTTCCACTCAGATAGGAGAGTCAATATATACATGACATAGGTAACAACAAAACATATAATAAACAAAACAAAACCTTTTGGAGGGGAAGCATGAGAAGCTGAGAGGATCAAGAGAGATCACATGCAGGTAGGTTATGGAAATTGCACTGAGTCATGAAGGGAAACAGGAATTTCAAGAGGCAGAAATAAGGAGGAGATACGTTCCAGGAAAATGGGACAACCAGTGTGAAGGCATGAAGATAGAAGATGAAATACCCAAAAGAAAAACAATTTGGGTTAATCGTATCACGCATGAAGGGAGTAAATATGACTAAAAAGGTAAGCTGGAGTCATGTTGTTGTAATCAGGGTGGGACTTTCTTTTACTGTTTTCTCTTTTGCAATACCTTTGATGAGTTTTGCCTTTCAAATGTAATGGTAAGGAAAGTGGACTTTTTGTTATATTTTGTTTGGCAGTGCTTCTCAGCACTAAGGCAATCAAATGCCTTTGATTGGGTCTTGCCTTTAATATCTTTTTTTGTAGGAAGGCCCACATCCCTTGGCTATTTAGGTCATGAGAGGTATGAAACCCTCAAGAGGTGTGAAACCCTGAGAGGTATGAAGTGCTCTGACCTTGAAGAAGTATGTGTATATATCTACATCTACATCTATATCTATATCTATATCTACATCTATATCTATATCTATATCTATATATCTATATATATATCTATATATATATATATATATATAGATATATATATAGATATAGATATAGATATAGATATAGATATAGATATAGATATAGATATAGATATAGATATAGATATAGATATAGATATGGATATAGATATATACTCTGAGGTTGGCATTTTGTTTGGGGCTCACTCACTGGAACAGTGTCATGTGATTTGACCAGACAAGACTCTGAGTATCTGGTGGAGACCCCTGGTTTTGAAAAACCCAGATGTTGATGCTTCTCTCTCTGGTAACTATGTATGTAATATATTGGACAGACAGCTAGAAGCCTATCTGCTGATTTGTATTATTTGGCTCTGTTTCTATAATTTCTGATTCTAATTTCTATTTGTATTTGCTCTGAAGTTCAGGGTGCTGACTTTTTCCCCTGAACTAAATGAATGATGCATGTGTGTTCAATTAAAGTGAGGTTGTAAACCCTTAAATTTGCTTTCCTTAGAAAAGCAGATCAAAGAAACTGTGCTAGCATACCTCCTTTGTGCTGGTGTTATTGGCCTTGCACAGGCACAATAGCTGCAAGCAGCATTATTGTTGCACATGTTTTGAAGACTTTTAAATTAATGACAGGGTCATTTACATATTTTCCAATAAACCTAGAGGTAACGAGACACCATTGGAGTTTATTGAGTAACATGGGGAGGGTGGTAGTAATGACATGGTCAAACCTCTGCATTTGGGGAAAAAAAAAAACAAACTCCTATCTGTATGGATGATTAATTAGAATTGAGAGACACTTGAGGCAAGGAGATGAACTGGTGTGCCATTTCAGTGCTCCAAGTATGATATCAGGAAGGCTGGGATAATGGTGGCAACTATGTAAGTGAAGAATAAAAGAAAAGTTACAAGAGATTTTGTAATGGTAGAAAAAACAAATTAACAGAAAAAGTCAGGCTATAGAAATGTTCACACCCTTTGACCCAGCAATACCACTTCTAGGGTTGTATCCCAAAGAAATCACACAAGCGGGAAAAGGACCCATATGTACAAGGATATTTATAGTGGCTCTTTTTGTGGTAGCCAAGAATTGGAAATCAAAGGGATGCCCATCAATTGCGGAATGGCTGAACAAGCTGTGGTTTATGAAGGTGATGGAATACTATTGTGCCATAAGAAATGGGGATGATGCAGACTTCATAACAACCTGGAAAAACCTACATGACATAATGCTGAGTGAGCGGAGGAGAGCCAGGAGAACGTTGTGCATAGCCACAGATATATGGATTCAGTGAGGACCAACCCTGACATACTTCGCTCTTCTCAGCAACCTAAGGTGCAAGGACAACTCCAGGGGACTCACGATGGAGAACGCTATCTTCATCCAGAGAAAGAACTAAGAAGTTTGAATACAGATTGAGGCTCACTACATGCTTGCCTTTTTTGCTTCTCTTTTGTTTTTGTTTTTGGGTTTTTTTTTTTGGTTCTGTTTCTTCTTTCTCATGATTCATTCCGTTGGTCATAATTCTTCTCCACAACTTGACTAGTGTATAAATTAATTCAATGCGAAGTTATACGTGATAGTTATATGAGATTCCATGCCATCTTGGGGAGAGAGGGGGGAGGGAGGGGAGAAAATCTGGAACTCAAAATTATGTAGAATCGTGTGTGGTAAACTAAAAATAAATAAATAAATTTTTAAAAAAAGAAAAAGAAAAAGTTGGAATGTTGGAATATGAGAGGTGAGTCAAGGTGGTAAGCTGGGAAAGAGACAAAGGTTGAGAAGTTGGGTAATTCTAAGGATGGTGGTATCTCAGTGTAAATAGGGAGATTCAAGTGGTTGGGAGTGGTGATTTTGGCTTGGATATCCACATTAAAAGACTCAATTTGGTAAAGGAGAACTAAAGTTCAGGAGGGAGGCTAGGACTAGATATTTAGATCTAGATAGTCTTCTGTATGGACATAATACTTCCACTGATAGGTTACAATCAAATCATCAAGAGAAATAGTATAAGAAAAAATTGAGAAAGGAGTCTGAGACAGAGACTTGATATGTAACTAAAATTAAGCAGAAAGGTCAGTGATTTAGCAAAGGAGAATATGAGGTATTGTTTAGGATTAAGGATTAAGGAAACATAATTAGATTTGGCAATATAAAGATCATTTGTAACTTGGGAGAGAACAATTTCAGTTGAATGATTGAAGTCAGAAGCCAGACTATAGAACGCATAGAAGAGAAAAAGTAGATATATATTTTTGAGTGGTGATGCACTTTCTTTTTTTTCAAGGCTAAGAAATGAAAGAGAGCCTCAACATCTCTGAACCTGAGTTTTCTCATCTACAAGACAGAGATAATAAGACTTTCACAGAAGACTTCAAAGAAGAAATGTGAGGAATGCAATTTATAAATTAAAGATATTAATCTTAAATCATATCTGTAGGTGAGATCAGAGATAAACATATTTGAGCTATATTATTTCAGATCCTGGTCCCAATTAGAGGCATTTACTCACATGATTTAGCATTATGGCCACAGAATTTATAGATGGTCAATTCAAGAATCTTCTGTTTGGGTAGCATTCTTATATCATTTAAAAATGTGATAATTAAAAAGTTCTGGTGCTATTCAACATTTATTGAACATAACATGTTCCATAAATTCTAGCTTGATTTTAGTTTCAGGAGAAATATTTTCCTGTATGGAGAAAAAAATAAATAATTACAATGAAAACTCTGTAAACTTTTGTGCTTAAGCTTCTGGTAAACATGCACATTCAGTATCCAATCTCAGTTTACATGCCTGGTGACCCATATTCACTCCAGTTCCCTTAAGTAAAGTCTATTCTGATTTAAATTCTGATGGTTTACTTACAAGCTGCCTTTTGAAGGGAGTGGCATGAGCAAAATTATTTAAATAATCAAAATCAATAAAAAAGTACATGCCATAAATAAATAAATAAATAATTTGAAATTATAGATGAATATATTAAACTACTGGTGACAAGTAGCCTGTAGTTTCTAGGTTCTTTGGATCTACCTAGGTCTACTGCCACACGCACAAAAATGGATAGAGGTGATGGTAACAGCAGTAAAAGAAAGAAGACTACAATGGCCAGGGTGGCAAAGGAAATGTTCTTGACAAGAGATTGGTTTCCCCTGAGGCATAATGCTTCAATAGATAATATGTTAAGACAAAGACAAGATGAATTTACACATGAAGAAGAAACTGCATGTTGCTACCTTCTTGGGTTTTGGGAAGGCATGCCAGGATTACCCTAGTATAAATGAGATTTCTGCCTATGCTTGAGAAGGGCTGAATTCCTCGCCTACCTAATTTTCCAGATGTGGACCCTAATGAAAGTAGTGGAAGCCACCTACCTAGCCTGACTCCTTAGGGACTGGAAATAGAACTATACTATCTGGGTTATCCAAAGGCTCAAGAAGGAGACTTGTAGTTCAGTCATTCAGTCATATACAACTCTTCATAGCCCCATGGAATATACTGTTCCTGGGGTTTTCTTGGCAAAGATGCTGAAGTAGTTTGGTATTTCCTTCTCCTGTCGATTAAGGCAAACAGAGGTTAAGTGATTTGCCCAGGATCATATAGCTGTTAAGTGTCTGAGGCCATATTTGAACTCAGGCTTTCCTGACTCCAGGTCCAGTACTCTATCCACTGAGCCACCTAGCTGCCTCTCAGGAACAATACCGCTGGACAGCAAATTTGATGAAAGCAGAATATTGCAAAAAGTGTCAAGAAAAACTGGTTATCTAGGGGAAATGAGAAAATATATCTTATCTGTAACTAGATAATAATCATTGATAGTGCATATGTAATAGCATTCTGTATATTATTCTGATATATGATACTATTTGTAATATATCTGTGTGATATATGTATTTGATCCATTATGAAACTCTGACACATGATTTTTTGCATGACACCACTGTGTTAGTATATAGAAAGTTATGTATATTGTTATGAAGTACAGTTTTCAGGGAAATTTATGTGCATTTTGTTTAGGAAAGAGATGATAAAAATGAGGATATTCACTTCTCAATGCACTATGTGCACAAGTAGAAAAAAAAATTCTTATAAGCTCTTGAGCCCCAGAAAATATGACCAATTTTCTGAGACCTCAAATTGCAATGAAACTATTTTCTGGTAGTGATTTTTTTTCCTTCACACTGAGTAGGCAGGGGAAGGCTAAAGTCTTACATTGTGAAAAAGAGTATCAAGGATCTTGAGTCACAGGTGAGCAAGAATATAGTCAGAGATGTATGGGATTAGCAGGCTACCAGCCAAGTTACAGGAGGAAAGTCAAGTTAGTAGTTGAAATTGCTAATATTTTTCAGTGCTTTATAGAGCCTATTTGGAGCTATATATAGGGAAGGGCTGGAAGATGGGATGAAATGGAATGTAAAGTTCATACATTTGGTTCAAACAGATGACTTCACAAATTTAATGAAGGAAAGACACGATTAGGTTTTTTTTTGTCTGAAAAAAATTTTGGAGTCTTGAGGACAGTCAGTTCAGTATGATTATGGCTTCAGAAGAAGTTAACAGTGTCTTGAGAGGCATTAACAATGGTACAGCTTCCAGGAATAAGGTGGTAATAGTTATATTATACTGTGCCCTGGTCAGACCAAATCTGATTATATTGAGCTCTGTATGCCAAAATTTAGGAAAGATATCAGTAAGCTGAAGGGCATCAAGAGAAAGTCAAATGTAATATTGAATGGCATTTAGATAATTTTATGAGCTAGGAATTTTTCGCTTAAAGAAGAAAAGACTCAGGGGGATATCATAGTTGCAATCAAATATTTGAAGGGATTTCACTTGGGATGGGGGTTAGACTTGCTCTGTGTGACCCCAAAGGCAAAATTAAGAATAATACATGAAATTTACAAGTAATAAAATTTATTCTTGATGTCAGGAGAAACTTTATAACAGTTATAACTATCCTTAAGTGGAACAGGTTTCATGAGAACAGAGTGAGTATGTTCCCTTTTACTGGAGTTCTATAGCAGTAGAGGTTGGATGAACAGTTGTTATACATATTCTATCTAACAGGCTTCCTTTTGGGTTATGAATTGGACTATATTGTCTCTGAGATTCCTGCCAATTTTAAAATTCTTCAATTTTGTGAGTGATAACAAAGAGTTACTTAAGGAATGTGCACCGAAAATGTTTTAACATTTTGTGCCCCACTTTCTTTATCTGCAAAATGACGAGGTTGGTCTAGTTGGATTCTTGGATGTTGTCAGCTTTAGTCTATGGTCCAGTGACAATGAATTTATGATTCTTTGCTTCCATTTCTGTTTGGATTACATTTTTATACTGAGTCTATATTGAGGTTCATCTGGTAATGTTAGTTCAGCAACAACTATGTATAAATATTTGGGTTTTGGGATACGGGTATTGTATTCATTTTACTTCTTGATTAGACAACTGAGGCACATATATCAGAGAGTCAATCTCAAGATATGAGCCCAAGGTTATGAGAAGTTTTTGCTAAACAAAATGAGGAACATATGACATTAACTTGAAAATGACCAGGCATTTATATTCCAAATTACATTGCTTTCCAAGAGGCCCAAATCATTCATTCATTAAAAAAAATATCTGAGTGCTTGCTAAATACAAAGCAATGTACTTAAAATTATTGACAAAATTTTCTTAGCATCTAAATTCACTTACATATTATATCAAAATTAGGTTTTTCATTAAAATGTGAACCAAACACAGGGCCCCAAAACAGGTAGTCAATTGTATTCTATTTCATTTATTTAAATTTAAATTTATTTCATAAGTACTTCTAAGTAAGTTTAGTAAGCAATAAAGCTTTAAAAATCAAGTAATACGTCACCAGACTTCTGGTCAAGATGGTAATGTGAAAGGTCCTAGAACAAAGGTGAGGAACATGTGGCCTCAAGGTCATATCTGGCCCTCTAGATCATCAAGGGTGGCCCTTTGACTGAATCCAAACTTCATGGAACAAACTCCCTTTTAAAAGTATTTGTTCTGGACTTCAGGGGGGTGGAGCCAAGATGGCGGCTGGTAAGCAGGAAGTAGTGTGAGCTCCATACGGAGTCCCTCCAAAAACCTATAAAAAATGGCTCTGAACAAATTCTAGAATGGCAGAACCCACAAAACAGCAGAGGGAAGCAGGGCTCCAGCCCAGGACAGCCTGGATGGTCTCTGGGTGAGGTCTATCCCACACAGAGCTGGGAGCTGGGAGCTGGGAACGGAGTGGAGCAGAACCCAGCCTGAAAGGCGTGGACCATCCAGACCAGAAGCCGGGCGGAGGTGGCCCTAGCACCCTGAATCAGTGAGCTGCAGCAGTTACCAGACTCCTTAACCCACAAACACCAAAGACTGTGGAGAAGGTTAGTGGGAAAAGCTGCAGGAGTAGAAGGAGTTTGCGGTTTGGCTTCCAGCCCCGGGGGCAGCAGAGGTGGGGCAGCTACAGCTGTTGTTACTTCTGGCTCCAGGCCCACCTGGTGGGAGGAATTAAGTGGCATATCAGAGCAGGAGTCCATAGCCTGCTGAAGATCAAGCCCCGTCCGGATTGGGGGTTGGGGAAGGAGCAGTGCTGGTATGGCAGAGATGGCACCTCCCCCCCAAACGTGGAACATAGAACTCTCTAGTCTACAAGCAGTCATACCCCACTGAAAAACTCAAAGGTGAATTTAGTTGACTGGGAATATAGCCAGCCAGCGAAAACGCACCGAGATTCAGTCTCAGACTTTGCATTCTTTCTTTGTTGACAAAGAAGACCAAAACATGCAGCATAAAGAAGTCAATAAAGTGCAAGAGCCTACACCAACAGCCTCCAAGAAAAACATGAACTGGTCCCAGGCCATGGAAGAGCTTAAAAAGGATTTGGAAAAGCAAGTTAGAGAAGCAGAGGAAAAATTGGGAAGAGAAATGAGAAGGATGCGAGAAAATCATGAAAAACAAGTCAATGACTTGCTAAAGGAGACCCAAAAAAATACTGAAAAATACACTGAAGAAAACAACACCTTAAAAAACAGACTAACTCAAAGGGCAAAAGAGCTCCAAAAAGCCAATGAGGAGAAGAATGCCTCGAAAGGAAGAATTAGCCAAATGGAAAAGGAGGTCCAAAAGACCACTGAAGAAAATATTACCTTAAAAATTAGATTGGAGCAAGTGGAAGCTAGTGATTTTATGAGAAATCAAGATATTATAAAACAGAACCAATGGAATGAAAAAATGGAAGGCAATGTGAAATATCTCATTGGAAATACCACTGACCTGGAGAATAGATCCAGGAGAGATAATTTAAAAATTATTGGACTACCTGAAAGCCATGGTCAAAAAAAGAGCCTAGATACCATCTTTCAAGAAATTATCAAGGAGAACTGCCCTGATATTCTAGAGCCACAGGGCAAAATAGTAATTGAAAGAATCCATCCATCGCCTCCTCAAATAGATCCCAAAAAGAAATCTCCTAGGAATATTGTTGCCAAATATCAGAGCTCCCAGATCAAGGAGAAAATACTGCAAGCAGCCAGAAAAAAACAATTTCAGTATTGTGGAAACCCAATCAGAATAACCCAAGGTCTGGCAGCCTCTACATTAAGAGATCGAAGGGCTTGGAATACGATATTCCGGAGGTCAATGGAGGTAGGATTAAAACCTAGAATCACCTACCCAGCAAAACTGAGTATCATGTTCCAAGGCAAAATATGGATTTTCAATGAAATAGAGGACTTTCAAGCTTTCTCAGTGAAAAGACCAGAACTGAATAGAAAATTTGACTTTCAAACACAAGAATCAAGAGAATCATGAAAAGGTAATCAAGAAAAAGGACAAGAAAAAGAAATTGCAAGGGACTTACTAAAGGTGAACTCTTTTGTTGACATTCCTACATGAAAAGATGATGTGTATGATTCATGAGACCTCAGTATTAGGGTAGCTGAAGGGAATATGCATACATATATGTTTATGTATATATATGGGTCAATGTGTATGTATGTATATATCTATGTGGGTATGTGTGTGTGTGTGTGTGTGTATATATATATATATATATATGTAGAAAGAGAGAGAGAGAGGGAGAGAGCGGACACAGGGTGAGTTGAAGATGAAGGGAAGATATCTAAAAGAAATAAAATCAAATTAAGGGATGAGAGAGGAACATATTGAGAGAGGGAGATTAGGAGAGATAGAATGGTATGGATTATCTCCCATAAAGGTGGCAAGAGGAAGCAGTTCTGTGGGAGGTGGGGAGAGGGCAGATGAGGGGGGAAATGAGTGAACATTGCTCTCATCATATTTGGCCTAAGGAGGGAATACCATACATACCCAATTGGGAATCTTACCCCACAGGAAAGAAGAGGGAAGAAGATAAAAAAAATGGGGGGGGATGATGGAGGGGAGGGCAGATGGGGGTGGAGGTAGTCAAAAACAAACACTTTCAAAAGGGGACAGGGGCAAGTGAGAAAATTCAATAAAGCGGGATGGGTTGGGAAGGAGCAAAATATAGTTAGTCTTTCACAACATGAGAATTGTGGAAGGGTTATACATAATGATACATATATGGCCTATGTTGAATTGCTTGACTTCTTAGGGAGGGTGGGTGGAAAGGGAAGAGGGGAGAGAATTTGGAACTCAAAATTTTAAAAACAGATGTTCAAAAACAAACAAAAATGTTTTTGCATGCAACAAGAAAATAAGATACAGAGGCAATGGGGCGTAAAAATTTATCTTGCCCTACAAGATAGGAAGGGAAAAGGGGATGGGAGGAGAGTGGGGTGACAGAGGGGAGTGCTGACTGGGGAACATGGTAACCAGAATATATGCCATCTTGGAGTGAGGGGGAGGGTAGAAATGGGGAGAAAATTTGTAATCCATACTCTTGTGAAAATCAATGCTGAAAACTAAATATGTTAAATAAATTAAAAAAAAAGAAGAAGACTTCAGGGTGATGGTCCCCTCCACAGAAATATATAAATGTCAATGGTTATTTCTAGAAAATAAATACATAAATAAAATATGCTGTATTCAATTCATTATCATTAAATATTTCTATAACATTAAAAAAAGTATTTGTTCTGTAAAAACTGGCACTCAGTAAAAAGTCTGCATCAGGGAACTTAGAAAGCCAAAAGTGGCCTAGAGGCTGCTGGTTCCACACACCTGTACCTAGAGGGACATAAAGTTCCCAGAATATTCTCGAAAAGTCCAAAAAATATGACAAAAGCAATGATAAAGAGAAACAATCACAAAGAATAAGAGAAATATATTCCTCCATAGAGTTTAAGTCTGCACAGAAAAATTGCATGAAGTCTCTTGGAAAAAAAAAGAGAACATCTAGTACTCAAAATTAGTAGGATTTTATCTTTGGTCTTTCAAATCATCAGACCACAGACTCAGTCTTTGTTGTTGTTGTTGTTGTCATTGTTGAAATAATTATCAAAATATTTCTTAAATACAAGTTTATAGTTCTCCTCTTGCAGGTCCATGAGGAGTTAGCTTTGTGGGGGCACTGCTTAGCTGAGCATGAACAGAGCCACTTCCCTTGAGCCCACCTCCTCATTCTCCACTGCTGCTCCATAGCCATGTCAGCCGTGAAGGCATTGAACCCCAAAGCTGAGGTCACTACAGCCCAGGTGGGGGCTGCAGGACTTGTAGGGGACCAACCTGGGGCCCCAGAGCACCATGAAGATGCTTCTTTCTGGAGCTGGAAACATCAAGCTCACCAAGGATGGCAATGTGTTGCTGCAGGAGATGCAAATTCAACACCCAAACAGCCTCCTTGAGAGCAAAAGTAGCTACAACCCAAGATGACATTACTGGTGATGGCACTACTTCAAATGTTCTCATCACTGGGGAGCTGCAGAAGCAGGCAGATTTCTACATTTCTGAAGGCCTGCACCCTCGAATCATAATGGAACCTTTTGAAGCTGCCAAGACAAAGGCACTTGAAGTCTTAGATAAAATCAAAATAAGCAAAGAAAGAGATAGAGAAATCTCCATCGATGTGGCCCAAACCTACTTGGTCACCGAAGTCAATGCTGACCTGATTGATGTACTGACAGAGGCCATGGTAGAGCCAGTTTTGGCCATCTGAAAATCAGGTGAATCTGTTGATCTTTCCATGGTAGAGATTATGGAGATGAAGCATAAATCAGATACTGGAACAGTGTTTATCAGAGGACTGGTTTTTGGACCATGGTTTGGGACATCTTGATATGCAGAAAAGAGTAGAAGATGTTTACATCCTTATCTGAAATATAATAGTGAATTCTGGATTTTCATTTTTGCAAAAGCACAGTGGAAAGAGAGAAATTAGTAAAAGCAGGAAAGGAAATTTATTGAAGATAGAGTAAAGAAAATAGTAGAACTGAAAAGAATGTGGTGATTCAGACAGAGGATTTGTTGTTCTTAATAAAAATGAAATTGACCCGTGTTCTTTAGGCATGCTTGCAAAAGAAGATATAGTGGCTCTTCACACAACAAAAAGGATAAATATGGAGAGGTTAACTCTTGCATGAGGTTGGATGTTGTCCTTCATTCTCGAAGAGGACCAAAAGGACATTAGTGTGCTTTAGTCAAGATTCAGTGTGTCCAGCTGTGGCTAATCAGGCCAATATTAACTCAGAATACTCTACCACAGGTCGGGTACAATTAGTCCATGTGAACATTTGGGGTAGATGCTCCAAACTTGTGCATCCTGTGTTTCCTTTGAGCTATTTCAACTTTGCTTTGCTCACAGAGCACAGCACCTTTTCCGGTGTGGGCATGCCATACTGAGTGGTCCTGTTCCAATGTCTCCCGTGTCACATAATCAATTCTAAAATTCTTGAGAGAGACATTGAGAGCATCCTTTTATTGCTTCTTCTGACCATTATGGGAATGCTTGCCCTGTGTAAGTTCTCCATAAAACAGACTTTTTGGCAAGCGTACATTTTGCATTCATACATCGTGGCCAGTCCATCGGAGTTGTGCTCTCTGAAATGGAGTTTGAATGCTTTGCAGTTTAGTTGAAGTAAGAACCTCAGTGTCTGGTACCTTATCTTGCCAGGTGATCTTCAGAATCTTCCTAAGACAATTCTAATGGAAGCAATACACTTTCCTTGCATGGCATTGGTAGACTGTCCTGGTTTCACTGGCATACAACAATGAGGTTAGCACCACAGCTCTGTAGACCTTCAGTTTGGTAATCAATCTAATACCTCTGCTCTCCCAAACTCTCCTTTGGAGCCTCCTAAACACTGAGCTAGCTCTGGCAAAGTGTGTGTCAACCTCAATATCAATGTGTACATCCCTGGAAATTACACTAGCAAGGCACTCAAAACTTCTCCATTTGCTGTAACTGATGGTTCTATGTATGGATGGTCTGGTGATGGCTGATGGAGCACCTATGTTTTCTTGTTGTTAACTGTTAGGCCAAAATTAGCACAAGCAGCAGAGAATTGATCCATACTATCTGGAAGAGAGAGTGAGGCCAGTGACTTTATGCAACTCTGCCTCACTTGAATCCAATTTATGCACAAATCAAAAGACATCACTTCCCCTGGTGGAATGGGCAGATGAGAACAATTTGTTCCAACAGCAATAAAGGCAGCTGAAGCAGGGTGTGGAGCAATTAGAGCATGGTTAGACATCCAAGATACTTGCATGTGGTGGGATGGCTATGGATTTTCTAGACAACTTGATTCTGACTGGTTGGGACGTACAGGGCTTGCCTGTGAAAACATGATAGGAGAAGAGAAATTCACCTTTATTGAGAATTGTGGCAACCCTTGATCAGTACATTGTTGATCAAAGGTATCAGGAACGCTAATCGAAGATGACTGTGTGGTTCCTGATGCTAGTACAGTGGAATAGCATCAGAGACAGTCAGAGATTCTCCAGAAATAAAATCCCCAAAACAAGCAAGCAGTAAAACCTCTGGCCTCAGAAATCTTCACACAAATGCCCAAACTTTAGGCAACAGATAAGAGAAATCAGGGTTCTGAATGCAAAGAGGAAAATTTGACTCAAGCATCCTTGAGTCTTGGTGGTTTAGATCCCATGACTCTGCATGGGTTTACCCTAACTCAAAGAGGAAGACTTGGTGGAAGATGGAGTGGTAGGTTGTTGTCCCTCCTTCTTGAAAAGGACCAAAATGACATTACTATGTTGGGATCAAAGTACAGTGTGTTCAACTGTGGCTACTCAGACCGATAGACCTCTGAAGGCTCTACCACAGGTCAGGCACAAATAGTCCATGTGAACCTTTGGGATGGAGATGTCTCTAAATGTGCAAATCTCTAAATGCAAATTTCATTTGAGCTACTCCAATTCTTCTTCACTCATGGAGCACAGTGCTTTCCTTGATGCCAGCAGACTTTGCTGGGCCATTTGGTGCCAGCATCTCTTACATCTCCAAGGTTCTTCAGAGAGACCTTGAGAGTATGCTTGTATTGTTTCTTCTGACCTCCCTATGAGCACTAGTATCCCCAAACAGGACTGTGACCCAGATCCAAGCAGGGCAAAGCAAGAGAATCCTGGCTTAACACCAGCAAAGAGATTCCTGCAATTCCCTTCAGATCAGCTGCTCAATTCCCTCCCCCCACCCAGTGTCTGTGGGCTACGGGCTCTGGAAGCAGCTGCTACTGCTGCTGCTGTCACCACCACCACCTGCATAGCCACAGGGCTGGGACCAGACTATCCTCCTCTCTCACCCAGATCCCACAGACCTTTCCTACTGACCTTCTACCTTGCATTTGTCATTTGTGGGTTGAGAAGTCTGGAAACTGCTTCAGCTGCCAGTGATTAGGTCCCCTGAGGCCTGCTCCAGCCTTGTCTGTGCTGACATGGCCCAGACTGGGCTGTGCTCCTCTCCTAGCCTGGTGCAATAGACCTTCCCTGTCGACCTTCTGGGTTGGCTTGGACTGGAAATTTGTTTCACTCCATCATTATGTGGGTTCTGAAGCTCTAGAATTTGTTTACAATCATTTTGGATATTTGGAGGGATATGGGGGAGAGCTCAAGCAAATCCCTGCTTTTACTTTGCCATGGTGGCTCTGCCCCCCCCCCCCGAACCAATCTTACTCAGGGAGGTAGGGACAGGCATTATGTGTTCACTTAAAGATTTCCAAGAATTTTATCACCAGCATATTGGCAATCTAATTAGGAGGCACATCAGGGGTACCTCAAACAACATTGGACCATCTAAGAGACTAGAAATCAGTGTTCTTGTCACAGCAAACACAAAAAAAATCATGTCAACAATTACACAGATAGGGACAGGAAGGAGGGATAGCAGGACTTTAACAGAGATTGTAGAGTTGAGTTGGAAAGAGAATAATAAGAAAAGTAACTTTTAACTTTGGAGGGTGGCTCTGAAAAGAGGTATCAAAAGGAGAGAAAAAGGCATAAGAGAAAGTGATCACTAAATAAAGAGAGGATATATAGTGGACTGTGATTATACCACTTATATAGACAACTTATTAGACCATTTATAAATTTCTAGTGTTTGTCACATTCTTTTTCTTTCACCACAATCTGTGTAAAATGGGTAGGGAAGAAAAAGGAGATATAAAAAGATATGGTTCATGGAAACACACAACAAATGATGAAATCAAATGTAACAAATTCACCCATAAAACAGAAGAGGGTAATAGATTAAATTAAAAAGTAGAATTCATCTATATGCAGTTTACAGTAATTTGACTTGAAACATTTTCACAGAATTTGAAAATTCAAGAAAAAAGGAGTTATTACGATCTTAGGCAAGATTATAAAAATGGAAATAGTTGAAAGTCACAAGTAGGGAAAATACAACATGTCTGAAGTCATCATAGAGAAATACTTATTACACATGTATAAAAATCTCATCACATTAATATTAAAAACAAAAATTAATCTAATTATAGAAAAAAAGCAAATCTATAACAATTGGACAGCTCAATGCATCCCTTACAAAACAAGATAGAGCTAAAAGAAATTATTAGCAAAAAATCAAACATCTGAAAAGAATTTTTGAAAAGCTAGATATAAGAGGTTTCTGTCAATTACTGAATGGGAATAGAAAGATGTACGTGTATTTATCTTGTGTCCAGGACATAGTTATAAAAATTGGTCACATCATAGAGTGTAAACACCTCATAAAATGAAGAAAAAAACAAAGACAAATAATTCACTAACATTACAAAACAATAATAATTGTATTCAATAAGAGTAATTTGAAGTAAGGATCTGAACCTAAAAGGGACCTAAATAATTTATTTAAAAGTGGATAAAAATAAGTCATGAAGCAAAAGATAATTTGTATTAAAAATGGCATCAATGAGATAACATAATAAGACTTCTGTGATTTAGCCAAAATAGACCTTGGGGGAAAATTACAATCAAAACATACTTATGTAAGCAGAAAGAGGAAAAAATATAAATAGGTTGAAGATATACTAAAAAAATGAAAATATCAAATACAATTTAACAAAAATATTTATGAAGTTTAAATGAGAAAAAAATAATCAATTAGGAGATTTTCGAGGGAAATGTTAGAAAAAAATAAGCTATTTTGACAAAAACAGAATGAAATAAAATTGTCGATATCAATAATTTAAAGTAAAAAAAAAGAAAAGAAGTGGACTTAAATGTAATTGTTAGAAATTATCTTTCCCAATTATTTTAGGCACTACCAAAAATGATAACTAAAATGAATAAAATTGTTTTAATAACAAAAAAATAGTTTATCATCATATGAAAGAGATGATTTAAATAAGCCACTTATTATTACATCATACTTGTAACATAAAGAAACTTTCAAAGCAGGCTCAGCAAAAAGTAAAGAGTAAGAACAGAAGTCTTTCCATATGAATTCCACCAAACATTTAAAGAATGAATTAATTTTATACTTTCTTGTTAAAATAGCAAAAGAAGGAATCTAATCAACCTCTTTTTGTGAAATAAGTATGGCCATGACACCTGAACAGGGAAAGATAAGTGAAAGAAAGAAAATTGTAGGAAATTACAGATAATAAATTTCAAATAAAAGAGGAGCAAACAGGTTTTAGCAAAATTCAAATCTTACATTCTATGAACAGGTTGGATTTATTCTAGTAATGCAGGGCTGGCACAGTTTTAAGGTAAAAAAAGTATAAATATAATAGATCACATTAATGAAAGAAAGAATATTTTTCAAATAAATCATTACAGAAGCAGACTATGTTATTTTTGTAGTGTTTTTCTTTCTCATGTTTTCTGCAATTCATTATAATTCCTCTATGCAACATAACTAATGTGAAAATGTGTATAGTAGGAATATATGTGTAGAGGTCAGAGCAGATTGCATGCAGTCTGTGGGGAGGAAGATTGGAGGGAGGGGGAGAAAATTTAAAACTTATGGAAGTGAATGTTGAAAACTAAAAATAAATAAATTGATACTAAAAAAAAAAACAACTTGTGTTTTTTTTTTTCTGTTTCAATGCCCTTCTTGTAAACAACTTATTTTTAAATTCTGAGTTTTAATAAGTTCTACTTTCTTCTCCCATTTTTGAGTGACTTTATCCCATTCACATTTGTGTTTCCCTCCAACTTATCCCCCCACTTATCCATCTTTCTTTTTAACCCATTTCTTCTCAAAAGTTTTTTTTTCTTTTGTTTTGACTACTGCTTTCCTTAATCTAGCTACCGTCCTATCAAAGCCTGCTCCACCCGCCATGCCCCCTCTCCAACCACACACCTAATTCTTAATTTTTCATACTTCTCTAAAGCGTAAATTAGATTTCTATCCCCAACTGATTGTATATGTAATTCCTTCTTTGAAGCAATTAAAATTAAAGTAAGTTTCAAACATTTCCCACACAATGCAAAAGCTCTTCCTTTTCCTTTTTTTAATGTGAAATACTTTTCCCAAATCTATATCTCTCTTCTGACTTTCCCAGTTTATCCTTCCTTCTCATCACTTATTTTTTTTGAAATTATCATAACAGTAAATTCACAACCATGCTTTCTGTCCAAGTATTCTTGTGGGGAATTACAAGTATCATCCTTCTATACAGAAATGTCAACACTTTAACCTTATTTCCTTCTACATTACTTCTTTTTCATGTTTACCTTTTAAGTCTTCTCTTGAATATTGAATGTTAGAGTGAAATTTTCTATTTAGCTCTACTCTTCTTATCAGCAGTGATTGTAACTCCTCTATTTCATTAAGTATCCATTTTTCACTTTAAGAATTATATTGGGGGGGGCGAGTCAAGATGGCAGCTGGAAAGCAGGGATTGCTTAAAGCTCTCCCCCAGGTCCCTTCAAACAATTATAAAAATGGCTCTGAACATATTATAGAACTGCAGAACCCCTGAAATAGTGGAGAGAAGCAGGACTCCAGCCCAGAACAGCCTGGATAGTCGCTAGGTAAGGTCTATCCCATGGAACTGGGAGCAGAAAGGAGCACAGCCCAGCATTGGCAGCATGAAGACCAACCAGACTGGGAGCCTGGTAGAACAGGTGGTAGGTCCATGAATCAGTGATCTGTGGCAGTTACCAGACTTCTAACTGACAAATGCCCAAGACAACAGAGCGGGTTAGTGGGCAGAACCGGCTGGGACAGAGTGAAAGGAGTTCACCGTAGGCCACCACCCTGGGGGTGGCAGAGGTGGTGCAGCTCTGAGGGTGCTTCCAGCCCCAGGCCGACCTGGTGGGAGGAATTAAGTGGCAGATCAGAACTCAGAGTGGGAGTGCCAAGCCTGCTTGGATCTGAGTCACGGTGCAGTTGGCAGTTCTTGGGGGAGGAGGCAAGCTGGTGTGGCAGAGTTTGCTGTGTAGAAATAGCTCTGAAAACAGCAGTGCAGTCCCACAAGCTTGGGATAAAGTGCTCTCTTCTCGATAAGAAGTTATACTCTGATGAAAAGCTCAAGGGTCAAGAAGTCAGCAGGGAACTTGAACAGGCAGTGAAAAAGGACTCAGATTCAGACTCAGACTTTGGAATCTTTCTTTGGTGACAAAGAAAACCAAAACATACAGCCAGAAGAAGTCAACAAAGTCAAAGAGCCTATATCAAAAGCCTCCAAGAAAAACATAAATTGGTCTCAGAAAATGGAAGAGCTCAAAAAGGATTTGGAAAAGCAAGTAAGAGAAACAGGAAAAATTGTGAAGAAAAATGAGAGTGATGCAAGAAAACCATGAAAAACAAGTCAATGACTTGCTAAAGGAGACCCCCCCCAAAAAAAAATACTGAAGAAAATAACACCTTGGCCCTTTTAGGCTAAGGCCTTTTCAGGTTCTCACTTTGAGTGAGGTAATGTCCATTCAATGAATATGCTTCTGTTTTTTTTTTATTAGAACAGAAACGAATTCATTTGTACCTTTCAGGATCAGTTCAGAGTACTGTCCAATAAATTATAATCCATTCAAACAATTTCTTAGTGAATAGTAGTATGATTTTTCCCATGCTTTATTATTTAATATTTTTTTTCAGCATTGATTTCCACGAGATTTGGAGTTACAAATTTCTAAGCATTTCTACCCTCTGTTCCACTCCAAGATGGCATATATTCTGATTGCCATGTTCCCCAGTCATCCTCCCTTCTGTCATCCCACTTCACCTCCCCTCCATCCCTTTTCCCCTTACTTTCTTGTAGGGCAAGATAGATTTCTCTGCCCCATTGCCTGTATATCTTGCTTCCCAGTTGAATGCAAAAATAACTTCTTTTTTGAGCATCTGCTTTTAAAACTTTTAGTTCCAAATTTTCTCCACTCTTTCCTCCCCACCCACCATCCCTAAGAAGGCAAGCAATTCAACATAGGCCGCACATGTATCGTTATGCAAAATACTCCCATAAATAGTCATGTTGTGAAAGACTAACTATATTTCCCTCCATCCTATCCTGTCCCCCTTTATTCAATTTTCTCCCTTGACCCTGTCCCTTTTCAAAAGTGTATGCTTTTGATTACTTCTTCCCCTGTATGCCCTCCCTTCTATCGTGCCCCCTTTTCTATCTCCTTCCCCCTACTTTCATGTGGGGTAAAATATCCAATTGAGTGTGTATGTTATTCCCTCCTCATGTCAAATCCAAAGACACCAAGATTCACTGATTCACCCTCAACTGCCCCTGTTCCTCTATGAACTGCTTTTTCTTGCCACTTTTACATGGTGTAATTTACCCCATTCTATTGCTCCCTTTCTCACTCTCTCAATATATTCTTTTCTTATCGCTTAATTTGATTTTATTTTTTAGATATCATCCCTTCATATTCAAATCGCCCTGTGCCCCCTGTCTATGTACATGTATATTCCCTTCAACTACCCTAAGACTGAGAAAGGTCTCATGTATTGCACACATCATCTTTCCATGCAGGAATATAAGCAAAATGGTTCCACATTAGTAAGTCCCTTATAAATTCTCTTTCTTCTTTACCTTTTCATGCTTCTCTTGGTACTTGTGTTTGACAGTCAAACTTTCTATTCAGCTCTCGTGTTTTCACTGAGAAAGCTTGATAGTCTTCTATTTCATTTACAATTCATATTTTGCCTTGGAGCATGACACTAAGTTTTTTCTGGGTAGGTGATTCTTGGTTTCAATCCTAATTCCTTTGACCTCCAGAATAATACTATATTCCCAGTCCTTAGATCCCTTAGGATGGAAGCTGCTAGATCTTGTATTATCCTGATTGTGTTTCCACAGTGCTCAAATTGTTTCTTTCTGGCTGCTTGCAGTATTTTCTCCTTGACCTGGGAACACTGGAATTTGGCAACAATGTTGCTAGGAGTTTTCTTTTTGGGATCTTTTTCAAGAGGCTATTGGTGGATTCTTTCAATTTTTATTTTACCCTCTGGTTCTAGAATGTCATGGCAAGTTTCTTTGAAAATTTCATAAAAGGTGATGTCTAGGATGTTTTTTTTTTTTTTGATCATGGCATTCAGGTATTCCAAGAATTTTTTTTTGAAGGGGCAAGGCAGGGCAATTGGGGTTAAGTGACTTGCCCAAGGTCACACAGCTAGTAAGTGTGTCAAGTGTCTGAGGCTGGATTTGAACTCAGGTCCTCCTGACTCCAGGGCCAGTGCTCTATTCACTGCGCCACCTAGCTGCCCCATTCCAAGAATTTTTAAACTATCTCTCCTGGATCTATTTTCCAGGTCAATGGTTTCTCCAATGAGATTTTTCACCTTGTCTTTCATTTTTTCATTGTTTTGGATCTGCTTTATAATATCTTGATTTCTCATAAAGTCACTCGCTTCCACTTGCTCCAATTTATTTTTTAAGGTAATATTTTCTTCAGTGGTCTTTTGGACCTCCTTTTCCATTTGAGTAATTATGTCTTTCAAGGCATTCTTACCCTCATTGGCTTTTTGGAGCTCTTTTGCTTTTTGAGTTAGTCTATTTTTTAAGGTGTTATTTTCTTCAGTATTTTTTGGGTGTCCTTTAGCAAGTCATTGACTTGTTTTTCATGATTTTCTTACATCCCTCTCATTTCTGTTCCCAGTTTTCCCTCTACTTTTCTTACTTGCTTTTCCAAATCCTTTTTGAGCTCTTCCATGGCCTGAGACTAATTCTTATTTTTCTTGAAGTCTTTTGATATAGGCTCTTTGACTTTGTTGACTTCTTCTGGCTGTATGTTTTCATCTTCTTTGGTCTTCCCAACCAACTACTTGACCCTATTTTTTTTCTTTTGTTGGCTTGTAGAGTACAGTACTTTGTCCCAGGCTTGAGGGGCTGCACTACTATTTTAAGATCTACTTCTACACAGCAAGCTCTGCCACACCAGCCCTCCTCCTTCCCCAAATACTGCCAACTCAGACCAGGACCCAGATCCAAGCAGGCTCTGCACTCCTGCTCTGATTTGCCACTTAATTCCTCTCACTGGGGATGCCTGGGGCCCTAAGGAACTGCAGTTGGAGCTCTGGAAACAGCCTTTGTGCTGCCCCACTTCCACATTCCTGGAGCTGGGGCCGACCATGCAGAATGACCAGTATCCCAGGAGCTTGGGGGTGCAGCCCTGGGGGAAGATGGAAACTGCATCAAGGCACCGAATGTGGCTTTTTGGTCCCTTCCACGGGGACTGCTTGGGACCCAGGAGGGAAGGGTGTATTTGTCTATGGTGGGGTGGGGGAAGTGCAATGGACCTGTTGGCTTTATTGCCCTGCCACCCTTCAGGACTTGGAAGTAGCAACTGGAACAGAATGGGAGAACAAACTTACAACAGAACTTTATTTGGACTTTTTCTTTGAATTGGGACTTTGTGTGCCAAGTGGAAGCTTGCAACAGCAGTTTTGGGAGAAGGAGACATCCCCAAGAGAACTCTATTTTTTTGTTTGTTTGCTTTAGGACTTTACTAACTAAAGCATGCCTGTGCCTGAGGGTAGTGGGAAAAAAAAAAAAAACTGCAATGGCAGTGCGATGCTGAAACTCCGTATTACCTAAAGGCATTAACTTTCTTTGACCTAGGGGTGGACATTTGAATTATATATAAGTATTTCGGAATGGCACTGAATGATATGTTTTGCTTGGTTGTGAATGATATTTTCTGTTGTATTTCCCTGAATATGATCGCAATGTATAATGTTTCTATTTTGTTCCAGAATGCATGGCCATTTAATTTAGATATTGTTAGTCCATAGATCCCAGAAAGGGATGGACAGTGTAATAGTAATTAACGTGGGACTTTTTGCTCTTGACCTTTAACGATTCTGGGCTTTGTTTGAGTGGGGCAGATAAAGTGGGATGTTTTTGTATTTCTCAGCACCGAGACAATTGGGAGCCATTGATTTATATCTGATGTGATACTGGAGGTGGGGAACTTCTCCATGCCCAGCCTGGGTGAGGTCATGGACATGAAGAGGATATATAAGTGCAAAGATTAGCATTCTCTCTCGGAGCTCTGAGCCACAGCAGGAGTGGAGCCATTCTAATGAGCTCCCTGGCTGTACACCCAGATAGTGAAAACTCTGAATTGTATTTGGTTTGTAATTCAGGGAGCTGGCTTTTCCCCCTGAACTAGGTGGATGTTATTTGTATGCTGGATTAAAGTAAGATTGTTCACCCCTTAATGTTGCTTTCCTTAAGTAAAGCAGATCAAAAGGACCTGTGTTGGCAGCTTTCTGGGTGCTGGCTGTTGGTGGATCTTACACCCCCACAGAAGCTGCTAGCTGGATTGTTGAAACACTCTCTTTTTTATCATACTGCCATGGTATCAGGTTCATTCTTCCCTCTCCATGTCTCAGCCATTCTAAAAGAAGAATGTGTCTCTTATATCCCTACAGAAATCAAAACCTCTTCCTGACTTTCTATCCATTTCTATAATTAATCACACTAGACAAGAATTTGAAAGCCCCATAATTTTCTTCTATATAAAGAGGCAAACAGGTTCATAATTTCTAATAATAATGGTAGTGAGTTAAAGAACTAATCATTTGTAAGGAAGCAGCTGTTGGAACTACCTGTGATGGGAAATATAAGCCTTCTGGCTACTCTGCAATCTCACCAGAAGACTTCATCAATTCTCATCCTGGAGGCAATGTCCACTCCTTAGAAGGGATGGAAGGGGAGTTTTAGGCATCTGGAAATAAGATATATCACTTGACCTTGCCCACTGCAATTCCATGCAAGTGGGGTGAAAAAGATGGATGGTCTTCCAATTTATGCTTCACAGAAGCCTCTCAAGCAGTCCCAGAAAGCCAAATGAAAAGATGTCACCATAATTACAAACTGAAATAGTGCCTGCTTCAGTCTCCTCTTTCCATAGCAATAGTATTCTATGGGGAACCAAGGAATTCAGGCCTACACATAACTCCTTTCATCCCCCTCCACCAAAAAGTTATACAGGTAAAAATACAGTTGAAAGCAAAAATTCAACCCTGAAAGAGGGAAAAAAGGAGGGAGGAGGATGAGTTTCATAGACAAAAGGTAATATAACCTTTTGCTACTGGTGGTATTGATTGTACTAGTGTTATCCTCATAGAGAAGCCCCATGACATATTGTTTTCCTCTCCTTCCCAATTAGGAAATTTCAACTTTCAAGCTGATGGCCGTTCAAACTCCCTACCCTGCAGTTCCTCAATATGTTCAAATCCCATGACCAATACTGACACCCTACTTCAGACACATGTAGGGGTGATCATATATTGGATCTTACCATTATTCACAAGTATTCCACTTTCCTGATAAAATTCCAACATTTCTCTAAGAATATCATCTGATCATTCCACTTCTCCCTATGTCTTGCTCTTCCTTAAACTGTTTTTCTCCCTTTTATTTGAAATATTCAATTTCTCTACTCCTGTAATATCAATTAAGTTGGGTGTCTTTGATTGAGTCTTACTAGGTGCTAACTCCCAGGCCCAAACCCTATCTACTAGGTGCTAAGCCTATGTGGGCATGAATCCCTCAGGGTCCTAAGGGTACTTGCTAAGACCAGAGTCAATATTAGGAGCCTGAGTTCTGGTCACTCAGATGACATTTAATAATGGCTAAAGAGTGTATAAAAAGAGAAAACAGAGCTATTTGCTTGGGGCTTTCACACTTGGTGAAGTGCTGATGCGGAGACTCTGGGCAGCTTTAGTTAATAGCCGCCGGGTTTCAAACCTGGATGTTAGGACTTTGTTAAACCCTGGTAACTATGCATTAAGATTTGAATCAGACAAAGCCTGGCTGTTGATGTTTGTAATCTGTTTGTGTTTGCCCTGAAGTTCAGGGTGCTAGCTTTTTCCCCTGAACTAAGTGAATGATATTTGTATGTCCAATTAAATTGAGATTGTTAACCCCTTAACATTGTTTTCCTCATTAAAACAGATCAAAAGAACCTGTGTTGGCAGCTTTCTGTGTGCTGGTTGTTGGTGGGTCTCATACCCCTACAGCAGCTGCTCCAGATTGTTGCAACAACTCCTTAACACCTTTTCCTGTTTCTAGTATTACTATGACTTTCTCCCCTTCTCCCCACCCTTTTTCTTGTGTTGACCTTATAAATAACCACTTCAACTCCATACTGTCCTCTATATTCAAATCCCTCACCCTTTGTCCTGTAATTCCCAAGTGCTTTATAAACACCAGCTCTCAATTACTCTCCCACAGCCATGATCTATACTCTACAGTCATGAAAGATAGTTGGAAGTTATAATCAAACCATGATATCTGGATACAAGGTAAATTTTGTTATTTAACTTCAACTAGGCTTTCATTGCAGTGAAGCAATCAATTTATTGCTCCCTGTTAAGTCAATCAGTACATGAGAAGCTCTTTCCCACCCATTTGAATAGGCTTAAGGAGGGGCCCCATGTGGGGCCCACTAAGTGAGTGGGGCCCACTAAGGAAGGTCTGATTAGATCTTTGCCCCTAAGTTTGCCCCAAAGCCCTAATTACTAGGTTCTAAGCCGATGTGGGCATGAAGCTCCCAGTGTCCTAAGGGGAGGTGCTAATACCAGAGCCAATCATAGGAGCTTAAGTTCTGGTGGCTCAAAGGAAGCTTGACGACGCCTGAAACTGTGTAAAAGGAGAGAAAACAGCTTGGAGATTGAGAGGCTTCAGAGACAGCAGCACCAACAGCAGCAGCAACAGCAGCAGCCAAAGCCAAAGCTGAAGCCAAAGCCAAAGCCAAAGCCGAAGCTGAAGCCGAAGCAGAAGTAGCTGAAGCACCAGGCACTGCTAGTAGCAGGGCTGACCCGCCTTCGGACTGGAGAGTGCTGAGCAAGGGCCTGAGGCCAATGGGTAATCTTCTTACTGGAGGGGGGAAGCACGAATATGATTTGGTTTAATGTCATCATGTTTTTTATTGTTTTTTTTTTTTCTGTAACCTCCTGGTTACTCTTGTGAGGCAGACTTACTGGGCCTGGAAGCTTTTGGCCAGGATATCAAATTGGGGACACTGGTTTGTGGGTCTGCTACTTTGGAACTTGAATAAATACTTTAATTCCTCTGCCTTCTACTTAGAGAATCCCTTATATCCCGCGGTTCTGAATCATTCAGGCACATACATGATTTTCTTTGAAATCATGAATTCTGCCTTCATAATATGCTCCCTAAAGGATTCCCTATTTCACTCCCACAGGAAGTATTCCAAATCCATTCTACTCTTAACATCCCAACTTCCCCCTTCTTCCATTCCCTCTGTTGAGAACCTTACTTTAATAAGAAAAGTGAGAGTGTTTGCCTTGACCTTATTTTTCTGCCTTTCTTTTTATCTGAACACTCATTGACATCAAGGAAACATGTCTTCTTTCCCTCTGTCATGATAAGTCTTTTATCTTTGGTAAGGTTCCACTTGCCTTCTCTACTTGTCCTAGATTGTATCACCTCCTGTCTTCTCCAATATATTGTCCTTTCAACCTCTAAATAACCCCAATATGTTTATTGTTTGTTGATTGTTAAAAAATGGGTGATTTTGATACATAATGTGGTTACTACAACTAAATTCATACTTTCTACAAAGACTTTTACCCTGAAATCTGTGAACTATTTTTTTTTTGTTTTGATGCCTGTATCAAATTGTTTACAGTTGGTTTTAAAAACAATATTCTCATAAGGGGTCCATAACCTTCACCAGATGGCTAATGTTGTCCGTCACACACACATACACACACACACACACACACACAAACACACACACACACACACACACACAGACACACACACACACAGGCAAAAGAAAGGTTAAGAATTCTTGATGTATAAGGAGAAACCTTCAGCCAAGGAGGTGCCATATATTTTGGAACACATAGCAGCCCTTGGGGATAATTCTCTTTTCAAATAGGAATCCTATGGCTTCAATTTCATGTCAGAGAAGCTCAATAGCACATTTATCACATAGCTATGTGGGCCTGCTCATTTGCTGTATATTTCGAGACTGAAAAGTAAGTTAGTGCAAAAGTTAAATCCAGGTAGCAAGAACATTGTCTAATTCTTACCTAACCCCATTCCAGATTTTCAAATGCATATGCACAAGAATGATCTTTTTAGCCTTTGGGCTAAAGCTCTTCTCTCAGGACCAGTGATTCCATGGTAATAAATGTTGTCTTATAGACATTTTCCTCAACTTAGATCCATTTATTTGTTTCTTAAAATTAAAAAAACATCATTAATTTTTTTTCACTATGGTACTTCTTCATCATTATGGTACATCTTCACTGCATAATATTTACATCCTCATGTTTTCACATGCTTTTTCTTTTACTTTAAATACCTTCACCATCCTTAAGGATAAGACTACTTTACTGAACAATGTCCCAAAGAATATAAACTATAAGCAGCTAATTCTCATTTATCATTTCCATTTGTAGTTTAAAATCTAGAGTAATAACTGTCTCTCTCTGTCTCTACCTTTGCTTTTCTCTTCTCTTCTCTCCTCTCTCTCTCTCTCTCTCTCTCTCTCTCTCTCTCTCTCTCTCTGTCTGTCTCTCTCTCTCCCTCCCTCTCTCCCTCATACACTCACACAGACACATACACACAAATAAAACTCACACAAAACTTAATAAACATTTGATGAATAAATGAAAAGTAGAAGAATAAGGATGGAATGAGATGAGAGTGAGAGATGGAATGAATGAGATTGAATTCTGCATTGTCAGTTAATAAAAGTCAAGGTGAGACATTTTTCCAGGCAAAAACAACTTAGGAGGTCAGAAAGGGAAATACCTAACACAGACATAGAGGCTGATTGGAAGCTACATGTATGAATACCAGTGGTGGGACTAGGTGGGGCAGGAAAAGCAACAGTAGCTTAGGGAGATATTGTGATAGAAATAATAAGTAAAATGACATGGCAACTGGTAAGAAAATGATTAATGGGGGCCACTATGCTACCACTGGACACAGGACCACATGCTATTTGCCTACACCAACTACTGTCTCACAATTCATGGTTAGAAAGGAAAACTTTTGGTTAAGAAGACATATGGGTGCTGAGGCGCATAACATTTCCTGTCCAAAGGGAGCAAATACTCTGAAAATCAGTATTAATTGCAATCAAAATGAATCAAGAACTCTTCCTAGGTAAGGATCAGAGCATTGGACAGGAGAGAAGCAACCACACTTCTCCTCAGGTCACATCACCCTGGACGAACCAAAAATCTTCCAAATGCCAAAACTAGCTCTGAAAACAATAGTATGACAAAAAAAAATTGAAGGAGATTGTCTCCACAACCTATGCCAGGTGTAGGGCCAATCCATAATATAAAGTTCCAAATGAAGAAATATGGTAGGGAAATGAACAGACAATGAAAGCATAACATGACCATAAAATTATAATGGTGACACAGGGGATCAAGACTCACTCAGAAGAACACAATAATGTCAAAATAGCTAGAAGAAAACCTCAAAGAAAAAAAATTGAATAAGATATAAGCTCAACAAAATACCAGTAAAAGCTAAAAAAATTTAGAATTGCAATAAGAATGATGGTGGGGGGAGATGAGAAAAAAAAATGAGAGTGGTGGAAGAAAATTATGAATAGGCGATTAATAACTTGGTAAAAGAAGCACAAAATATTGAATAAAGTAACACCTTAAAAAACAAGCACAAAATAATCCAAATAGTAAAAGAGGTACAAAAATTGATTGATGGAAATGACTTCTTTTTATTTCTTCACATCAAGCCTATTTTTATATTAATCATGTTGTATAGAAGAATTAGGACCAATGCAAGGAACCAGAAGAAAGAAAACAAAACAAAAACAACAAAAAGAGAGCAAATAATAACCTTACATCTTCATTCAGATGCCATAGTTCCTTATCTGGATGTGGACAGCATTTTCCATCATGAGTCTTTTGTAGTTGTCTTAGATTCTTGCATTGCTGAGAAGAGACAAATCTATTACAGTTAGTCATCACAGAATGTGGCTGTTAGTGTGTACAAAGTAATCCTGGTTCTGCCCACTTCACCTAGCATCAGTTCATGTTAAACTTTCCAGGTTTTTCTGAAGTCCACCTGTTCATCATTTCTTATAGTACAATAGTTTTCCATAACATTCATGTACGTGTTGAGCCAGTTAATGGGCATCCCCTGGATGTCCAATTCTCGGCCAACACGAAAAGAGTTGAAATAAATATTTTTGTACATATGGGTCTTTCCCCCAATTTTGTGATCTCTTTGGGATACAGACTGAGAAGTAGTGTTGCTAGATCAAAGGGCTTACACAGTTTTATAGCCCTTTGGACATAGTTCCAAATTGCTTTCTAGAATGGTTGGATCAGTTCCCAACTGTACCAACTACTCAGTAGTGTTCCAATTTTCCAACATCTTCTCCAACATTTATAATTTTCTTTTTTTGTCACATTAGCCAATCTGATAAGTGTGAAGTGTTACCTCAGATTTGTTTTAATTTGCATTTTTATAATCAATAGTGATTTAGAGCACTTTTTTCCATATGACTACATATAGTTTAAATTTCTTCCTCTGAAAACTGCCTGTTCATACCCTTTCACCATTTATCGATGGGAGAATGACTTATATTCTTATAAATATGAATCACTTCTGTAGAGGGTGTTCCTAAAACCTAGACACATAGGGAATTGATGGCAATGTGGAGTTACTGTATCGAGTTTACATGAATCTTGGAAAGCACACCAACCTTTGCACCACAAATGATGGAAATAATATTGAAGACGTTATTTCTTAATATTCCAAATAAATAAAAATTTCATTCATTTCACTTCTTGAAAATATGTATTTTTGCCCATGTGTCCAGACTTTAGGAACACCCTGTATTTTAGAAAAGAGATCTTTATCACAGACTCTGGATGAAGAAAAAATGTTTGCCAGATTATTGCTTCCCTTCTAATCCTGGGTGCATTGGCTTTATTTGTGCAAAAACTTTTCAATTTAATGTAATCAAAATAATCCATTGTGCATTTCATGTTCTCTATCTCTTCTTTGGTCATAAATTCATCCCTTTCCAATAGATTAGACAGATCTAAACTATTCTTTGCTTTCTTAGTTTGCTTATAGCGTAACCCCTTATATATATCTAAATCCTGTACCCATTTTGACTTTATCTTGGTGTACGGTATAAGATGTTGGTCTATGCTTAGTTTTTGCCATACTATTTTCCAATTTGCCCAGCATTTTCTGGTAAATATTGAGTTCTTATCACAGAAGCTGGAGTCTTTGTATTTATCAAACACTAGATTACTATTGTCATCCAATATTATGTCTTGTATACTTAATTTACTCAACTGAACCACCACTCTATTTTTTGCCAGTACCAAGTAGTTTTAACTATTGCTACTTTATAATACAATTGGAAATCTGGTACAGCTAGGGAAACTTCCCTTACATTTCTTTCTGTTAACTCCCTTGTTATTCGAGACCTTTTGTTCTTCCAGATGAATTTTTGTTCCTATTTGTTCTGGCTGCATCAAATACTTTTTTTTTCATGGTACGATTGACATGGCACTGAAGAAATAAATTAGTTTAGGTATAACTGTCATTTTTAATATATTATCTCAGTCTACCCATGAGCAACTGATGTATTTCCAATTATTGAGATATGAATTTAATATTTTGGAAAGTATTTTGTAATTTTGTTCATATAGATGCTGGGTTTCTCTTGGTAAATAAACTACCAAATATCTTTTAGTGTCCACAGTAACTTTGTATGTAATTTCTCTTTCTGTCTCTTGCTGTTGGACTTTGTTAGTAATATGCAAATAAATGCCAGTGATTTGTGGGGGTTTATTTTAAATCCTGCAAATGTACTAAATTTGTTTATTTCAAATAATATTTACCTGATTCTCTAGGATTCTCTAAGTATACCATCACATCATTTCCAAAAAGTGTCAGCTTTGTTTCTTCTTTGCCTATTCTAATTCCTTCATTTTCTTTTTCTTCTCTTATAACTAAAGCTAACACTTCTACTACAATAGTGAATAACAGTAGTGATAATGGACCTCCTGGTCTCACCACAGGTCTTACTGAAAATGCTTCTAGCTTATCCCCATTACATATAATGCTTGATGATGGCTTTAGAAAGATGCTACCTGTCACTTTAAAGAAGACGCCATTTATTCCCATGCTCTCCAGTATTTTTAAAAGGAATAGGTGTTGTATTTTGTCAAATGCTTTTTTCTGCATCTATTGAGATAATCATACTGTTTCTGTTTTGTGGTTGATATGGTCAAATTTGCTGATTTTTTTCCTAATATCAAACTAGTCCTGCATTTCTGATATAAATCCTACGTGGTCATAATGTATTATCTTCAAATAATAAGCTGTAATATCTTTGCTAATATTTTATTTAAAATTTTTGCTTCTAGATACCTAACCTAGCAGCTATCACTGTACATTTTCTTGTGAGGATCTTCTCCATATCCTTTAAGAGAGAGTGGAGTGGGAGTCAGTATTGTGGACTAAGCAGTGGGTTTCTCTCACTCTCCCTTAAAGACCTTGAAAAACCCAGAAAAGTCTACCCCAGGAAAATCTTGGAACAGTGGAAGCAGAAAAAAAAGCTACAAAAGGCTTTTTTTTTTAGCTCCAGAGGCTAGGAACTTTGAAGGGAAAGGTCTGTCTTGCTGTGGCTGAAGAGAATCAGTCCAGGACAGGAGGCATCCAGGCAAGCCAGCAGAAAGCCCCACTTCAGTGTACCAGTGGAAGATCCTGTGCCCCAGGGTGGTAGAGCAGGCAAGAGCCAACACCAGGACTCCCCATGTGCCTCTCCTCTGATCATGCCATGTTAGAAGAACTGAAAATTTATACATGCCTAGAAGTATCTCTGACAACAGCTGTGCAAAACCCCTAAAACTTGGAACAGAGCACTCTCCACTGTGGAAGGAGAATCCTGCCTGAACAAAGAGCTAACAAGTCAAGTAATTGGCTGAGGAAATGAGCAAACAGATGTTTCAACAATCCAGCTAGCAGCTGCTGTGGGGGTTAAAAACCAACAACAAGCCACTCACAGAATGCTGCAAACCCAGGTTTTTTTAAATCTGCTTTACCAAGGAAAGTAAGGTTAAGGGGTTGAAAATTGTACTTTAATCCAGCATACAAATACCATTCACTTAGTTCAGGGGAAAAAACCAGCACACTGAACTTCAGAGATACATACAAATTACAAACATCGACAGACAGACCAAACGCAATTCATGGTTACAAACATCTGAGTTCAGTCAGGGAGCTCATAACAACGGCTGACCCAGAGTCATGTGCGCCACTACTGCTGTGGGTCAGAGATCTGAAAAAGGAAAGCCAACACTTGGTTTTATATTTGTTTCAGCTACTCATCCACATGACCTAAAATCATCACAAAAATGAGACTTAAACCCACGTGGTCTAAATGCCTCTGGTGTCACAAACATGTCACTCAAACTCATGTAAACTAGTCTTTCTCTTGAGGGAAGGAGGTCATCAAGGACTCCTAATTTAATCAAGGCGATAAAGGCCAAATTCTTCAAGGGCATTTGATTGAATTAAGTGCTAAGATCCCATCTTGATTGCTGATACAATAAAGTTAAAAAAAAGGAATTGAATAATAAGATATTGAATCATACTTTGGTGACAAAGAAGATCAAAATACACAAGCAGGAGAAGACAAAGTTCCTACATGAGAAGCCTTCAAGAAAAATATGAATAGTGCAGGCCATGGAACAGCTCAAAAAGGAATTTGAAAGTCAAGTAAGAGAAGTAGAGAAAAAATTAGGAAGAGAAATGAGAGTGATGAAAGAAAATCATGAAAAATGACTCAACAGCTTCCTAAAGGAGACCACAAAAAGTACTGAAGAAAATTCCACTTAAAAAGTAGACTAACTCAAATGTCAAAAAATAATGTCCAAAAGCCCAAAGTCCAAAAAGGAAGAGAATATCTTAACAAAGCTAAATTGGCCAAATGGAAGAGGAGACCCAAAAACTCAGTGAAGGAAATAATTCCTTAAAAATTACAAAGGAGTAAATAGGAGCTAAAGACTTCAGGAGAAATCAAGAAATTATAAAACAAAAACAAAAAATATAATGAAAAAATAGAAGACAATGTGAAATATCTCATTGAAAAAAGCAGTTAGATGGAAAATAGATCCAGGAGAGATAATTTAAAAAAATATTGGACTACCTTCAAGCCACAATCAAAAAAAGAACCTGGACATCATCTTTCAAGAAATTATCGCTTTTCGGTCTGAGCTGTAGCAAGTGTCTGTGCAAGCAGTGACGAATTCCCCAGGTTCCGGCCCTCTCTCACTGGCTTTCTTCCTCCTGCTCCAATGCCTTTCCCCTCTGTAACCATGACAGAACAGGCCATCTCCTTCACCAAGGACTTCCTGGCTGGTGACATCACTACTGCCATCTCCAAGACTGCGGTGGTGCCCATCGAGAGAGATAAGTTACTATTGCAGGTGCAGCATGCAAGTAAACAAATTGCTGCAGATAAGCAGTACAAAGGCATAGTGGATTGTATAGTCCGAATTCCAAAGGAACAAGGGGTGCTCTCCTTCTGGAGGGGTAACTTAGAGAATGTCATCAGCTATTTCCCCACCTAGGCCCTTAACCTTGCCTTTAAGGATAAGCATAAGCAGGTGTTGTTGGGAGGAGTGGAAAAGCACACATAGTTTTGGAGGTATTTTGCTGGCAATCTTGCCTCTGGTGGTGCAGCTGGAGCCACTTCTCTCTGCTTTGTCTACCCCTTGGATTTTGTGAGAACCTGCTTGGCAGCTGATGTTGGGAAATCTGGCACTGAGAGAGAATTCAAAGGCTTGGGAGACTGCCTGGTGAAAATCACCAAGTCTGATGGAATTCGTGGCTTGTATCAAGGTTTCAATGTCTCAGTGCAGGGTATCATTATCTATAGAGCAGCTTATTTTGGAATCTATGATACAGCAAAAGGCATGCTCCCAGATCCCAAGAACACTCACATTGTGATCAGCTGGATGATCGCCCAGACAGTGACTGCTGCAGCCAGGGTGGTCTCCTATCCTTTGGATACAGTAAGGCAGCGAATGATGATGCAGTCTGGGCACAAAGGAGTTGATATCATGTACACTGGGACAATTGACTGCTGGAAGAAGATTGCTAAAGATGAGGGTGGCAAAGCTTTCTTCAAGAGTGCCTGGTCCAATGTTAGAGACATGGGTGGAGCTTTTATGCTTGTCCTGTATGATGAATTGAAGAAAGTCATCTGAGTACATCCTAACTTAAAAAAGAAGCAGTGAATATAGACCGTGTAGAATACTTAACCATACTTTGCATTTTTGACCACTGACCTTCAAGAAATTCTTGTTGCCTTTTTATCCAGGCCAGATCATGTTTGTACGGGAACCAGGAAAAGCTCTTAGGAAAAGGGACTCATTTATTGTGATCCATTATTCACATAGTGGAACTGATGATAATTCTGTATACTGATTCTATTGTTTTTTTGGGAAAATAACAGGTACTGTGGGTCGAAGGAGGCAGATCAACTTAGACTATCTAGTTTAAATGCTCTTTTGTAGGACCATAAATTTGTATTGAGGTATTTATTTTAAAAAAAATCATGTCTCCCATTTGTACTTAAGCACTATAGATACTATTTTGCACAGCTGACTATTTGGCAGTTATGATGATCTGCGTTGGGCATTGTGCTGTAAAACAATAAATACACAGAAGACTGTAAAAAAAAAGAAATTATCAAAGAAAACTGCCATGATATTCTAGAACCAGAGGATAAAATAGAAAGTGAAAGAACAAACCAATCACCTCCTGAAAAAAGATCCCAACAGGAAAACTCCCAGGAATACTGTAGCCAAATTCCTGAGTTCCCAGCTCAAAGGAAATATATTGCAAGCATCCAGAAAGAAACAATTCGAGTTTTGTGGAAACACAATCAGGATAACACAAGTTGTAGCAGCTTCTACATTAAGGGATCAAAGGGCTTGGAATATGATATTTGGGAGGTCAAAGGAGTTGGAATTAAAACCAAGAATCACCTGCCCAGCAAAACTGAGTATAATCCATAGGGGAAAAATGGGTTTTCAATGAAAGAAAGGACTTTCAAACTTTATGATGAAAATACCAGAGCCGAACAAAAAACTTGACTTTCAAATATAGGAATCAAGAGAAGCATGAAAAGATATACACAAAATAGAAATCATAAGGGACTTGTTAAAAATGAACTATTTTAAATTCCTACATGCAAAAATGATACTTGTAACTTATGACACTTTTCTCAGTATTAGGTTAGTTGAAGGGAATATGCATACATACATACATACATACATACATACATACATACATACATATAATTAGATATACCAATATGTGTATCTAGATAGATAGATAGATATAAAGAGAGATAGAGAGACAGAGAGACAGAGGGCACAAAGTGAGTTGAATATGAAGGGATGATAGCTAACAAATAAAATTAAGTGGCGAGAGAGGAGTATATTGTGACAAAGAGAAAGGGAGAAATAGAATAGAGTAAATTATATCACATAAAAGAGCAAGAAAAAGCTGTTACCATGGAGTGGAAGAGGGGAGAGGTGAAAGGCGATGACTGAACCTTAATCTCATTGATTTTGGCTTAAGGAGGGAATAACATATACACTGAATTAGATATCTTATCCTATAGGAAAGTAAGGAGGAGGGTGAAAAAAGCAAGTAGGTGATACAAGGCAGGGCAGATTGGTGGAGGGGTACTCAGAAGCAAGCATTTTTGGAAAGGGAAAGGGTCAAAGGAAAAGCAAATAGAATAAACAGCGGTGGGACGGGATGGAAGGAAATCTAATTAGTCTTTCACAATATGAGTATTGTGAAAATGTCCTGCATAACTACACATGTATATCCTATATTGAATTGCTTGCCTTCTCAATGAGGGTGGGAAGACAGGGAAGAAGGAAGAGAATTTGGAATTCAAAGTTTTAAAAACAAATGTTAAAAATTGTTTTTCCCTGCAACTGGGAAATAAGGTATACAGGCAACGGGTCACTGAAATCTTACAGGCAATGGGTCATAGACATCTATCTTGTTCTACAAAAATGTAAGGGAGGAAGGGATAATTGGGGGTTATAGAAGGGAAGGTAGAGTGAGGGAAGGGGTAATCATCATGCCTACAATCTTATGGTTAGGTGTAGCAGACAAGTGGGAGAAAATTTGGGACTCAAAATCTTGTGGAAATGAATGTTGAAAACTTAAAAAGAGTTAAATACAAAGAAAAAAAGAAATACACATAGTGATTTAAAAAAATTTGGAACTCAAAGTTTTAAAAACAAATATGATTTTTTTTAATGTGTAACTGGGGAAAAATTTAATGCAAAGTAGTTAAAAAATAAATTATTAAGGAAAACTGCTCTGCTATTCTAGAACCATAGGGTAAAATAGTCAATGAAGGGGCGGAGCCAAGATGGCCACGTGAAGGCAGCCTCTTACCGGAGCTCTCTCACAAGGTCTGTCAGATTCCCATAAAAAAAGTGAATTTGAGCAGATCTGAGAGAGTCAGAAACCACGAGCAGTCTGCGTGGGGCAAATTTCCGAGCCGGGAGAGTCTGAAAGGTCAGAGGAACGAACCTGTAGGCTCGGAGAGTGCTCGGTTCGGAGCTGCTCCAGAACAAGGCAGAAGCGGCTGGCCGGGAAATCCACGTGGGAGACGGGCTGGGAGAAAGCTGGGTGCCGGAAACTGGCGGAGATCCCCAGGACTCCCAACACAGGACGGCAGTCTGTGGAAGCGACGAGAGGCAGCGCAACGCCACCCATGACACACCGTCTCCAGAAGTTTGCTGCCCAAACGTATTAAACGCAGCTTCTTGAACTTCTGGGAGTTCTTAATGTCCAGGTAAACAGCTCTAATCCCTCCCCTCCCCACCCAGAGAATCCCTCGGGGGGAAAAAAAAAAGAATGCTGGAAATGAGCAGAAAGTAATGGGGCTTCAGTGGTTAAATAGCAGAAGTTCATTAGTCCCAGAGGGGCAGAGTCGGCAGGGGTCAAGGCCAGGAGCCCAGACATAACCTTGGTCCCCCAGGGGAAGTGCCAGACATCAGCTCAAACAACAAACAGCTGAGACCATTGCTGAAAAGCAAGTGCTGGAGAGCATCCACAGGGAGTGAGATGCCAGGGAGCCAGACCCCTCCCCCACACCTCAGGAAACTGAAGGTTATAATTCTAGACTCACAACCCCCAGAATAAGAAAGCTGGGACAGAAAGCCCTGAGATCCACAGATAGAAATTCGTTGTAAAGCCAGCAAAAGGCAAACCAACATGAAGAAGAACACAAAAAACCCGAGGACAATAGATTCTTTTTATGAAGACAGGCAGGATCAAAATATCAACATAGAAGAGGGTAGCAATGACATGGTAGATACATCAGATACCTCAAAAGCTAATATGAACTGGTCTCCAGCCCAAAAAGAACTGCTGGAAGAGCTAAAGGAGGATTTTAAAAACCAAATTAGGGAGCTAAAAGAAAATATTGAAAAAATGGAAAAAAAATTCACTGATGAAATCAAGTCCCTAAAGAATAAGATTGGCGAAAAGTATACGGAGATTCAGAATCTAGAGAGAGAAAATGACACCCTGAGAGGCGAAATCAACCAATTGAAAATGGAGACTCAAAAGCAAAATGTAAACACTAACTCATTTAAAATTAGACTTCAGCAAGTGGAAGCTAATGAATCTATGAGGCATCAAGAAGTAATAAAACAAAACGTAAAGAATGAAAAAAATAGAAAAAAATGTGAAATATCTGATTGGCAAAACAACTGACCTGGAAAATAGATCCAAGAGAGACAATTTGAGAGTTATTGGTCTACTGAAAATCCACGATGAAAAAAGGAGCCTTGACAGGATCTTCGAAGAAATTATCAAAGACAACTGCACAGAGGTCCTAGAACCAGAGGGCAAAATAGTCATTGAAAGAATTCACCGATCACCCCCTGAAAGAGATCCCAAACTGAAAACACCAAGAAATATTATAGCCAAATTTCAGAACTATAAACTCAAGGAGAAAATACTGCAAGCAGCCAAAAAGAAGCAATTCAAATACCGTGGAACTACAGTCAGGATCACGCAGGATCTCTCAGCTTCCACATTAAAAGACAGGAGAAATTGGAATATGATATTCCGAAGGGCAAAGGAGCTGGGCCTACAACCAAGGAGCAACTATCCAGCAAAACTAAGCATAATTTTCCAGGCAAGGCGATGGACATTCAATGAAATAAGGGAATTCCAGACCTTCCTGATGAAAAGGCCAGAACTCAATGGAAAATTTGATCTCCAAATACAAAACTCAAGAGAGACATAAAAAGGTAACCAGGGGGAAAAACCCCACACACCTTATTAACCAATAAGGGCAGGTTGTTTACATCTTTATGTGGGATTATATCATGTTATGTATGTCTTTTATGTATATGTATATGTATATATATATATATATGTGTGTGAGTATATATATATATATCTATATACATATACATATATGTCATTCTTGTGAATGGTTCAACTATTATGACAAATGAAAGGGATATACATAGGTTGTGAATGCCTGTATAAATTAACTGATATAAAGATGTAAAATATAAATAAGAGATATAAAGGGAGGGCTATGAGGGAAGTGGTAAGGAGGTAGTAGAAAAGGGTAAATTACACCAAAGGAAGTGGCAAAAAAAACATATTATAGTAGAGGGAAAGAAGGGAGGGAGAAGAGCAGTATTTGAGCTTTACTGTCATCTGATCTAGTTCAAGAAGGGAATAACATACTCTGATAAGTTTAGAAATCTAACTTGTCCTACGGGAAGTGGGATGGTAAGGGGGGAAAAAGGGAGGGGGGTGGGCAGAAAGGAGAGGAGAAGTAGCAAGTGGGTAACGGTAAGACAAGGGAGGGGAATAAAAAGGGAGGGTTAGCTGAGGAAAGCGGCGGTCAAAAGCAAAACTTTGTTGAGGAGGAGAAGGGGAAAGGGAGAAACAAAAGCATAAACAGGGGGAATTAGGATGGAGAAAAAGACGCAGATAGAAATCATAACCCTGAATGTGCAGGGGATGAACATTCTCACAAAACAGAAGCAGATAGCAGAATGGATTAAAAACCATAATCCTACAATATGCTGTTTACAAGAAACGCATCTGAAACAGGGGGATACACATAGGGTTAAGGTAAAAGGCTGGAGTAAAATATATTGTGCCTCAGCTAAAGTAAAAAAAGCAGGTGTAGCAATCCTAATCTCAGACAAAGCAAAAGTAAAGATAGATCTAATTAAAAGAGATAAGGAAGGACATTATATCCTGCTAAAAGGCACCATAAACAATGAAGCAATATCATTGCTTAACATATATGCACCAAGTGGTAAGGCATACAAATTCTTAGAGGAGAGGTTAAGGGAGTTACAGGAAGAAATAGACAGCAAAACTATAATATTGGGAGACCTCAACCTCCCCCTTTCTGAACTTGATAAATCTAACCTCAAAATAAATAAGAAAAAAGTTAAGTAGGTAAACAGAATTTTAGAAAAGGCACATATGATAGACTTCTGGAGAAAAGTGAATGGGGATAAAAAGGAATATACTTTCTTCTCAAAAGTACATGGCACATACTCAAAAATTGACCATGTACTAGGGCATGAAAACCTCACAATCCAGTGCAGAAAAGCAGAAGTAGTCAATGCATCCTTTTCAGATCATGATGCAATAAGAATCATTTCTAATAAAGTACCATGGAAAAATAAGCTAAAAACTAATTGGAAACTAAATAATTTAATTCTAAAGAATGAGTGGGCCAAAGAACAAATCAGAGAAACAATTAATAATTTCATTCAAGAGAATGACAATAATGAAACAACATACCAAAACTTATGGGATGCAGCAAAAGCAGTTCTTAGGGGAAGTTTTATATCTCTAAATGCCTACAAGAATAAAATAAGGAAAGAGGAGATCAATGATCTGGGCATACAGCTGAAAAAGCTAGAAAAAGAGCAAATTGAAAACCCCCAATTAAATACCAAATTAGAAATACTGAAAATCAAAGGAGAGATTAATAAAATTGAAACCAAGAAAACTATTGAATTAATAAATAAAACAAAGTGCTGGTTTTATGAAAAAACCAATAAAATTGATAAACCTTTGGCCAATTTGATTAAAAAAAAGAAAGAAGAAAATCAAATTACTAGTATCAAAAATGAAAAGGGTGAGGTCACCTCTAATGAAGAGGAAATCAGAACAATAATTAGGAATTATTTTGCCCAAGTGTATGCCCATAAATTTGACAACCTTAAAGATATGGATGAATATCTACAAAAACATAAACTGCCCAGGCTAACAAAGAAGGAAGTGAAATTTCTTAATGACCCCATATCAGAAAAAGAAATTGAGCAGGCCATCAACGAACTCTCTAGGATAAAATCTCCAGGGCCAGACGGCTTTACATGTGAATTCTATCAAACATTTAAAGAACAACTAATTCCAATACTTTGTAGACTATTTGGGAAATTAGGTGAAGAAGCAGTCCTACCAAATTCTTTTTAGGAGACAAATATGGTACTAATACCTAAACCAGGCAGAGTCAAAACAGAGAAAGAAAATTATAGACCAATTTCTCTAATGAATATTGATGCAAAAATTTTAAATAAAATATTAGCAAAAAGATTGCAGCAACTCATTACGAGAATAATACACTATGACCAGGTAGGATTTATTCCAGGAATGCAAGGCTGGTTCAATATTAGGAAAACTATTAGCATAATTGACCATATCAACAACAAAACTAGCAGAAACCATATGATCATCTCAATAGATGCAGAAAAAGCCTTTGACAAAGTACAACACCCATTCCTATTAAAAACAGTAGAAAGCATACGAATAAGTGGGACCTTCCTCAAAATTATAAATAGCATCTACCTAAAACCATCGACAAGCATTATTTGTAATGGGGATAAACTAGATGCATTCCCCATAAGATCAGGGGTGAAACAAGGATGTCCATTATCACCCCTATTATTCAATTTGGTACTAGAAACATTAGCTGTAGCAATAAGAGAAGAAAAAGAAATTGAAGGAATTAGAATAGCAAAAGAAGAAACTAAATTATCACTTTTTGCAGATGATATGATGATTTATCTAGAGAATCCTAGAGAATCAAGTAAAAAACTACTTGAAATAATAAACAACTTTAGCAAAGTTGCATGATATAAAATACACCCACATAAATCCTCAGCATTCCTATACATTACTGACAAAGCCCAACAGCAAGAGATAGAAAGAGAAATTCCATTCAAAGTTACTGAAGGCACTATAAAATATTTGGGAGTCTATTTGCCAAGACAAACCCAGGGCCTATATGAATATAACTATGAAACACTTTTCACGCGAATAAAATCAGATCTAAATAAATGGAGAAATATCAGTTGCTCAAGGTTAGGCCGAGCTAATATAATAAAAATGACAATTTTACCTAAATTAATCTATCTATTCAGTGCCATACCAATCGAACTACCAAAAATTTTTTTTACCGAGCTGGACAAAATAATAACAAAATTCATTTGGAAAAACAAGAGGTCTAGAGTATCTAGGATATTAATGAAAAGACATGCTAGAGATGCTGGCTTAGCCACACCAGATATTAAACTGTACTACACAGCAGCAGTCATCAAAACTGTCTGGTACTGGTTAAGAAACAAGGGTGTGGATCAGTGGAATAGGATAGGTACACAAGTAGGTGAAATCAACAAGTTTAGCAATCTACTCTTTGATAAACCCAAAGAGGCCAGCTTCTGGGCTAATAATTCACTGTTTCACAAAAACTGTTGGGAAAATTGGAAAATGGTCGGGCAAAAACTGGGCATAGACCAATATCTTACACCACATACCAAAATAAAGTCAAAATGGGTTCATGATTTAGTAGTAAAAGTTGATACTCTAAGTAATTTGGGAAAGCAAGGAATAGTTGCCTTATTAGATTTGTGGAAAAGTAAAGAATTCATGACCCAACAAGAGATAGAGAGCATTACAAAATGCAAAATGGATATTTTTGATTATGTCAAATTGAAATGTTTTTGTACAAAAAAAGCCAATGCAACAAGAATTAAGAGGGAAGCAGAAAATTGGGAGAAAATCTTTGCAACTAGTATCTCTGATAAAGGCCTCATCTCTAAAATATACAGGGAGCTGAGCCAAATATATAGGAATACAAGCCATTCCCCAATTGAGAAATGGCCAAAGGATATGAACAGGCAGTTTTCACAGGAAAAAATTAAAGCTATCTACAGGCATATGAAAAAATGCTCTGGATCACTACTGATTAGAGAAATGCAAATCAAAACAAGTCTTAGATACCACAACTTTCCTGTCAGATTGGCTAAAATAACAAAACAGGAAAATGATAAATGCTGGAAAGGATGTGGGGAAATTGGAACATTGTTGCATTGCTGGTGGAGTTGTGAGCTGATCCAGCCATTTTGGAGAGCAGTTTGGAACTATGCCCAAAGGGCTATAGAAATGTTCATACCCTTTGACCCAGCAATACCACTTCTAGGGTTGTATCCCAAAGAAATCACACAAGCGGGAAAAGGACCCATATGTACAAAAATATTTATAGCAGCTCTTTTTGTGGTAGCTAAGAATTGGAAATCAAAGAGATGCCCATCAATTGGGGAATGGCTGAATAAGCTGTGGTATATGAAGGTGATGGAATACTATTGTGCCATAAGAAATGGGGATGATGCAGACTTCATAACAACCTGGAAAAACCTACACGACATAATGTTGAGTGAGCGGAGCAGAGCCAGGAGAACGTTGTATACAGCCACAGATATATGGATTCCGTGAGGACCAACCCTGACATACTGCGCTTTTCTCAGCAACCTAAGGGGCAAGGACAACTCCAGGGGACTCACGATGGAGAATGCTATCTTCATCCAGAGAAAGAACTGCGAAGTTTGAATACAGATCGAGGCGCACTACATGCTCGCCTTTTTTGCTTCTTTTTTTGTTTTTGTTTTTGGGTTTTTTGTGGTTCTGTTTCTTCTTTCTCATGATTCATTCCATTGGTCAAAATTCTTCTCCACGACTTGACTAGTGCATAAATTAATTCAATGCGAAGTTATACATGACAGTTATATGAGATTTCATGCCGTCTTGGGGAGGGAGGGGGGAGGGAGGGGAGAAAAACTGGAACTTAAAACCATGTAGAACCATGTGTGGTAAACTAAAAATAAATAAAGAAATAAAAAAAAAATAGTCAGTGAAACAATACACCAATCACCTTTTATAAGAGACCACAGTATGAAAAATCTAAGGAATATGAGAACCAAATTCCACAATCATGAAGTCAAGGACAAAATCCTGCAAGCAGGCAGAAAGCAATAATTCAAATACTAGGGAATCACAGGTAGGATTAAGTAGGTCTTAGTAGCTTCTATATTAAAGTATCACAGGGACCGAAACATGATATTCTGGAAGGCAAAGGAGCTTGGCTCATAACCATGAATCAATTCTCCAGCAAAATTGAGTGTAATCTGTCAGGGAAAAAGAATGGTATTCGATAATGTAAGGGACTTTCCATCATTCCTCATTTAAAAAAAATAAAACTGACCTGAAGAGAAGCATAAAATGGTAAACAAGAATAGAAAAGTTGTTTTTCAATAAGCTTAAACTGTTTACATCTCTACACAGGAAGATGAGAACTATAAATCTAAGAACTGTGTCTTTATTGTGGAATGAAGATGGGGTATACACGAACAAAAGATATGGGAATAAGATCACAAAATGTGATGTCAAGATGGCAGAGTGTAACCAGTGACTTACCGGAGCTCCCTTACAAAACATGTTGCATACCTCTAAAAAGGTGAATCTGAGCAGATCCGAGAGAGGTAGAAGTCACTAGAAGATAGTGTGATAGATTTCCAGCCAAGGAGAGTTCCCAGGGTCAATGAGACAGATCTGTGTACTGGAAGAGCACTGGGATCATGGAACTAAACCTTACTGGAGTGGGAAGAGGAGAAGGGCCAGGAGTGAGTTGCCAAAATGCCAGCTGCAGTGGAGATCCCCAGGCCCCTCATCCCGGGATGAGAGACTGTCGGAGATTGGTGAGACAGCAGCGCAGAGCCTGTGGCTGCAGCAGCAGCTACTCCTGAGGCTTTGAGCCCATAGTCTAAAGGTTTGAAACTCGCCTTCTTTAACTTCTGGGAGGCATAATGACTAAGTAAAATGGTTCTTATCCCTCGCTTCCTCACCCAGAGAATACTGCCCTGGGAAAAATCCTGTAATAGAAGAGCCAGAAGTGTGGGTTCAGCATTCATTAAGCTCAGAAGACTGGGGAGACAGGCCCCTTTTGTGGTAGTGGGAGGAGACCAGCGCAGGAGGAGAGACATCCCAGCAGGGCCTACCTCAGCAGACCAAGGAGTTCCTGAGATCCAGGAGGGTGAAGCTGGCAAGTGCCAATACCAGGAACCCAGGGGAATTGCTAGACACCAGCACAGACTGTGAGTGAGACTACCCACAGCCCTAGGGAAAAAGGAGACTTCCATCAGGCAGACCACTCCTCCCCCTACCTTACCCCATGAACTTTAGTGTAATTTCGGGAAAACTAAGAAAGAATTCACCTGGCCTTGACCCTGGAACATAGAAGCCAGCTTTCACTCAGCACCAGGTGAGCAGCAGCATTGTATAGCCTCGAGCTGAAAAAAAAAATCAGAAAGCACAGCACACAAAGCCAGTATCTAGGCCCCCAATTCCTAACACAAGAAGCTTAGGACAGAGCCTTCTGTGCCCCATAAGCAGAAATCAATTTACAAAGCCAGAAAAAAGGCAACCACAATTAAGAAGGAAGCTAGAAAAGTAAAAATAAAAACAAAAAAGACCATTGAATCATATTATTGGGGTAGAGAAGATCAAAATATGAATTCAGAAGAGGATAACATTGATGCTATACCCACATCTGAAACCTCAATAGAGACTATGAACAGGTCTCAAGCCCAAAAAAGCATTCCTGGACGAGCTCAAGGAGGATTTTAAAAACCAAATTAGAGATGTAAAAGAAAAAAATGGAAAAAATATCACTGATGAGAACAAACCTTTAAAAAGTAAAATTGGCAAAACGGTTAAGGAGGTACAGAACTTAATCAGAGAAATGACTCCATGAAAAATGAAGTTAGCCAAATGGAAAAAAAAGACCTACAGAAGCAAAAACAATAAAAGAATTCATTTAAAATTAGAAGTATGCAAGTAGAAGGTAATGACTCTATGAGGTATCAAGAACCAGTCAAATAAAATCTAAACAATGAAAAAATAGAAGAAAATGTAAAATGTCCCATCAGAATAACAACTGACCCGAAAAATCGATGGAGGAGAGATAATCTAAGATTTATAGGTCTACCAGAAAGCCATGATGAAGAAAAGAACTTGGACGGTGTCTTCCAATAAATCACCAAGGAAATCAGGCTGGAGGTCCTTGAACCAGAGGGTAAAATAATCATTGAAAGAATCCTCCAAACACCTCCTGAAAGAATCCTGAATTAAAAACTCCAAGGAATATTCTACCACATTCCAAAACTATCAGGTCAACAAGAAAATACTGCAAGCAGCCCGAAAGAAACAATTCAAATATGTGGTAACTATAGTCAGAAACACACAGGACCATGTAGCTTGTACATTAAAAGAATGGAAGGATTGGAATACGATATTCTGTAAGGCAAAGGAGCTTGGACTACAACCAAGGATCAACTACCCAGCAAAACTGAGCATAATCTTTCAGGCCAGGAGATGGACATTCAATGAAATAAGGGAATTCTAGACCTTCCTGATGAAAAGGCCAGAGGTCAATGGAAAATTTGATCTTCAAATACAAAACTCAAGAGAGATATGAAAGGGTAAACAGGGAGGAAAAACAAACCTTATTATTCAATAAGGACATATGATTTACATTTTTATGTAAGATAATATTGATTTTTATGTTAATCTTAAGAATGCTATAGCTATTACGACAATCAAAAGGATTATGTATTGACAGAGAGTGTTAGTATAAATTAACTGATGTGATGATACAAAAAACCCTTAGGGGTGCAAAGTGATAGTAATGGGAGAAGAGGTAAGGGAGAGGTAGAAAAGGGTAAATCATATCACATGATTAGGCACAAAAACATATATTAGTAGAGGGAAAGAAGGGAGAGAGAAGGGTAATGGATGATCATTGGATTTACTTTATTCATTACATTCATTGCTGTCATTGGATTGGTTCAAGGAGGGAATAACATACTCTGATAAGCATAGAAATCAAACTTGTCCTACAAACAGTAAGAGGGGAAATGGGAAAGAAAAGGAGGAGGGTTAGAAGAGAGAGAAGAAGTAGTAAGAGGAAAAGGGGAAAGTAAGGGGGGAGGCTGAAACGGAGGGATTATGGAAGGAGGCAGTGGTCAAAAGCAAAACTCTTTTGAGGAGGGGAAAGGAGAAAGAAGAAATAAAAACATGAACAGTGGGAAATAGGATGAAAAAAAGACACAAAGAGTAATCATATTTGTGAATGTGAACGGGATGAAGTCTCCCATAAAATGGAAGCAGATAGTACAATAAATTAAAAACTATAATCCTACAATATGTTGTTTCCAAGAAACACATTTGAAACAGGAGGATACACACAGGGTAGAGGTAAAAGGCTGAAGTGGAACATATTACACTTCTGTAGAAGTTAAAAAAAAGCAGGGGTAGCAATCCTAATCTCAGACAAAGCAAAAGCAAAGAGACATCTAATTAAAAGAGATAAGGCAGGAAACACTATACTTCTAAAAGGCATCATAGATAATGAAGTACTATCATTACTTAACATGTATGTACCAACTGATATATCATCCAGATTCTTAGAGAAGTTAAGAGAGTTACAGGAAGAAATAGATGACGAAACTATAGTAATGGGGGACCTCAACCTTCCCCTCTCTGAACTTGATAAATCTAACCTCGAAATAAACAAGAGAGAAGTTAAAGAGTCTAATAGAATTTTAGAAAAAGGTAGATATCATAGACCACTGGAGAAAACTGAACAGGTTTAGAAAGGAATATACCTTTTCTCAGCAATACATGTCTGTTATATAATTGGGGTGGGACTGATTTTTAGTGTTTTCTCATTTGGAGTGCTAAGGTAATCAAATACTTTTGTTGAGTTTTTTTGTTCAAATGTAAAAGCAAGCAAATATAGCAAGAAAATAATAGCAATCATAGCAACAATGGACTTTTAGGTGTCTTCGTTTTTTAGTGCTTCTTAGCGCTAAGGAATCTTTGATGTTCTTTGTATTCTTTCTGGAGGTCAGGGTGCTGGCTAATTCTCCTGAACTAAGTGAATCGATTATGTACATTTAATTAAACTGAGATTGTTAACCCCTTAAATTTGCTTTCCTTTGAAAAAGAGATCAGAACACTTATGCTAGCAGCCCTTCTGTGCAATCTTGTTGTTGGTCTTTCACCCCCACAGGAACTGCTATCGACATTACTATTACCAAATGCGTAGTCAGATAGGAAATACAGATTAAAAGGGAAGGATGGGGCCTGAGATATTTGTTCATTGTTTCCAAGTTCTGGTAGCTCTGGTGTTGTGGAGCCCCAGGAGCATCAGAGGCATGAAGGAAAATAGGCAAGTGGGAGTGACAAGAGTGGTTTCCCAGGTTGCCAGAGCAGGGCCCCTGGGAGGTCACCTGTCCTTCCCCTGCTGTACCCCACCAGACGGAAGCAGCAGCTATAGGAGAAAACCAAGTAGATGCTTGGGGGAAGCTGGGGTGGACAGAGAGACGGCTTGAGTGGATTACTCCCACTCCAGACTGTGCTGAAGAGGTGAATATCCTGAGATTGTATAGTATGTGGAAAACTACATTTGTACAGACTTGGCAGGAGTGGTTCATGAAGTGTGACAAAGAGCAGTGAGTTGCAGCAAGAGAAGAAAACTGCCTGCAAACTGACCTTGGTGATGTGAAAACAAAGGTGGAGAGCCACCTACGCTGAGATTCAGGCAGAAGCCAGAAGTGGTCAGTAGAAGCTGGATGATGGGAATGCCGGAACTCGGAGTTCAGCCCTGGGGCAGGAGGAAAACTTTGCAGTAGGGCACGGTTGCCACAATTCGGCTAGCAGCTGCTGTGGGGGTGAAAGACCAACACAAGCCCAACAACAAGAATCCTGCCAGCACAGGTTCTTTTGATGTGCTTTACTAAGGAAAGTAGCATTAGGGGGTTAACAATCCTACTTTAATCCAACATATACATATATCATTCACTTAGTTCAGGGGCAAAGCCAACACCCTGTACTTCAGAGCAAATACAAACAAGTTACAAAAATACTTTTATAAACAGACCAAATACAATCCATATTAACCAAGAAGGCATCAACATGTGGAGGGCTCTTAACTACAGCTGTCTAGAGTCTCCACATCAACACTCCTACAATAGTGAGAGCCCCTAGGGAGAACGCCAACCTCTGGGTTTATATACCTTTTTCAGGGACCTGAAAGCATCACAAAAATGTGACTTAAAACCATGTGGTCTAAAAGCCTCTGATGCCACAAACATGTCACTCAAACCTATGTAAACTAGGCTTTCCCTTAAAGCAAGGAGGTCATCAAGGACTCCTAATTTAATCAAGGAAAGAAAGGCCAAGCTCTTCAAGGGCACTTGATTGAATATGTGCTAAAAGCCCAACTTAATTACCAATAAAGGCACTGAGTGCACTTTTTTGCTGCCATCTCCTGAGAACGTTTGGGACCCAGGGGGAGAGTGGAGTTGCGTATGGTGGGTGGAGGGAAGAGGATGAACTCCCAAGTACCCCACCCTGTTGGCTTTGTTGTCAAGTTGCCCCTCAGGACTTGGAAGGGGGAAGGCTGGAACATTGTAGGGAGAACAGACCCTGAAGAGACCTTTATTTGGACTTTTTTCTTGCCTGGAGACTTTGCTAATCAAACTATGCCTGGTGTCTGTGGGGGCCAGGATGAAGACTGCATTGGCACTGTGTGGGGAAGGACACAGCCTGAAGAAGGATTTTACTTGGACATTCTGTATTGACTAAAGAGATTGTAACTTGCTATTACCTAGGGGTGGATGCATTTGTATTGTAAACACATATTTTGGGGAATGACGCTTAATGATATGTTTTGTTATGTTGTGAATGTTATGCTTATTTCCCTGATGATATCACAATGTATAATACCTCTATTTGTTCCAGGATCCATGGCCATTTAGATTGTATAAAGTCAGGGATCCTGGAAGGGGTGGCGTGTCCTGGTAATTAGGGTGGGGATTTTTTTTTACTGTTTTCTCTTTCTGAATGCTGAGATAATCACGTACCTTTGGTGAGTTTTGCTGTTCAGATGTTGTTGTGTAGAAAATAAGAGTGAGATGAGACCTGGGTTCAAGGTAAATTTAGGGTGTGGATTTATCAGCCAAGTGCATGACCACCTGGAGTATGTACCCAAAGTACACTCAAATCAGGCAGTCCCAAATTGAGGGACTAACAGGCTTATAAAGGCAAAATCCACAATGACACAGTTAGGGAGGGTCGCTAGCGGAAGCAATGACGTACAGAAGCAAAGATCAGCCATTGGTTGGGCTTATAAGTTCAGAGCTAATTTGGGAATATGGTTAGATTCAGAGGTGCAACCATCCTGTGACTCAGGGTGGTCTGCTTCTTAGAATGGGTGGCCCTCAGGGGCAGGACCGTCCGGTGACACAGGGTGGTCCGTTTCTTAGAATAGGTGGATGGTACCAGGTGGAATTTCCCAGAAAGTAACCCCTACTTGATCTTTGGTCTGAGTGGGGGAGAACCTAGTTTGGTCAGGAGAATAGCTGCACTGTAACCCAGGGTGTGGGGCTACTTGGTAACCAGGGGGCTCCTCCCAAAAATAAACCCATACCTTACCCTAGCAACTAATCCTTTCACATAATGCTGACATAGTGAGAATATACAGAATGCTGAATCATGAGGAAGTGGGGGTCACGGGACTAGCCTTGGGAAAGACCCAGAATTATGCCTTAAGCAATTTCAAGACATTTCAGGGTGTAGGGCAGAGACAAAGACAAGAACATAAAAGGGATTAATGGTGGGCTTCTAATGGTGGGCTTCATGGTGGGCTTCAGTTTGGTTGTAACATTCCCCACTTCTTTTCAGGAAAGAGTCAAACCATTGACTCAAGATATGTGGGGTGTCCTTTGTTGGGATGGATAGATCACCACATTGACAGATCAAAGGAGGGTAGTCCCCTTTGTGAAGATGGATACATAGACTCGAAAATAAATAAATATGGAATGAGTTAGAAAGTCTCTGCTTTCCATTCCAGGGATGGAGCAGCTTTCACTCGGTTGTGGTGTAGCCAGGCTGGAATGGAGTCAACTTTCCCTGCAGATGGGGTGGTCAGGATGACAGTGTAAGTGCCTTTCCACTTGGGTTCAAGACCAGAGGCCGTGTGTTTCCAATTCAGAATGGAATTCCCAGTCAGTAAGTGATGGAGTGGCTCAGCCTCGGGACAGGCAGGGCCTCTCAGACTGATTTATGGAGCTGAGATTGCATATGCTGTAGGCCCTATAGAAACGTTTGCTACCTGTCCTTGTGGCCAGACTCAGAAATAGGCAGGTAGGAAATTTTCTTTTCCAGAAGAGGAATACAAGGGGAAACTGAGTCAGGGGCATCCCACCATAGTTTGAGACTAAGATTGTCCCCTCAGCCAATTCCCAAATGTAGACCTCCACCTGTTGACAGTATAGGACTATATTCCTTCTGAGTAGTTTGTGGAATTTTTCTTGGATATTTCTTTAAGGAAGACAACTGTACCCATATTTAAACTCAAAGCTGAACTAGTCATGGTCCCAGGTGCATTTCACCTTAAATAGCAAGTTTCGGTAATCAAGCCAGATACAGTTGCTTTTTAATAAGCATTAAGGGATTTCATTAGCCATCTTTTTTTAAAAAATTTGAAAATGTCTCAATCAAAATCCAATCATTAGAATCTTTTATCTAAGTTCATTGTCTAAAATTTACACGACTTAATCTTTTTGTTTGTTTTTGGGATGATGACCTTGTCTGTACAGACAGTTTTGCAATTTTACAAAATAAAAAGAATTGGCAAGGATCCCAGGAATGAAAAATTTAAAAATTCACAATTCACTGGAAGTTTTAGTAGGCCTTAATTTAGTTATTGACCAATTTTTGCAAAATTAGAACTGGCATTCTAATATCTGGCACTCCACGCTCCAATACCCCATTGTTACTGAACTGGCATTCTGATACCTGGCACTCCAATACCCCGTTGTCATTTCCCACTTAACTGGATATTATCCAAAATCATTTGGGGTAAGGGACGAAGATCTTAGTTTTTCGAACTGCTTCCTGCTGGAAATGGGCATAGAGCTGTCCCTACCTCAGAAGGTCCTTCCTTTAAGGAGTTGGGTCTATAGCAAGTGCCTGGAACTTCGCTGGTGCCAGGTCCAGGGGGTCATACCATCAAATACTTTCTCAAACATACATAAATCCTCTACACACTAAACCAAAACATCATTCTTGGGACAAGAGAATGGATAAGCCCCCAGGGGCAATCCCCATTTGTCCCTAAACCTTTGTTATATTAGCTTCTCAAATTTTGCAATCTATGAGAAGTTTGTAAGTAGTGGCCAAATTGTTTTAGCCATGACCTTTAGAAGGCTAAGAAGGTAACTTAACTAAATTTACACAAGTCTTCACAAATTCAGATTAAAGATTGCTTTTGTTTGTACTATTATTGAACTCCAAAATTACAATATAGGAGAATTTCCCACATTGTGAGAAAATTTTAGATGACATACCGATCATGGAGGCTTCTCTCCTCATAATTGCAGAGCCTGGTAGTGGACTGGGGGTGCTGGGAAGCTGTAGAGTTTAGCACCTGCCAGGCATTTAATTTCCAGGTTTTTCAGCTTGGCTGGAGGAGGCTTTATGGGAGCACTTTTGCTGGATGTGGCCCACTTCATTACCATGAAAACACCATGGCTTTCTTGGACACTCCTTATTCCAGTGGCCCTGCTGTTTGCAATGACTACACAGGCTGGACCTCCAGCCAAAAGGTTGGGGAGATTTCTTACAGGAAACCTGCCACTGTGGTGATAGAGGTGGGGGGCAGGATTCAACTGGGCCATATCCAGGGAGGACAGCAGTGGTGATGGAGAGGCCAGAGGAGAAGACTGGGGGGCCCCAGAATTATATGGGGGTGAAGGGGGGGCACAGTCCTTCCCCTGGTCCAAAGGAACATCACGATCAACCCCTTTATAAAAGATCGTATTTCCAACCAACTGTCCCGACTTCACTAGAAGTTGCTTCTTTGGGATAATTAGTAGAATATAGTCTTCCTCACCTTCCTCTGCTGCAGAACTGGGCAAGAAGTTGGGGTTTCTGGGTGAGGAGTTTGACCCTTCAGATGGATGGAAGCTGAGACTCCTACCTTCCTCTACTGCAGAAGTGGATGAGGAGGTAGATCAAATTTTCCATTGAGCTCTGGCCTTTACATCAGGAAGGTCTTGATTTCCCTTATTTCATTTAATGTCTGTCTCCTTGCCTGAAAAATTATGCTCAGTTTTGCTGTGTACTTGATCCTCAGTTGTAGTCCAAACTCCTTTGCCTTTCAGGAATATCATATTCCAGTTTCTCCTGTCATGTAGGGTAGAAGCCAAAAGATCCTTTGTGATCCTTACTGCAGTTACATGATATTTGAATTGTTTCTTTCTAGCTGCTTTTAGTATTTTCTCCTTGACCTGTATGTTGGTAAGCAAAATGGACTTTGTTTTCTTTGAGTAACTCAGTGTATTTCATTGAGCCTTGCTGGGTGCTGGGCCCCAGGCCCAAAGCCCTATTAGGTGTGGAACCTATGTGGGTGTGGATTGGTGACTGGGGTGGGGCCCAAGGTGGGGCTGGCTAAGGGGAGGTGTTAACTCCAGAGCCATGCCCTATTGGGTGTTAACCTAATCTATGTAGATATAGGCATCCCAGGGTCCTGGGGGGAGGGGCCAACTCAAGAACCAATCACCAGAGCCTAGGCTCTGGTCATTCAGATGATGCTTGATGATGCCAAAAACTCTATAAGAGGAGAGAAGACAGCTTGAAGATCTTTTTCTGTTGGAGCCAGAGAAAGCTACAGGGGAAGCTGAAGATAAAGCTGAAGCAGGAGCTGCTGGTAGCAGAGCCGACCCGAGTGTGGACCGAGGAGTGCTGAGCAAGGACTTGAGGCCAGTGGGTAATCTTCTTACCGGAGAGGGGAAGCATGTATGTGATCTTGTTTAATACCATCATGCTGCTCCGTGGCCTCCTGGTTACTCTTGTGAGGCTGACTTATTAGGCCTGGAAGCTTTTGATCGAAATATCAAAATGGGGACACTGGCTCGTGGGTCTGTTATTTTGGAGCTTGAGTAAATGCTTTAATTCTTCTGCCTTGTACTTAGAGAATTCCTTATATCCGGTGGTTCTGAACCGTTCAGACATATATATGATTCTCTTTGAAATCATAAATTGTGCCTTCATACTCTATCTGGCGGCGACGTGGATGGGATCACTAGGTATAAGATCTCTATTTAGAAGCAGAAGAACTTCAGAGGAAGAGAAGAATATCCCAGGGTGGGAAGATCCATTTTATTCCTCCCTAGCAAAGGAATTGGCTAACAGAGCTGGACCCTGTGAAAACTGGGAACCAAGGCTAAAGAGAGGAGATCCTAGGGATTTGGAAAGGTGTTTACAAGAGGCTGAAATTCAGTCAGGGCATCACTATCTAGGCAAAAGCCGGATAGTCTTATCAGCCTACCCGCTAGTATATGAAAGATTGAGATTAAATGAATGAGATGTGGGCACTCCTACCCCATTGGCAAGAAGGGGAATCTCAGATAGTAGGAGAACAAACTGCTGCTCAAGAATCTACTGACTCAGATGAGAACTTTTATATTAATGTGGCTAGGAGCAACGGGAGTCCAACTCAGCCCAGACTGAGCCTGACTGCCTGCTTTGTCCTTGCCATGGTGGCAGGGGAAGGGAGTGTAGAGAAAATGAGACAATGTTAGGGGCTGAGGCACAAAACACTACTAGGGTTCAGATCGTCCCTCTCATAGAGAATGAGAGGAACATGCTGTCCAGGCTCTTTTTTTTCATCATAGCCTTCAGGTAAACCAATAATTCTTAGATTGTCTCTCCTGAACCTATTTTCCAGGTCAGCTGTTTTTGCTATCAGATGTTTCATGTTTTCTTCTCTTTTTTTTCATTCTTTATTTTCATTCCTATTTTCCTTTTTCATTCCTATTGCCTGTATATCTTTTTTGAGCATCTGCTTTTAAAACTTTGAGTTCCAAATTCTCTTCCCTCTTCCCTCCCCACCCACTCTCCCTAAGAAGGGAAGAAATTCAACCTAGGCCACCCATGTATCATATTGTAAAACACTTCCACAATACTCATGTTCTCAAAGACTAACTATATTATGCTCCCTCCTATCCTATCCTCTTTTATTCAATTCTCTCCCTTGACCCTGTGTTTTTTTGAAAGTGTTAGCTTTTGATTACCTCCTCCCCTTACCTGCCATCCCTTCTAAAAATCCCCACCTTTTTATCCCCTTCCTCCCTCTTTCCCGTGGGGTAAGATACCCAATTGAGTGTGTATGTTATTCCCCTCCTCAAGTCAAATCTGATGAGAGCAAGATTCACACATCCCCCCAACTCCCCCTTTTCCCTTCCAATGAACTGCTTTTAATTGCCACTTTTATGTGAGAGGATTTACACCCATTCTATCTCTCCCTTCCTCCCTTCTCAATATATTCCTCTCTCATTCCTTAATTTGATTTTATTTTTAGATATAATTTCTTCATATTCAACTCACCATGTGTCCTCTGTGTATCTATATCTATTTATCTATTGATATCTATGTATCTATATCTGTATATATCTATATCTATCTATCTGTAACTATCTTCCTATCTATATCTATATCTGTATCTATATCTCTATCTCTATCTCTATCTCTATCTATATCTATATATCTTCCCTTCAGCTACCTTAATACTGAGGTCTCACGAATGACACACATCATCTTTCCAAGTAGAAATGCAAACAAAACAGTTCAACGTTAGTTAAGTCTCTCATGATTTCTCTTTTTTGTTTGCCTTTTCATTCTTCTCTTGATTCTTGTGTTTGAAAGTCAGATTTTCTTTTCACTGAGAAAGCTTGAAAATCCTATACTTTATTGAAAATCTATATTTTGCCTGGGAGCATTATACTCAGTTTTCCTGGGTTGGTGATTCTTGGTTTTACTCCTAGCTCCATGGACCTCTGGAACATCATATTCCAAGACCTTTGATCCCTTAATGTAGAAACTGCTAGATCTTGTGTTATCCTGATTATTTTTCCACAATACTCAAAATGTTTCTATCTGGCTGCTTGCAGTATTTTCTCTTTGACCTGGAAACTCTGGAATTTGGCAATAATATTATTGGGAGTTTTCCTTTTCACATTTTTTTCAGGAATTGATCAGTGGATTCTTCCAATTTCTATTTTATGCTCTGGCTCTAGAATATTGGGGTACTTCTTCATATTTTCTTGAGAGATGATATCTAGGCTCTTTTTTTGATCATGGCTGTCAGGTAGTCCAATAATTTTTAAATTATCTCTCCTGTATCTACTTTCCAGGTGAATGGTTTTCCAATGAGATATTTCACATTGTCTTCCATTTTTTCATTCCTTTGTTTCTGTTTTATAATATCTTGATTTCTCATAAAGCCACTAGCTTCCACTTGCTCCAATCTAATTTTTAAGGTAGTATTTTCTTCAGTGGTCTTTTGTACCTCCTTTTCCATTTGACTAATTCTGCCTTTCAAGGCATTCTTCTCATTAGCTTTTTGGAACTCTTTTGCCATTTGAGTTAGTCTATTTTTTTGAGGTTTTTTTTGAGTTAGTCTATTTTTAAGGTGTTGTTTTGTTCAGTAATTTTTTGGGCCTCCTTTAGCAGGTCATTAACTTGTTTTTCATGGTTTTCTCACATTACTCTCATTTCTCTTCCCAATTTTTCCTCTACTTCTTTTTCTTGCTTTTCCATATCCTTTTTGAGCTCTTCCCTGGTTTGAGACCAACTCATATTTTTATTGGAGGCTTTTTATGTGTGCTCCTTGACTTTGTCGACTTCTTCTGGCTGTATGTTTTCGTCTTCTTTGTCACCAACAAAAAAAGATTCCAATATCCGACTTTGAATCTGAGACCAGATTTCACCTGGATCCATATATATATTTATGCTGCTAGCTTTAATGGAATAAACAATATGAATTTACATATCATCTAGCCTTTTTGCCTCCTTTAACCAAACTTTCAGGTTGACAATGTCAAAAGGCAGTATACCAAAACAAAACAAATCAAAACTGGCAAACAAACAGCATAAAGTGAAACAGTAAATTCTATGAATTTTGAAACAGAGTTTGTTGTGGATTAGGGACAACAACACTGAGAGAGTTAAAATTGGACAGAATCTTAAATCATATTATTATATTCCCTTTCCTGTAAATGTTGAATGTTATTAAAAAATCCTCACTGTAAATAAAATGAAATTGAGATGAGGAGTACATTTGTTTACTTCTCTTTTCCTTCCAAATGTAGTAAATAAAGTGTCAATAAAATGGAGATTGTTTAAACAATAATTTCACACTTAATTTTGACTTGAAAAGAACAAGTGTATTTTATTGTGTGGTTAAAATAATATTCTTAGGAGGTTGTGGTGGCACACACATTTTGCTCCAACCACTGGGGAGGCTGTCCTGAAGAAACTCTTGATCTCAGGATTTCTGAGCGGGACAAAGGCTAATTCAGGTGCCCTCCCTAAATAAAGCATCAATAAGGTTGATGGAGTACTGGCTCTGGGTGTCCCCTTGAATTGTCCTTGAATCTTCCCAATTGATGAGGAGTTTGCCTGAGGTAATAAGACTTTCATTAACTGTAGGCCCAAATCTCCAGGTTACTCTTAACCCAGTCTAGCTCTTCATTGCCTCAGGCTGCTTCCCACCTTTGATCCCAGCAAAATCCTGTTCTCTTAGTTCCTGGAGTCTGATCTCTAGTTACCCCAGTCTCATTAAGATCCTCCTTATATTCCTCCTCAAGACTCTCCCTAAACCCCTCTTCTAGTCAGCCCAGACTAGTTGACTACCCTGGGATCACTCCCACAATCTTTCTGTATATAAGATTCACCTTGTCTCCATGAAGGTGCTCAGATTCAATCTAGCTCAGTTTAGATTCAATCTGGCCTGCTCACATTAGTGTCATAAATGCTCAGGCCCCCTGAGAGTCTGATCCTTACAGAAAATCTTTAATAAACTTTGCTTTCTCTTTGACTGTAAGAAGGCTCGAGATGAATCAATTTCAGCAAGACCTGGCAGGTCAGTATTTTGGAATCTTGAGCACTGCTAACCTAAATATATGCTTCCCTGACCTCTTCAAAGGGAGCTTCATAAGGAGGAAGGATACAGACTGTCACGGAGTGGAGAACCAACTTAAGCAAGAAACAGAACAGGTCATAGCTTCTTTGACAGTTGGCAATGGGTTATATACTGTGAGTAGATCTTGTCTTTCCAGCCTTGCCAAGGTAGAAACATTCTATTACAAAAAAGAATAAATGAATTAACAAACAAATAGGGCTGATCCTTTTAATTTTCTAGAGGAAGTAGACAAGTTGTTGCTAATGTCAGTTGGACAGACATTATAATAGATCAAATATATTATTAATTTTTTAACTTACTAACAATTAACTATGGAAATGCATAGGATTTTGAACAAATAAAATAAACATTAATCCACTAGTTGGGCAATATGCTATTCTGAACATATTGCGTATTGGAGGTCATCGGGAATGGGTGAGTTTTCCTATTTTTAATAGTAGCATCAAGGTGGGAGCAACGAAAGGGGTGGGACACTGAGAATCTATGCTTACTTTCTCATATTGTGTTTCCTGTTCACTCCTGTACCAGAGGGAATCACATATTCCCTTACTATTCCTCCCCTTTCCAGTCTTAGATTCACTTCAGGCCCCAACTGATCCATGCATACTGTAAAGGCAATCAGTGAATGGGAAGATCTTCCCCACCCATTTGAGTGGGCTTTGGGGGCAGGGCTCTCAGGGTACTGGGGGGATTGGCTAGGACTGGAGCCAATGAAAACCTGTGGTGGAAGGAGGTTGCTGAATGGTTGGAGCAGAGCAAAGAGGCAGTTGGAGAGGTAGTTGGTAAGAGCAGTTAAGTGCTGAAGGAGAGAGGAAGCAGTTAGCTAACTGGAAAACAGCTTGGAGATTGTGGCAGAAATGGCTGAAGCAGCGGCAATGTTGGCAGGCACTACAAAAAGGCAGGGAGACCAGAGAGTGCTGAGCAGGGCCTTGAGGCCAGTGGGTGATCTTCTTGCTGGAGGGCCCCGGCATTGGGGAGGGGAAGCAGCAGTATGGCTTGACTTGCTGCCATAATGTTTTTCTGTGGCCTCCTGGTCACTATTGTGAGATGGTCTTAGAAGGTTCTTCCCAGGACGTTGAAATGGGGACACTAGTCCATGGGTTTGCTACTTTTTTTTTTGTTTGTTTGTTTGTTTTTTGTTTTTTGTTTTTTTTTAAAAAGATTTTATTAAAGATCTTTACAGAAGAGCTTCAGGCACACCATTCCAGGTGTCACAGAGTCCTGTTACGCAGTGGGTACTGGCTGGGGCATAGCTGGTTGCTCTGCCTTCCCATTCTTCTGCTCTGAGATGGGGGTGGTAGGAAGAATCTCATCCTTGGGCGCTACGATGCTCACATGGTCAGGCAGGGGCTTCTTAGGGCCAATATTGCCACTTGGGTCCCAGGGCAACATGATTTTGACTTTAATTCCCAATACACCCTGTCTGAGGAGGACATGACGCACAGCTGTGTCGACATGGTAGTTGACGGGGTCTCCACTGTGGATCATCAGGCCATCCACAAACTTCATGGACTTGGCCCTCTGGCCTCTGAGCTTACCAGATACCACCACCTCACATCCCTTTGCTCCACTTTCCATAATGAAGCGGAGGACACCATAGCAGGCCCTACGAACAGCAAGACCTCCCAGCAGTTTGTAACACAGGGACTCAGCCTGGGCAATAGCACAGAGACCTTTTCAGCATACAGCTCTACACTGCCTTCAGGGAAGCCAAACCTCTTTAGAACCATGGCTGTCAGTTCACGAATCTGGCGACCCTTCTCTCCAAGGACATTCTGAGTCCTGGTGGCCAAGATGATGATTTCTGTCCTGGTTGGAGTAACCCGAAACTCCACCCAAGAATAGCCATCCTCAGCCAGCTCCCTGGTAAGAAATTCATTCAGCTCGGCTTTGAAGATGCCATCAGCAACAAACTTCCTCTTCTTGGAGGTCTGCACCGCCATCTTGCACCGACAGGAAAGGGGTCTGCTACTTTTGAGTTTCAATAAATGCTTTAACTCCTCTACCTTCTACTTAGAGAATTCCTTATATCCTGTGATTCAGAACCATTCAGGCATATTCATGGTTATCTTTGAAATCATGAATTCTGCCTTACTGATATACATATCCGCTGCCTGCCTCCCACCTCACTTCTCTTTTTTTCCCTCTCCTTTCCTCCCCCTTCCCTGCCCCTCCCTTCTCCCTTCTCTTTGACTACCCTCTGCTTCTCCTCACCTCTCCTCCCCTCTCCCCTCCTCTTCTCTCCTCTCTTCTCTCTCTCTCTCTCTCTCTCTCTCTCTCTCTCTCTCTCCTCCCCCCACTTCTCCCACACTGATAGAAGCCAGCAGAAGGGAATCTATATTGGTGGGGGTGGGGACCTGGTGATATCCACTTTTACATATCTAAATGGAAAGAGTACTGATTCAGTTGATCTGTTTAGAGTTTAAATTAAATTTTCTTGAGTAACCACTGATAAGTCAATAAAAAATTTTTCAGGTAGGATTTTTTTCCTAATTGAAATTAGAGTATTTATATTTGCCATGCTGTGACATTGTGCTATTCTTTTAAAAGAAATTTGATTTTTTTTTCAAAGAAATCTTTATGAAGTTCATTACTTCCCCATTAGGGAGTTTTTTTCCCTTTCACTCTCCTGACACCAGGTGTCAACCTGGAAGTTTGGTTAAAGGAGGCAACAGGCTAGGTGATATATAAATTTATATATATTATTCCCTTGAAGGTAGTGGATACATGATCATGGAATCACAAGCAAACTTCCAATTGACAAGAAGAAGAAAGACAAGGTTTAAGTAACAATTCTCAACTGCAGTTTATGATCTCCAAATCAAAGACAGGAAGTTTTCAGGTAAACAAGACCATTGACAAGGTAGGGTCACTTAGAGATTAGGATCACAAGATGCAAATGTCTGTAGCCCACTGTTCTGGCTGCAGACATTCTGTCACCAAGAGGAAAGATACCTCTTGATGTTGCTGACATACAAAGGGTGATTTTTAGAATAGAGTAAAGCAGTTTGAATGCTTTGGATATTATTGGGGTTCAAATAATCTGAAAGGATTGATGTATTCTCCTTTCGGTCAAAGGTGAGCAAAAGCGACACCTATAGACTAAGAAAGCTGTAACTCTTCTTCAGGGAATGGGAAAGGAAGTTCTTAAAAAATATTCCTTTACTGACCAGGGAGACAAGCTAATCTCTGTTTTTGGAGTGGGCCCCTCAGACAGAGGAAAAACAACTATGGAGAGCATTATTTTGTTCACTAAGGTGGTGGAACATTTATGGGCCAAAGTCAGCCCTAGTTTGACTGGTAGTAACAGAAGAAAACAATAATGCAATTGTCCCTTTAAGATTCAAAAGTCTCTTCCCATACAGCTGTCTGGTATAAGACATCATCAGTGAAGTCCTCTGGTCCTTGGTATTTGTTCCAGCCATCTCCAGTACAGCATCTCAGCATCTTCTTCTTGTTGTCTTCTGGTATGAACCAGCTTTCTTTCCATTCTCCTACAAAAGTTACCTTAGCACAATTTTATGTAACCATTTCTAATTTTAAGTCCCTGATAATTTTTACAAATTCAAAATTGGAACAATGACCAATTGCCATGTTTAAAAAATTCACATCAAGAGGGGGGTAGAGCCAAGATGGCGGCTGGAAAGCAGTGACCAGTGTGAGCTTCCCACCGAGCCTCTCCAAAAAATCTATAAAAAATGGCTATGGACCAATGCTATAACTGCAGAACACAGAAAATGGCAGAGGGAAGCAGGGCTCCAGCCCAGGACAGCCTGGATGGTCTCTGGGTGAGGTCTATCCTGCATTGAGCTGGGAGAAGAGCAGAGCCCAGCATGGGTGGCACGGACTAACCAGATCAGGAACTGGGCGGAGCTGGCCCTAGCACTCTGATTCAGTGAGCTGCAGCAGTTACCAGACTTCTCAACCCATAAACACCAAAGACAACAGAGAAGGGTAGTGGGAAAGCTGTGGGAGTGGAAGGAGTTCCTGGTTCGGCTACCACACTGGGGGCAGCGGAGGTGGGGCACTACAGAACTACAGCTGCAGTTGCTTCCAGCCCCTGGCTAATCTGGTGGGAGGAATTAAGTGGCAGATCAGAGCAGGAGTACACAGCCTGCTGAAGATCTAAGCCCAGTCAGGGTTGGGAGTTTTTGGCGAAGGAGGAGTGCTGGTTGGCAGAACTGCCACATCCCCCCAGGATTGGAACATAGTTCTCTTAACTCTACAAGCAGTCATACCCCACTGAAAAACTCAAGGGTCAAGTGAGTTGGCTGGGAATATGGCCAGGCAGCAAAAACGCACCTAGATTCAGTTTCAGACTCTGGAATCTTTCTTTGGTGACAAAGAAGACCAAAACATACAACCAGAAGACGTCAAAAAAGTCAAAGAGCATACAACAAAAGCCTCCAAGAAAAACGTGAACTGGTCCCAGGCCATGGAAGAGCTCAAAAAGGATTTAGGAAAGCAAGTTAGAGAAGTAGAGGAAAAATTGGGAAGAGAAATGAGAAGGATGGGGAAAAAAAACATGAAAAACAAGTCAATGACTTCCTAAAGGAGACCCAAAAACATACTGAAAAATATACTGAAGAAAACAACACCTTAAAAATAGACTAACTCAAATGGCAAAAGAGCTCAAAAAAGCCAATGATGAGAAGAATGCCTTGAAAGGCAGAATTAGCCAAATGGAAAAGGAGCTCCAAAAGACCACCGAAGAAAATACTACCTTAAAAATTAAATTGGAGCAAGTAGAAGCTAGTGCATTGATGAGAAATCAAGATATTATAAAACAGAACCAAAGGAATGTAAAAGTGTAAGACAATGTGAAGTATCTTATTGGAAAAACCACTGACCTGGAAAATAGATCCAGGAGAGAGAATTTAAAAATTATTGGACTACCTGAAAGCCATGATCAAAAAAAGAGCCTAGACATCATCTTTCAAGAAAGTATCAAGGAGAACTGCCCTGATATTCTAGAGCCACAGGGCAAAATAAAAATTGAAAGAATCCACCAATAGCCTCCTCAAATAGATCCCAAAAAGAAATCTCCTAGGAATATTGTCGCCAAATTCCAGAGCTCCCAGATCAAGGAGAAAATACAGCAAGCAGCCAGAAAGAAACAATTTGAGTATTGTGGAAACATAATCAGAATAACCCAAGATCTGGCAGCTTCTACATAAAGAGATTGAAGGGCTTGGAATACAATATTCTGGAGGTAAATGGACCTAGCATTAAAACAAAGAATCACCTACCCAGCAAAACTGAATATCATCCTCCAAGGCCAAATATGGATTTTTAATAAAATAGAGGACTTTCAAGCTTTCTCAGTGAAAAGACCAGAGCTGAATAGAAAATTTGACTTTCAAACACAAGAATCAAGAGAAGCATGAAAAGGTAATCAAGAAAAAGAAGAAGAAAAAGATATTGCAAGAGACTTACTAAAGTGGAACTCTTTTGTTTACATTCCTACCTGGAAAGATGATGTGTATGATTCATGAGATCTCAGTATTAGGGTATCTAAAGGGAATATGCATATATATGTGTGAGTGTGTATTTATGTATATATGTATGTGTGTGTTTGTGTGTGTGTGTGTATATACATACATACATACATATATATATATATATATATATATATATATATATATATATATATATATATATATATATATATATATATATACAGTTGAGGGGGAATGAGTGAATCTTTCTCTCATCAAATTTGACCTGAGGAGCTAATATCATACATACTCATTTGGGTATCTTACTCCACAGGAAAAAAAGGTGGAAGAAGATAAAAAAGGGGGGATGATAGAAGGGAGGGCAGATGAGGGTGGAGGCAATCTAAAACAAACACTTTCAAAAGGGGACAGGGCCACGGGAGAAAATTCAATAAAGTGGGATAGGTTTGGAAGGAGCAAAATATAGTTAGTCTTTCACAATATGAGTATTGTGGAAAGGTTATACATAATGATACGAATGTGGCCTAGGTTGAATTGCTTGACTTTTTACGGAGGGTGGGTGGGAAGGGAAGAGGGGAGAGAATTTGGAACTCAAAATTTTAAAAACAGATGTTCAAAAACAACAAAAAAAATTTTGCATGCAGCTAGGAAATAAGATACACAGGGGATGGGGTGTAGAAATTTATCTTGCCCTACAAGAAGGGAAAGGAAATGGGGATGGGAGGGGAATGGGGTGACAGAAGGGAGGTGCTGACTGGGGATCAGGGCAAGCAGAATATACACAATCTTGGCATGGGGGGGAGAGTAGAAATGCGGAGAAAATGTATAATTCAAACTCTTGTGAAAATCAATGCTGAAAACTAAATAAAAAAAAAGAAAAAAAAGAAGAAATTCACATCAGGAATTAGTTTCTTATACTTTACATTAACCCATTATTAATTTTCCCACCAGGAGGATGAGATTTCACTAAGGAATTAAATACATTAAATAACCATTTTTAACATAGTGCATATAAAATCTTAATCTTTTAGTCATGCCAGGTTTCTTTCATGGCATCTACAAAAATAAACCAAAATCCATTCCTCTTTTAACATTACTAATTGTACAAAATCTTTAAACATGGATGAAATTAACAAAATAATATTCTAACAAGCCCTTGACCTAATTTTCTTCATACCATTACCAAGAATTTAAAGACCATAACTTAAATAAGACCCTATACATGGCACTAATAATCTACCCTAACTTATACAGACGCACTAATTCCAGTCCTATGGGAACCTAAAATGTTCCATAATCAATTACTTTAATATTTTTTTGTACTTACAAAACCTTCTGATTATAGAAATTTGCCACTAAAAGATTCGGGACTCATGGTGAGGGGACCATATTTTCCCCAGCTTCCTGTGGACTCTAGGCAGAAGTTATGTCAAACTGCAAGCTGCATTGAGACCGGCTTAATGTCTGCCAGCTTTCAGTTAAGGAAGTCATCATATGAAGAAATTGCTCTATCAACTCTCCCATGAAATCATACTAGCAGTTCATGCCTGCCCAATGCCCCCCGCCCCCGCCCCGCACAGGGCTGCTGGCATCTTGGGTCAGCCATCCTTAATATTCACACCTGGAGTTAGACTCAGAAAAACAGTCAGTTTACAATCCTGATAAGTCTTGGAATAGCAAGTTCCAATACTCAGTTTAAGATATGACTGTAATGTCACATTGTTTAAGGAACATCCTTAAAGTTAGCTCTAAATAGCTTGCATACATTTCTTCCCTTATTCATAAAATCTTCCCATTAAGATCATAAGTTATTGCTCTAACAATTTGCATCACTTTCTCTTCTATTTTCTATTGATCTCTAACTATGCCTCATCTGAAAGAATGAGACATTCTTCAACAATTGAACCATATGAATATGGTAGGTTCAGACATTAACTTTATGTTTTAGACGATGAATGAATTCAAATCCAAACAACCACATTTAACTTTTTCCATTAATGGCAGGATATTCTAAAACATTCTCTAAGAAACATGGAAATTATTTTCCCCAAACTGAAAATGTCTCTGATTTAATTCCAGCGATTAATCACACCATTTGCATTAATACCCAATTGCTCTTATATCACTACTATTGGCTTTATGTCACCTATCCCTGTAATCAGAGCTTAAAAAAATAAGTTTAAGTCCCATAAAATATTAAATAGCAAATAAATATGTGTTGTTGTCTTTCAGATAGCACTGTCCCAAATTTTATTGAGCATTAATTATCAAATCAAAATTCATAACTATCCCATCTTCTAAAACACTTCCTCATATTCTCTCAACATACAACTATGTAGCAGACAGGAAGGGCATGGATAACTCCCATTTGTCCCCAAAACTTCTTATCTTCCTTAAACAAAAGAGGTTCCTGACTTCGATCTCACTACCGAATAGATATACATCTTTGTTTGTCAACCTTATTTATTCTTCTCCAATTACACATTCTGGGAGAAAGGGACACTTCATAAATTGAATCTCTTACATATTATAAGTTCAAACACTAATTTTAACTCTTGCTTAGGCCAAGGAATGATTACAAATTCAGAGTAGGCCTTCTAAAATAAATGACAGAAGAGGCTTTTTTCATAACATCCCTACTGAAGGTATTTTCCCCTCTTTAAAAACAGTTTAAAATTTTATCCTGATATTAAGAGGAATAATCAGTGAACTTTTCTGAAGAAAATTACTTGGAAAGTTTTAAAATGATAGACATCTCTTTCTTCTTCCTTAAAGTAAAAACCTTCAAACGTTGTAATTCATTAAAAACTAAGTTGGTGTAAAATATCCTTATTCCCAAGGTATTACATAGAATTCCTAGATATCACAAAGTTCCTTACTCAAAAAGTTGTTGTAATGGGGAGGACACACAGTTTCTGTCACTTAAGAAAAAAGCATTCCCAATTAAATTAGCCTTATCACAATAACAAAGTTTACCAGGACTTTAAAAACTTACTCCATAGGAATTCCTCTACACAGAAGACTTTACACAAGATTAATAAGAATTCATGACTAGATGGTTCCAAAAATCCTTGTTTCAGTTAACAACCTCAGTTTCTTAATTAGGTACAACTCTTAGTCTAACAACATCTAGATAATATGAGGAATTGTTTTTCTAAGGACATATGTAATGCAGTGTCAACCTAGTTCTACAATATAAGAAAATTTAGAAACATAAGCACGTCACAAGCAATTATCATGTATTTAAAATTTGAAACAGTACCAATTAATTACCAATCAGGTGAGCATAACTTAGTTGGATAAGCTAACCAAATTTGGATTCGTAATCAGTAGTGGTAACATTTTAATTTTTAAGATGCTATATGCTTAACGGTGTAAAATAAAAGATTATTATTTATAAATCACATTTTTAACAGTTTACAATATATCCTGAATTGACAGAAATTACAAGAGGAGATCCCAAACAAGGCCTTTGTATAAATACTTGACTTATATAAAAAACAAATTTAACTGAACTTCCTTTTAAATAAGGACAAACCGGGGCGGAGCCAAGATGGCCACATGAAGGCAGAGTCTTACCGGAACTCTCTCACAAGGTCTGTCAGATTCCCATAAAAAAGTGAATTTGAAGAGATTTGAGAGAGTCAGAAACCGCGAGCAGTCTGAGTGGGGCAAATTTCTGAGCCGGGAGAGTCTGAAAGGCCGGAGGAACGAACCTGCAGGCTCGGAGAGTGCTCTGTGCAGAGCGGCTCCAGACCAAGGCGGAAGCGGCTGGCCGGGAAATCCACGTGGGAGACGGGCTGGGAGAAAGCTGGGCGCCCGAAACCGGCGGAGATCACCAGGACTCCCAACACAGGACGGCAGTCTGTGGGAGCGAGAGGCAGCGCAGTGCCACCGGCCGTGAAAACACCCACTCCTGACGCTTGCAAAACCCAACAACTTGGCTTCTTGAACTTCCGCAAGAATCAATGGCCAGGTAAACGGCTCTAACCCCTCCCCCCCTCACCCAGAGAATTCCTCGGGAAAAAAAAAAAAGAGAACTGAAACAGAGGAGAGAGTAGCAGGGCCTCACTGGACAAATACCAGCAGCTTATTAGTCCCAGAGGGGAAGAGTGGGCAGGGGTCAACGCCAGGAGCCCAGACGTAATCTTGCTCCCCCAGGGGAAGCGCCAGTCATCAGCTCAAACAACAAACAGCTGAGACCATTGCTGAAAAGCAAGTGCTGGAGAACACCCATAGGGAGTGAGACGCCAGGGAGCCAGACCCCTCCCCCACACCTCAGGAAACTGAAGGTTATAATTCTAGACTCATAACCCCCAGAATAAGAAAGCTGGGACAGAAAGCCCTGAGACTCACAGATAGAAATTCGTCCTAATGCCAGCAAAAGGCAATCCAACATGAAGAAGAACACAAAAAAACCGAGGACAATAGATTCTTTTTATGGAGACAGGCAGGATCAAAATATCGACATAGAAGAAGATAGCAATGACACGGTAGATACATCAGATACCTCAAAAGCTAATATGATCTGGTCTCCAGCCCAAAAAGCACTGCTGGAAGAGCTAAAAGAGGACTTTAAAAACCAAATAAGGGAGCTAAAAGAAAATATGGAAAAAAAATTCACTGATGAAATCAAGTCCCTAAAGAATAAGATTGGCGAAATGGCTACGGAGATTCAGAATCTAGAGAGAGAAAAGGATACCCTGAGAGGTGAAATCAACCAATTGAAAATGGAGGCTCAAAAGCAAAATGTAAACACTAACTCATTTAAAATTAGACTTGAGCAAGTGGAAGCTAATGAATCTATGAGGCATCAAGAAGTAATAAAACAAAACGTAAAGAATGAAAAAATAGAAAAAAATGTGAAATATCTGATTGGCAAAACAACTGACCTGGAAAATAGATCCAGGAGAGACAATTTGAGAGTTATTGGTCTACCGGAAATCCACGATGAAAAAAGGAGCCTTGACAGTATCTTCGAAGAAATTATCAAAGACAACTGCCCAGAGGTCCTAGAACCAGAGGGCAAAATAGTTATTGAAAGAATTCACCGATCACCCCCTGAAAGAGATCCCAAACTGAAAACACCAAGAAATATTATAGCCAATTTCAGAGCTATAAACTTAAAGAGAAAATACTGCAAGCAGCCAAAAAGAAGCAATTCAAATATCGTGGAACTACAGTCAGGATCACGCAGGATCTCTCAGCTTCCACATTAAAAGACAGGAGAAATTGGAATAAGATATTCCGAAGGGCAAAGGAGCTGGGACTACAACCAAGGATCAACTACCCAGCAAAACTAAGCATAATTTTCCAGGCAAGGCGATGGACATTCAACGAAATAAGGGAATTCCAGACCTTCCTGATGAAAAGGCCAGAACTCAATGGAAAATTTGATCTCCAAATACAAAACTCAAGAGAGACATAAAAAGGTAACCAGGGGGAAAAACCCCACAAACCTCATTAACCAATAAGCTTAGGTTGTTTACATCTCTATGTGGGATTATATCATCTTATGTATGTTTTTTATGTCTGTATGTATATATATATATATGTATATATATATATATACACATATACATATATAAGTCATTCTTGGGAATGGTACAACTATTGTGACAAATGAAAGGGATATACATAGGTTGTGAATGCCTGTATAAATTAACTGATGTAAAGATATTAAATATAAATAAGAGATATAAAGGGAGGGCTATGAGGGAAGTGGTAAGGAGGTTGTAGAAAAGGGTAAATTACACCAAAGGAAGTGGCAAAAAAACATATTATACTAGAGGGAAAGAAGGGAGGGAGAAGAGCAGTATTTGAGTTCTACTGTCATCTGATCTAGTTCAAGAAGGGAATAACATACTCTGATAAGTTTAGAAATGTAACTTGTCCTACGGGAAGTGGGAGGGAAAGGGGGGAAAAAGGGAGGGGGGAGGGCAGAAGGAAGAGGAGAAGTAGCAAGTGGGTAACGGTAAGATAAGGGGGGGAATAAAGAGGGAGGGTCAACTGAGGAAAGCGGCGGTCAAAAGCAAAACTTTGTTGGGGAGGAGAAGGGGAAAGGGAGAAATAAAAGCATAAACAGGGGGAATCAGGATGGAGAAAAAGACACAGATAGAAATCATAACCCTGAACGTGCAGGGGATGAACATTCTCACAAAACAGAAGCAGATAGCAGAATGGATTAAAAACCATAATCCTACAATATGCTGTTTACAAGAAACGCATCTGAAACAGGGGGATACACATAGGGTTAAGGTAAAAGGCTGGAGTAAAATATATTGTGCCTCAGCTAAAGTAAAAAAAGCAGGTGTAGCAATCCTAATCTCAGACAAAGCAAAAGTAAAGATAGATCTAATTAAAAGAGATAAGGAAGGACATTATATCCTGCTAAAAGGCACCATAAACAATGAAGCAATATCATTGCTTAACATATATGCACCAAGTGGTAAGGCATACAAATTCTAGAGGAGAGGTTAAGGGAGTTACAGGAAGAAATACAGAGCAAAACTATAATATTGGGAGACCTCAACCTCCCCCTTTCTGAACTTGATAAATCTAACCTCAAAATAAATAAGAAAAAAGTTAAGGAGGTAAACAGAATTTTAGAAAAGGCACATATGATAGACCTCTGGAGAAAACTGAATGGGGATAAAAAGGAATATACTTTCTTCTCAAAAGTACATGGCACATACTCAAAAATTGACCATGTACTAGGGCATAAAAACCTCACAATCCAGTGCAGAAAAGCAGAAGTAGTCAATGCATCCTTTTCAGATCATGATGCAATAAGAATCATTTTTAATAAAGTACCATGGAAAAATAAGCTAAAAACTAATTGGAAACTAAATAATTTAATTCTAAAGAGTGAGTGGGCCAAAGATCAAATCAGAGAAACAATTAATAATTTCATTCAAGAGAATGACAATAATGAAACAACATACCAAAACTTATGGGATGCAGCAAAAGTAGTTCTTAGGGGAAGTTTTATATCTCTAAATGCCTACATGAATAAAATAGGGAAAGAGGAGATCAATGATCTGGGCAGACAGCTGGAAAAGCTAGAAAAAGAGCAAATTGAAAACCCCCAATTAAATACCAAATTAGAAATACTGAAAATCAAAGGAGAGATTAATAAAATTGAAACCAAGAAAACTATTGAATTAATAAATAAAACAAAGAGCTGGTTTTATGAAAAAACCAATAAAATTGACAAACCTTTGGCCAATGTGGTTAAAAAAAAGAAAGAAGAAAACCAAATCACCAGTATAAAAAATGAAAAGGGTGAGGTCACCTCTAATGAAGAGGAAATCAAAACAATAATTAGGAATTATTTTGCCCAACTGTATGCCCATAAATTTGACAACCTTAGAGATATGGAGGAATATCTACAAAAACATAAACTGCCCAGACTAACAGAGAAGGAAGTGAAATTTCTTAATGACCCCATATCAGAAAAAGAAATTGAGCAGGCCATCAACGAACTCCCTAGGAAAAAATCTCCAGGGCCAGATGGTTTTACATGTGAATTCTATCAAACATTTAAAGAACAACTAATTCCAATACTTTGTAGACTATTTGGGAAAATAGGTGAAGAAGGAGTCCTACCAAATTCTTTTTATGACACAAATATGGTACTAATACCCAAACCAGGTAGAGTTAAAACAGAGAAAGAAAATTATAGACCAATTTCTCTAGTGAATATTGATGCAAAAATTTTAAATAAAATATTAGCAAAAAGATTGCAGCAACTCATTACGAGAATAATACACCATGACCAGGTAGGATTTATTCCAGGAATGCAAGGCTGGTTCAATATTAGGAAAACTATTAGCATAATTGACCATATCAACAACAAAACTAGCAGAAACCATATGATCATCTCAATAGATGCAGAAAAAGCCTTTGACAAAGTACAACACCCATTCCTATTAAAAACACTAGAAAGCATAGGAATAAGTGGAACCTTCCTCAAAATTATAAATAACATCTACCTAAAACCATCAACAAGCATTATATGTAATGGGGATAAACTAGATGCATTCCCAATAAGATCAGGGGTGAAACAAGGATGTCCATTATCACCCCTATTATTCAATTTGGTACTAGAAACATTAGCTGTAGCAATAAGAGAAGAAAAAGAAATTGAAGGAATTAGAATAGGAAAAGAAGAAACTAAATTATCACTTTTTGCAGATGATATGATGATTTATCTAGAGAATCCTGGAGAATCAAGTAAAAAACTACTTGAAATAATAAACAACTTTAGCAAAGTTGCAGGATATAAAATAAACCCACATAAATCCTCAGCATTCCTATACATTACTGACAAAGCCCAACAGCAAGAGATAGAAAGAGAAATTCCATTCAAAGTTACTGAAGGCACTATAAAATATTTGGGAGTCTATTTGCCAAGGCAAACCCAGGGTCTATATGAACATAACTATGAAACACTTTTCACGCTAATAAAATCAGATCTAAATAAATGGAGAAATATCAGTTGCTCATGGTTAGGCCGAGCTAATATAATAAAAATGACAATTCTACCTAAATTAATCTATCTATTCAGTGCCATACCAATCGAACTACCAAAAATTTTTTTACCGAGCTAGACAAAATAATAACAAAATTCATTTGGAAAAACAAGAGGTCTAGAGTATCTAGGATATTAATGAAAAGACATGCTAGAGATGGTGGCTTAGCCACACCAGATATTAAACTGTACTACACAGCAGCAGTCATCAAAACTGCCTGGTACTGGTTAAGAAACAGGGGTGTGGATCAGTGGAATAGGATAGGTACACAAGTAGGTGAAATCAACAAGTTTAGCAATCTACTCTTTGATAAACCCAAAGAAGCCAGTTTCTGGGCTAATAATTCACTATTTCACAAAAACTGTTGGGAAAATTCGAAAATGGTAGGGCAAAAACTGGGCATAGACCAATATCTTACACCATATACCAAAATAAAGTCAAAATGGGTTCATGATTTAGGAGTAAAAGTTGATACTCTAAATAATTTGGGAAAGCAAGGAATGGTTTACTTATCAGATTTGTGGAAAAGTAAAGAATTCATGACCCAACAAGAGATAGAGAGCATTACAAAATGCAAAATGGATAATTTTGATTATGTCAAATTGAAATGTTTTTGTACAAAAAAAGCCAATGCAACAAGAATTAGGAGGGAAGCAGAAAATTGGGAGAAAATCTTTGCAACTAGTATCTCTGATAAAGGCCTCATCTCTAAAATATACAGGGAGCTAAGCCAAATATATAGGAATACAAGCCATTCCCCAATTGAGAAATGGTCAAAGGATATGAACAGGCAGTTTTCAGAGGAAGAAATTAAAGCTATCTACAGGCATATGAAAAAATGCTCTGGATCGCTGCTGATTAGAGAAATGCAAATCAAAACAACTCTTAGATACCACATCTCTCCTGTCAGATTGGCTAAAATAACAAATCAGGAGAATGATAAATGCTGGAAAGGATGTGGGGAAACTGGAACATTGTTGCATTGCTGGTGGAGTTGTGAGCTGATCCAGCCATTTTGGAGGGCGGTGTGGAACTATGCCCAAAGGGCTATAGAAATGTTCATACCCTTTGACCCAGTAATACCACTTCTAGGGTTGTATCCCAAAGAAATCATGCAAGTGGGAAAAGGACCCATATGTACAAGAATATTTATAGCAGCTCTCTTTGTGGTAGCCAAGAATTGGAAAGCAAAGGGATGCCCATCAATTGGGGAATGGCTGAACAAGCTGTGGTATATGAAGGTGATGGAATACTATTGTGCCATAAGAAATGGGGATGATGCAGACTTCATAACAACCTGGAAAAACCTACACGACATAATGCTGAGGGAGCGGAGCAGAGCCAGGATAACGTTGTGCACAGCCACAGATATGTGGATTCCATGAGGACCAACCCTGACATACTGCGCTTCTTTCAGCAACCTAAAGGGGCAAGGACAATTCCAGGGGACTCACGATGGAGAATGCTATCTTCATTCAGAGAAAGAACTGCGAAGTTTGAATACAGACTGAGGCACACTACATGCTCGCCTTTTCTGCTTCTCTTTTGTTTTTGTTTTTGGGTTTTTTTTTTTCTTGTTTGTTTTGTTTTGTTTTTTTTTTTTTGGTTCTGTTTCTTCTTTCTCATGATTCATTCCATTGGTCAAAATTCTTCTCCACAACTTGACTAGAGCATAAATTAATTCAATGCGAAGTTATACATGACAGTTATATGAGACTTCATGCCGTCTTAGGGAGGGAGGGGGGAGGGAGGGGAGAAAAACTGGAACTCAAAACTATGTAGAACCGTGTGTGGTAAACTAAAAATAAATAAAACACCTTTAAAAAAAATAAAAAAAAATAAGGACAAACCTTGGAAGTTTATGATTTCTTAAGTTATCAGCTTCTTAAACCATTCCTCATTTTCCTGAGACAATAAAATTTTAATAACATTTAGACTATAGAAATATAGTAATGCCCCAAAACATTATTATGTATGTAAAATTTGAAACTACTCATTACCCGTTTAAATAAATGCATTTCTAAATCGCTTCGCACAGACAACCTTTCATCTCATCATTAATACATTGAAACTACACCTTTAAACCATCGTAACAGACAAAATTTTAAATAGAAATCTGCTGTCATGGTAAATATTAGTATTATTAATTATTACTTGTTTATAACCAAATATAACAGTTCCAAATCATCAATTTTTTTCACATCCCTTTAAAAACCCAAATCACATATATCAAAATCAGATAAAAATTGCTATAATATTCTTTTCCACCACACAATGGTTTTCTCACATTTCACAATCTAAGAGAACTTCAGAAATAAAATATAATTTTAGAAATACAGAAACAATAAATTCCACATGAAATCAATTGCATTTCCACATTGTCATATACAGAAATTATTCAACTTATTAGTTTTGGTATTTAAAACCACTTCAGAAGCTAACAATTACATTTAAATTAGAGAGAGGTAATAATAATGTTATATTTAATATATACCAGATGTTATGCTAAGCATTTGACAATCATTATATAATTTTGATCCCATAACAACCACCATTATTATTTTCCCTTTACAAATCAGGAAATGGGCTAAATAGAAATAAAATAACATTTTTGCAATTGTAACAGAGGAGTATGCAGTTTAGCAAGAGCAGTAGAAGAGTGGGCTACAAGGTGCCTAGGGGCACAAAGCTACTGCCAGCCTGTGAATTGCTGAGCCTCCTCTCCTTTTGCCAGGTTGTGAAGGTGATTTAAGTTTTCTTTTCAATTCTCCAACATTTTTGTCTCATAATCTGATCTGGTGATGAGAGATTAACAAGAACTCTTATGGCTGTCTAAAATCCCCACACTGAGATACTCTCTAAACTCTGGGGAGGGAGTGGGGAATAAGTGATCAGGTTTTAGAGGAGGTGTTTTAGCACAGGTGAGCTCCTTGGGTGATCTACAGTCTCAGGAGTCCTCTGGTAATTCCAACTAATCAATTTCTACTCTTTTTTAATGATTCATACCAGAATCTGCTAAAATGTTTTAGCTCCATTTCCACTGTAATTGCAGGTTGGTCAGACTGGAAATTAGAAGGAAAAGAGTGTTTGTTTCCCTAGCTGTAGCCTTACAAATCTCTGACTGCGTGCGTTTCAAATTTTACATAGTAATAGACTCACGCACCCACACACACACTGACAAACAAAATGACAATTAACAGGACAAACACAAACTGAGCTCACAATTTAACAACAGAGAGGGAATTAGAGGCTTATTAGAAACTCTTCATCATGAATTGGCTATTATTATTCCAAGGAAATGGGGTTTTGGGGAGTTTGCAAGGATCTAATATCTGACCGGGTTGGATCCTGCAAGCGTTGCTCAGAGCACCTCTACGGTCTTAGGGGGAACCTTGGCGTCCTTGATTTTTCTGACTCTCCATAACCTACATCCAGAGTGTAGCTGTCTTCCTCAATAACAGAGCCCTTAAGGGAAAAGGGGAAAGGGAGAGAGTGAGGAGGACTAGGGTAGGTAAGGGAAGGTGAGGGAGTAAGGACAAACTTCATTTATCGTCCCCTGAATCAGAGCCTTTAAGGGAAAGGAGGCAGGAATAGGGCAAAAGGAGTGGAGAAACAGCTAGAGCTGTAGTCATTGGAAAAGAGGGGAGAGTGAGGTGGAGAGAATTAGCCAATACTGGGGGAGATGCTGAAGCAGCTTTGCAAGGCTTAAGGGAAGAGGCATCTGCCTTGCCTTTGGTTCTTTCTCAGCCATCTCAGCAAACCCAAGGTGAAAAACATTTGCTCCCCTAGTTAGATATATTGTTGACCTCTTAAACTCAATTTAATTTTAAGATAAAGTAACTTTGACCAGTCCAAAAGAGCCCTGTTGTGGCCAACACAATTTGGGCTATCTTTAGTTACTGACACTGGCGCTGGAAATACTTGTGCTAATTTTTCCTGAGATGGATCAGTACTTCCAGGGGATCTATACAGAGCGTTTTACCGCAGATTTGATCCATGCCCATGGAGCTAGCTTAAAGGGAATTTTGGACTTCAACCAAACAAACGGGAGTGCTTTGATAGCTGGTAATAGGGAGAACTTACCCTGATGCCATGAAGGCCAAGGTTCCAGGAAAAAATGAATGCTGAGGCAACTGAGTCTAGCATTGGTGAGGTTGGGCTTCAGTTCTTTGTCCTATTCAATCAGTTCCATCCTCAGTCTGCAGCACTGTAACTGTCGACCCAGAAGTTAAGTTAAAGGATGCAACAGACTAGGTGATATATAAATTCGTATAGTTTATTCCCTTGAACATAGTGGATACACGATGAAGGAATCAGAAGCAAACTTCTGATTAACAATTCTCAACTGCAGTTTATGATGTCCATAACAAAGGAAGGAAGTTCTTAGGTAAACAAGACAAGTGACAAGGTAGGATCACTTAGACATTAGGATCACAAGAGGTAAATGTCTGTAGCCCACTGTTCTGGCTGCAGACATTCTGTCACCAAAAGGAAAGATACCCCTTGTCAATCTTATCTGGTCTTTGAAATTTCTGACACAGAAAGGGGGATTTTTAAAATAGGGCAAAGCGGTTTGAATGCTTTGGTATTATTGGGGTTCAAATAATCTGAAAGGATTGACACAGATTAGAAGAGGATTAAGATGTGGACCAGATTATTCAAGGCACATCTCACATTGAGAAATATTCTAATAAATAATAATACATCAGGAGTTTAAAGATTTTTTAAATGAATAAACATAAATTACTGTATAAATAGCCAGCTCAAGAGCACAATTAATAGAGTGCTGGACCTGGAGTTTAGAAGACCTGAGTTAAAATCTTGCCTAAGACACCAACTAGCTCTGTGATCACAGGTATGTCATATAAACTGAGTGAATTTCATTTTTCTCATCTGTAATGTAGGGATGATGATAATAATAATAATAGTAATAATAATGATGATGATGATGATCTGCCTCTTGGACTATTGGTAGAACAAAATAAGATGATATTTGTAAAATTTCTTGTAAATTGTAAAGCTCTATAGAAATCACAGAAATTTTTATTATTTCTAAAATGACCAATGAAAAATCAAGTAAAAAGGTAAAGGTTCAGATGAATAAAAAAGGTATGTTTAAATAACTTAATATATTCAAATGATTAAAGGCATGTGTAATTTTAGTTCATGTTATTTCTGGCATGTTATTTACCCTTTCTTGCCTTTATTTAAATTCAGACTGTGTCCTCTTATGTAGTAGTTATTCTAAGAAATATTTTTGTTGATCTCCAATAATACCCACATTTTAAACAATATTGTACATGTAACTTTTCAACTGTCATTGTTCTGATTATTTTTTCTGAAAGTGTAAGGTCACTTATAGGGTTCTGTTTCTTTTTAAATACTTATTTTTTTTTTCCCTTTTCACATTGTAACTTCAAAATCACATCAAAGTATATATAAGGTTATCGGCCTTCCAACACTTAATTGCTTCAACAATTAACCATATTAACTTTGTTCTGTGACTGTAAGCATTTTATCTAAATGAAAAGAGGAGACAGAATTTCTCTGAATCAATGTCCAGAAGCGGTTATAATCATGGAAAGAGAAAACAGAAAAGAATAGTTGTGTTTTGTTTTGTTTTGTTTTTCCTCAGGGGAGGGAATGAGGAAGGAGCATGCAATGGTCATTACATAATTAAATAGAGGAAATAAAAATATAAGTAAATCATCTCAATTACAGAACGAAGATTCCAACACGGGAAAGGGAAAGAGCCTGTGGGAAAATATTATCATCAAAGAAATTAAGCAAAATCAATCACAGAGATGAACTACCAACTTTAATGTCAGAGGATTATTTTACAAGTAAAACTTAACAAAAATGGAGAAAAACACAAGCCTACATTTCTTTCTTTTTTTGTGGTGCCCACATTCTTTTTTTTTTTTTGTAATTTTTATTTTTAGTTTACAACAAACGGTTCTACATACTTCTGAGCTCCAGATTTTCTCCTCTCCCTCCCCCCTCCCTCCCCAAGACGGCATGGAATCTCATATAACTACCATGTATAACTTCACATTGAATTAATTTAATATGAAAAAATGCTCTAAATCACTACTGATTAGAGAAATGCAAATCAAAACAACTCTTAGATACCACATCTCTCCTGTCAGATTGGCTAAAATAACAAAACAGGAAAATGATAAATGCTGGAGAGGATGTGGGAAAACTGGAACAATGTTACATTGCTGGTGGAGTTGTGAGATGATCCAGACATTTTTGGAGAGCAATTTGGAACTATGCCCAAAGGGCCATAAAAATGTTCATGCCCTTTGACCCAGCAATACCACTTCTAGGCTTGTATCCCAAAGAAATCACACAAGTGGGAAAAGGACCCATATGTAAAGCCCATATTTCTTAAATTTTAATAGCCAACAAAATTAAAGAGGATAGCCAAAAAAATAAACTATGTAAGAAATATACCTAAACATCAAAGATACATGCACATTCAAAATGAAATGTTCATTCAAATTATATTTTTATCAGGTGAATCTCAAAAGCCAAAACTGTTATCACACCATCAGACAAAGAAAAACAAAGAAAATAATCACATCAATAAAGAGGAGACCCATCTTATGTCTTAAGGGATAATAAAAAAAGAAATAGCGATAATATAATTAAATCTAAATATATACACACATATGGATATAATTCACATATACATTCATACACATACATATACCTACACATATTAATACATACATTCATACATATACATCCACACGCACACATATATGTATATCTACATATGCATTCTTGTTTTGTATGTATATATGTATTTGTTTACATACATACACTCACACACATGTGTATACAAACACACAGATATAGAGTGTTTGACCTGGAGTCAGGAAGAATTGAGTTTGAATCTGGCCTCAGACAATTACTAGTCATGTGACTTTGGGGAAATTAGTTAATCCTTTTTGCCTCAATTTTTTCATTTGTCAAAATGAGCTGGAGAAGGAAATGGCAACTACTTTATTATCTTTGTCAAGAAAACCCCAGAAGGGGACAAAAAGAGTCAGAAGACATGACTGAAAACAACAACGACAAGAAATATATTTACCAAGTGGGTCACCCAGCTATTAAGTTATTGAGGTTAGACTTGAATTCACATCTTCCTGACTCCAGGAAAATGATCAAAAATTATTTTATAGAGCTAGAAAAAAATAATAACATAAATTCATCTGGAAGAACAGAAGGTCCAGAACAGAAAGGGAATTCATAAAAACAAATTCTAGTGAAGGTGGCTTTGCCATATCAGATATTAAATTGCATTATAAAGCAGAAATCATCAAAACTATTTGGTACTGGCTAAGAAATAGAGTGGTGGATCACTGAAGTAGGTTAGATACATAAGTAATAGTAGTCAATGATTATAGGAAACTACTGTTTGATAAGCCCAAAATCCCCAGCCCATGGGATAATAATTCCCTATTTAACACAAACTACTTGGAAAATTGGAAAATAGTAGGATAGAAAGTAGGGACAGAGCAACATCATACACCCTATATCAAGATGAAGTCAAAATGGATACATGATTTAAATATAAAAATTGATACTATAAGCAAACTGGGAGAGGAAGGAATACTTTCCCTGTCAGATTGATGGAGAATAGAAGAATTTATGATCGAGCAAGAGATAGAGAACATTATGAAATGCAAAATCAATAATTTTGATTACCTTTAATTATAAAGATATTTTAAACAAACAAAGTAAAGGTAACCAAGATTGCAATGGAAGCAGAGAACTGGGCGGGGGCGGGGGGGAGATACAGTCAGTGTCCCTGATAAAGGCTTCATTTCTGAAATACATGTTTGATTACAGAATTGTAAACCAAAACAACTCTGAGGTACCAAATCACACCTATCAGATTGGGTAATGTGTCAAAACGGGAAAATTATAAATGTTGGAAAAGATGTGGGAAAATTGCAATGCTAATTGTTTGTTGGTGGAATTGTGAACTGATTCAAACATTCTGATGAACAATTTGCAACTAAGGCCAATGGATTATTAAATTTACATACCTTTTCACCCAAAAATACCACTTCTAGGACTGTATCTCAAAGAGATTATTAAAATGGGAAAAGGAGCCACATATACAAAAAAATATTTATAGCAGCTCTTATTGTGGTAACCAAGAACTGGAACTTGAGGGAATGCCCATCAATTGAGGAATGGCTGAATAAGTTGAGGTATGTTATTGGAATGGAATACTATTTTTCCATAAGAAATGATGAGCAGGCAGAATTCAGAAAAACCTGAAAAATCTTCCATGAACTGATGCTGAGTGAAGTCAGCAGAATGAAGAGAACATTATACATAGCAATAAAAATATTGTGCTATAACTAACTTTGATAGACTCACCTCTTCTTAGCAATGCAAGGATCTAAGACAACTCCAAGAGACTCATGATGGAATATGCTATCCACATTCAGAAAAAAAGGATTGTGGGGTTTGAATAGATATCAGAGTAAACCATTTGCTCTCTGTCTCTCTGTCTCTGTCTCTCTCTCTCTCTCTATCTCTGTCTCTCTCTGTCTCTCTCTCTCTCTCTCTCTCTCTCTCTCTCTCTCCCTCTGTCTCTCTCTCTTCCCCTCTCTCTTTCCCTCTGTCTCTCTGTCTTTCTTTCTCTTTCTCGTGGTTCCTCCAAGTGGTTCTAATTCTTGTTTACAACAGAACTAATGTGAAAATATGTTTAATATGAATGTATATGTAGAGCCTATATCGGATTGCAGGCTATCTTGGGGTGGGGAGAGAAGGGAGTGGGAGAAAATGTGGAACTCAAATTCTTATGGAAGTGAATATTTAAAACTAAAAATAAATAAATATATTTTTAAATGAACAAGAATTAAACAAAAGCTGCATAAAAGACAATGGTAGGGATAGTATTACATACCAAAAATTCTACCTATTACACAGCTAACACAGTCTTCTGAGGATAAATTTTATCCAGAATTAATAGATATGACATTATTAAAATATAGCTGAGAGGGTTCGTGAAATAAAAGTGTAGTTTTTGAATAAATCATAAATTTAATTTAAGAAAAAAAGAAAGAATTTAAAATTATAAGAGAAATAGATCAATTAGAAGAGACAAAAGCTTAAAAACTGACAAAATTAAAAGGTAACATATAAACATAATTAAGATAAACTTAAGTCCACTTAATTATAAACAAGATAATATAATGTAAATGAACAAAGCAGAAAAAAATGAACAAAATTAAATTACTACACAGCATCAAAACAAAAACAGAATCTACTATGCAGATATATATGTCAGTGGGGGTATAGGGGTTTGAACGATGTTGATCCCCTTTAAATCCTGCTTTCCACTTTTGGTGCACACCTAAATCACTCAACTGTCACCTGTGTCTCTAAGAAACTGTGCAGATTACCAGACATGGCAGAGAGTCCTCAGGAGGAATGGTGTTGGAAACAACACCAGCAATGGTCACTTGCTACATAGGAATTGTGTATCTCATGATCTTCTCATGACCAACACTGACTTCTGTTTATGAGATAAATGAGATAAAACTTCATGGATGCACCCTTGAAACAAACATTGACATTTAACAAACTGTGTCATTGTAAGAAGAGACAGACAGATTGTGGGAATAAGGAAGACAATTGGATGATACTAAGAACTGGAATAATCATGGACATCCACTCACAGCTAAATATTTGAATTCAACATAAACATTGCCCCCAAGGCAAGATGACAACCAGATGACTCAATGTCAATAGGGTACTTGTCTGAGGAGGAACAGTTTGTTGCTGTCTTGGAGAGAAAGTTGAACTGACATGTGGTTACTGACCATGGAGTAGAAAAAGCGTGGGCAGCATTTAGAGGTCTGGTGTACAGCACTGCATTCACTGATCTGGACCAGAAGACTTAAAAATATCAAGAATGGTTTGATGAAAATGATGAGGAAGTTTAGAAGTTGCTAATTGAAGAATGATAGCTCCACAGGGTGTTCCAGCAGGATAGTTCATCCATATTTAAGGAGGCAGTGTTTAACTTATTCAAAAGTAAAGTACAAGTGAAGCTTAGAAATATGTAGGATTTTTGGCTCAGTAAGAAGATGAAATTCAATTTTAGCCTGATACTAACAATCCAAAGAACTTTTATGATGCCCTAAAGGTTATGTATGGGCCTGAGACATGGCACATCTCAACTACTCAGTTCTGAAGGAGTCAGAGTGATTAGTGATAAGAACATGATTCTGGGGACTTAGACTGAGCACTTTAATAGGGTTCTTAACACACAGCTGTCACTATTGAAGCCATTGACAATATACCTTATGTTGAAGTCAATCCCTGTCTAGTCAAAATTCCAAATGAAATAGAAGTTTTGATTAGGCTTCAGTCCTGTGGCAAAGAAGCTGGTAATGATTCTATTCCAGCTGAGATTAACAAGGCCAAAAGTCCACTGCTCATACAAAAGTTGACTGAAATCTTTCAGGTTATGTGACAAGAGATGATTATCCTCCAGGAGTTCAAGGATGCATCCATTGTCCATCTGTATAAAGAAACCTACTCAATATACCAATACCATGCAAGAAAACTGAATTGCTTCCATGTGAATTGTCTTAGGAAGATTCTGAATATCGTGTGGCAAGATAAGCTACTGGACACTGAGGTTCTTTCTCTTTTCTTTACTTTGCGGGGGGGGGGGGAGGGCAGGGCAATTGTGGTTAAGTGACTTGCCCAAGGTCACACAGCTAGTAAGTATGTCAAGAGTCTGAGGCCAAATTTGAACTCAGGTCCTCCTGACTCCAGGGCTAGTGCTCTACTCACTGTGCCACCTAGCTGCCCCTATTGATGTTCTTTCTCAACATGATTTGCCATAGATTCAAACTCTTCTACAAAGAGTATAACATTGACGGGTAGGCCATGTTGGAGTGTCAAACGTGTTTGCATAAAAGACTATTTGACAGACAACTCACACAAGACAACACTCACATGGAGGTCAGAAGAAGCAATACAAGGACACTTTCAAGGTCTCTTTGAAGAACTTTGGAATCAATTGAGAGAGAACACAAAAAAGGTGTTCCTCTCTATGAGCAAAGCAGAACTGCAGTGGTTCAAAAGAAATGTTAGATATGAACATTTAGAAACATATGCACTACAGAATTTCATGTGAACTATTTGTTCTTCATCTGTGATAAAGCCTTCTGAATCCATAGTGGTTTGATCAGCCATAGTTGAACACACTGTACCTTTACCCCAACATAGTGATGTCATTTTTGTACTCTTCAAGAATGAAAGACAACAACCAAGAAATCATATGCTAGTAAAACTGAGAATTACTCTATTTTGAGTAACAAAATATGCAAATGTATAGAACGTAATATAAATCTAAAATTATTCAATTTTAAAGAAAAATAACTGAGATGATAAAAGAGCTCCTAAAGACAAAAAATTTATTGTCCCTGTGGTTTAGAGAAAATTTTCTTTAATCTTTCAAAATAAATTATGAGTACCCAAGTCATTTTAAAAATTAAAAAAATTCAAAACAACTTTTATATATCAAATACTATTTAAATAACTGAATTGAGGACAGAGAAATTAAAGGAAAAGGACTCCTGATAATTTTTATTAATCTATGTTGATTCCATTAAGAAAAGTAATTCATTTAGAAGGAAAAAAAGACAAAAAATGATCCAAAACAGCAATTACTGTGATGATGCCAAATAATAATAGGGATATAAAGTGTTTAAATTTTAGAAAAATAACCAATATAACAAATTGTGTCTTAAATGAAAACATCTACAACTTCATGTTAATATCTATAGATGCAGGAAAAAATGCAAATTTAACAATTTACAAGGACTCACTCATATTAAAGGGAAAAAATAAAGCATAAGCAGAGAGGGACCTCTTTTAAAATATTATAAAAGTATATGTCTAAAAGGGAAAATGAGCATTATATGTGGTGAAAAAAAATATTTGTTTTCCAAGGAGAAAAAAAAAAGATGCTCTCCTAGAAATGATACCACTTAAAAAGAAAGGATTAAGGATTGAACATGTGATACCGTTGGTATAGGGAATACTTGGAACAGTAAAGTGTATCTTTTCTGCATTTTAGTATTAAGAATAAATCATCCTGGGGGAGGGGAGCCAAGATCACAGAGTAAAAGCAAAGACTTACCTGAGCTTTCCAAAATTTCCTTCCGAATAACACTAAAAAAATCATGAAAATGATTTCTGGAGAGACAGAAGCAACAAAAAGGAAAGGGTGAAATCATTTTCCAGTCTAAGAAAACTTAGAAGGTTCAAAAAAAAGTCTGTCTCACTGGGGTGAGAGTGAAGATCAATCTCGTGCAGGCTACACCTTGACGAGGCTTTAGCAGCGACTGAATCAGCAGTAACAGGGTGACTTTCAGAAATCTCAGCCTACAGAAAGTTGGAGAAGGGGGACCTATCAGATAGTGAGTCAGAAGGAAAGAATAGGAGATGCTTTGTCGGCACTGTGGGCATTACTCTGTTACATTACTTATACTGTATTCTTGGTCTTAGTCTTAGGGAGAGGAGGACTAGCAAGAGCAGTGACTCTGGTAACAGTTACAGGGTGGAAAAGAGTACTAGTTGTTACTCACAAATCAGAGAAGAGATAAGGGAAATATTGACCACACCTCTCCTTTGATCACATAACCTTGGTACTATTGAAATTTGTAGAACCCCAGAACTAGCTCAGAACACAGCAGCACTGAAAAATCTGAAGCTTGGAACAGTGCCCCCTCAATCTCAGGAGCAGAAGCCAAACATAACATAAAGTTAAGTTAAGAAAAAGACTGGAAAAAAATGACAAAACATAAAGAAGGGAAGATCAAAACCCAAACTCAGAAGAACACACTGCAATCAAAGAAGCTACATGTAAAACCTCAACAAATAATGTGAATTGGTCTCAGACACTTGGAACAGGGCAAAAAGGATTAAAAAAGAGTTAAGAGAGGCAGAGGAAAATGGGGAAAAGACAAAAACATACTCAGGAGAATTCCCTGACAAGCAGAATTGGCCAAATGGAAAAAGGTACAAAATTCAGTGAAGTAATAAAAACTCCTGAAAAATGTTAAGCAGCATCTATCTATAACCATCAGTAAGCATTATCTGTAATGGGGATAAGCTAAACGCCTTCCCAGTAAGATCAGAAATGAAGGAAGGTAGTCCATTATTACCACTATTATACAATACTTTATTAGAAACGCTAGCATTTCAAATAAGAGAAGAAAAAATGAAAAAAATAACAATAGGTAATACTGGCTAAGAAACAGAGTTGTCAATCAGTGGAAAAGGTTGGGTACACAAGACACAGCAATCAATGATTACAGTAATCTACTGTTTGATAAACCCGAAGAGTCGAGCTTCTACAATAAGAACACATTATTTGACAAAAACTGTTGGGAAAACTGGATAATAGTACTGCAGAAACTAAGCTTAGACTGCCATCTCATACCATACACCAAAACAAAGTCTAAATGTGTACACAATTTAGATACTATAAGCAAAGCAGAAGAGCAAGGAATAGTTAACCTGTCAGATTTATGGAGAACAGAGGAATTTATGACCAAACAAGAGATAGAGAACATTATGAAACACAAAATGGATTATTTGGATGCATTGTTGTTAGAGTTGTGAACTGATCCAATCATTTTGGAGAGTAATTTGAAACTAGGCTAAAATGGCTATAAAACTGTGCATACCCTTTGATCCTGCAATTCCACTTCTAGGGCTGTATCCCAAAGAGATCATATAAATGGGAAAAGAACCTACAAGTACAAAAAAATGTATAGCAGCTCTTTTTGTTGTGGCAAAAAACTAGAAATTGAGGGGATGCCCATCAACTGGGGAATGGCTGAACAAATTGTGGTATATGAATATAATGAAATACTATTGTGCTATCAGAAATGATGAGCAGGTGGAATTCAGAAAACAAACAAACAAACCTGAAAAGACTTATATGATCTGATGATGACTGAGGGAGAGAAGAACCAAGAGAACATTGTATACATTTATAGCCACATTGTGTGATGACTAATTTTGATAGACTTGGCACTTCTCAGCAATACAAGATTCTAAGACAACTCCAAAAGGCTTGTGATGGAAAATGCTATCTACATCCAGAGAAAGAATTGCAGAGTTTGAAAGCAGATTGAAGCATACTATTTGCTCTCTCTTTGTTTTTCTTTGTTTTGTTTCTTTTTTCTCTTGGTTCATTCAATTGGTTATTACTCTTCTTTGCAACATGACTAATGTGAAAATATGGTTAATGTGAATGTGTATGTAGAACCTATATCAGAACATATATGCATGCTGTCTTGAGGAGGGAGGAGGGTAGGAGGGAGAGAAAACTTGGAACTCAAAAGCTTGTGGAATTGGATATTGTACACAGTAAGAAAGAAAAGAAACATATTTTACACTTATATATTAAAACTTAAATACAAAAAAAAGAAAAAAAATGCCACGCGCACAGAAGAACATGAAAAGATTCAAAATATGGAGCAATAAATTTCCATTTTAAGAAAGCCTATATGAGATGTACTATGCATCGTGCTCAGAGCTGTACATCTTTTCATTGCTTCTTTAGGTTTTCTTTTCTTCTCTGCTGTGCTTTTTTTTTGTTTTATTCTTGTTTTCCCCTTCCTCCCGTTGTCCCCTAAGGAGGTGAGAATTAGTCAAGGCTACATACAAACATGCATATATATATATATATATATATATATATATATAGATATATATAGATATATACACACACACATATAAACACACAAATACATATACTTTACACATACATATACTTTGATACCTATAATCATACTCATATATATATATAGACACATATATTCACATGCATTTATGTAAGACTGTATTATACTTACTTGTTTGTTCTCCGTTTCTCTGAAGGTGGAAAACATCTTCCTTCATAAGTCCAAGTCTTTCCATATTTTTCTAACTCCATAAACTCATAATTTACTACACCACATCAATATTCCAACCTTAAACTCTCTAGTTAAATAGTCTAAAAGAATATTGATTAATTTGACTGATATTTGATGTTGTTTCCTTATTTTTCTATTTTGACTAAATATATTTTATTTAACTTTCACATTATGAATACTATCCCTGTTTTTTCCTAACAAATTGTGCTCCTGATCTTCATTTAATATTTATGTGCATCTCTTATTTCCTATTTCTCCTGACTGTTTGACTTTAGTTCTACCTGCTGCCTTGCCCTCCTATTATTTAACCTACCACTCTCCAAAGATTCCTTCCTTACCCTCCCATTCCTGTTAAAGACTTCCTATACCCCCTTTATCCTCTTCCATCACTCTCTTATTTCTTTATAAATTTAGAAGACTTTTATATCTTTCTAAATATAAATGTTTTGTTTCCTCTTTAATCCATTTCTGATGAAAGTAGAGTGCCAGAACTACTAGCTCTACTCCCCCATTTTGTTCTCCTGTGTCCATTCTTCCTCTTGCACTTCATTTGTATAAGATAATTACACTTTTTACCCTTTCCCGGATGGTTTAATTTTATTAGGACATAATATTCATTTCTACTCCAATCTTTCTTGCAAACTACCCAATTATTAATAACAGGCATATGATTTACGTTTCATCATATAAAAAAATAAGCAGTTTTTTTCCTGAGTCCCTTGTGATTAATCTTTCATGTTTACCTTATATTTGTGTTGCATCTTGTATGTCATTTTTTTTTATTGAGTTCAAAATTTTGTTTTGTTTTGCAACAAGATCCTGAAAGTCTGGCAATTCATTGAATATCCTTTTTTCCCATTAAGCATTATGCTTAACTTTTCTGGTTATGATATTTTCAGGCTTAAACCCAGTTCATTTGATCTTCCATATATAACATTCCAAAACATGTGGTCCTTTAGTGACACCACTACTAAGTCTTAGCTGATTCTCATTGTGGCTCTGCCATATTTGATTTTTTTTTCTTATTGCTCATAATATTTTGTCCTTCACCTGGGAGTTTAAGAATTCAACTATGATATTCCTATAGGTTTTACTTGTAAGATCTCTTTCCATTAGAGATCAGTGGATGTTTTTTTTTCATTTCCACTTCCCGTCTTGTTCTAACACTTCAGCACAATTTTCACTAATCATTTCTTTTGTTATTTTATTGAGATTTTTCTTCAATCTCATTTGTTTTTAAAATAAGTTCTATAAAGATGGCCACATGAAGGCAGTGTCTTACTGGAGCTCTCTCACAGGGTCTCTCAGATTCCCATAAAAAAGTGAATTTGAGCAGATTTGAGAGAGTCAGAAACTGTGAGCAGTCTGCATGTGGCAAATTTCTCAGCCAGGAGAGTCTGAAAGGCCGAAGGCATGAATCTGTAGGCTTGGAGAGTGCTCTGTGTGCGGAGCTGCTCCAGAC